>NC_142336.1:19435838-19769053 GCF_054954075.1 Amborella trichopoda | reverse complement strand
GCCAATAAGTGGGTGTAGTGTTATGTTCTTCAGCTTAATTGGAACTTAATGGAACATTGTCCATGGGAAGAATGAATGGAGAATGAAGGAAAAAGCGTAGAATAAATGGTTGAGAATGAATTGTTAGTTTAAAGAAATCATAGAGCCTTTTCTTGCCCAACTTGCAAGCTTATCCAATCAGATTTAAGTCGATTCATAAGTAAGTGACACGGCAATGACACATAGAATTTCAAACAAAAGTTAGAGTTGTTGCCGGTACTTTTCCTTAGCCAAACTACGCCCTCTTAGGCACAAATCAGTTTCATCAAAAGATGTACATGTTTAGTTAAAGTTTGCCTCTTGCACAATGTTCTAATACCATAAAAATCAAGAGATATTGCCCCTTATGCGAGATATGTCACTGCCACAGTTGCTGTAAACTTCCAGCAACTATTAGCCTATTTGGGCCACATTTTCAAGCAAGTGAACGACGCCTAAATGTACCAAGTTTGCCACCGATGTAAAGTTTTGTGATTGAACGTAAAGTTGCATGCTTTGAGATTCTTCAAATTCCTTATAAATGTTGAGTTATGTTTGAAAATGCATAGACATATCATTACTCATAATTATTGCTCATTTGAGGCCACATCTTGATCTTGTGAATAAAGTTTGGTTTCTCAATAAGTGAATCATTTAACTTTCTTGCTTAATTATTAAGATGTATTGATCGAGTAATGAGTGTGAATGCCACATGATAATTTCCATGTATATGCTATGGGAATATGTGAATGATGCCACTTAACAAAGTGTTAGGTAAAGAGTTATTGATACGATTGATTCATGATAATTGTCATAATGCCATTGATAATTCTCATGGATGAATTTGATGCTATGAATCATGAAATAAATGCCCCGTGATGATTGCCATGATGTTAGGATACTATCATAATGAGAATGTGATGTATATGCCATGAGGCAAATGAATTGAATGCTATGAATGGAGTGGAATGAGGCCTTAATGATGACTACTACGCATTAGGACTCCAGCCCATTGGTAGTGGCTATTGTACTATTTTATTGATGAGAATGCTAACTACTATGCATTGGGACCCAAGCCCATTGGTAGTGGATAATGTGTTGTTATGCTAACTACTACGCATTGGGACTGAGCCCATTGGTAGTGGGCATTGTGCTATTATGCTAACTACTATGCATTAGGACTCAAGCCCATTGGTAGTGGATACTAGACTGAATGATGAGAACACTGGCCGCTACGAGGTGTGACCTGAGCCTATCGGTAGTGGAACTAGGGTCACTGAGATAGTGTTGCCAACGTATTTCCTAGCCTGCAAAATGACAGGAATAGGTTAAGGTAAAAATAAAAAAAAGGAGGGTCACTCCCTATGATTCATAATAAGAGATATGAGATCTGATTTGATGCCTTGCATGGTGACAGCCTGTCGAACCCCCAATGTGCGCTGGGGACCATGTGCTTGAGTTGAGGGTATTACGAAGGGAATTGTCCCGCTTGCCATCACCCTCCTTCTGTGGGTTGGTAGAAGCCCTAAGCAATGAGATTGGCTTAGCATGATGGATAGGGCTTCTACTAGCAGGAGTAAGTGAATTCGGGAGTGAGTATGAGATGCATATATTGGATTTATGATTTCTCTTGTATTGCCTACTTGGTGTTGCTTATGTTGGATGCACGTTTATATTAGATATCCCTGTTATATCAGTTGCATCAATTTGATAACCAATATGCTCGACTACTGCACTATCATAAATGATGATTGATGACACTATCCCTTGCACCTGAGTTATGTTTAATATCCACACATAATAGTAGATTTGCTTACTGAGCTTCAAAGCTCATGCCACTATATTTTTCTCCCTATAGATTGAAAGCAACTGGTACAAGTCGGAGGTGTGGGCCACAGCTGCAAACCGGAGCGACTACTTTTTGAAGAAGCTGGAGAATCTTATAGGTTTTGGGCCCTCAGCCTTGCTTAGATTGTTCTTATAGATTTTGTAAGTGTGGGCCTTGGAGCCTTGAACTTAATGTAATACCTTTCTCAAGAATGGGCTTGTTAAGTTTTAAGTTATAGCAGTGTTTATTTCCTTGGTTTATTGATTACCATATAGAACTGTTAAATTTACCCCCACCTGGGTGATAAACGCTACATTGGGATCATGAAGCCCGGTCTGGTCGCCTTCTGTTGTGATGGTTAGGTAGACGGGAGCGGGGTCATGACAGTTATGATATCAGAGCAACTAGGATAGGGTCTTTGGTATAAGGATTTTAAGGGAGTCTTTAAAATGAATTTGGGGTAGACAAGTGACTGGGTGCTTTTGTGGTTAGGTTGAAGATGCCAAGAGATCGTACCCACAACATGAGTTCTAGTAATGAGAACATCGAGGCACTCGATGAATTCTATGGGACTCTAGGGGCCATGACTCAGATGATGAAAGAGTCGATGGCAGTTCAGTCCAACCCTACCCTGAAGCAGGGCAATAGCATCTTGATTGAGAGGTTTAGAAGGCTAGCGCCCCCAACCTTTCTGGGGTTAGGAGAAGTAGAGAAGGCCAAAAGATGGAAGTGGCAGATAGAGAAGATTTGAAAGTGCTGCACTACTCGGGTGAGCAAAAAGTTAGACTTGGGAAATTCATGCTAAAAGGAGAAGCCGAACGCTAGTGGAATTCGCTAAAGAAAACCTGGAGGGAGTTAGGAACTGAACTCACTTGGGAGAACTTTCTGACAGCCTTTGATGAAAAATACTTTCTAGATTACCTGAGGGAGAGGAAAGGAGTAGAATTTATTGAGATCCAGTAGGGGAACATGATTATGGATCAATATGCCTCCAGGTTCATAGAGCTCTCTAGGTACGCGCCCCATATTGTAAACACCGAGGCGAGGAAGGTAGTCAAGTTTGTAAGGGGCCTACGATAAGAAATAAGGGGTAGAGTGATGTAGTCCAAATTAAAGTCATATGCCCCAATGGTAGACTTCGTCTTGAAGATCGAAAGAGACTATGAGGACCACCGATCGAGGAAGGCGGGAAGATTGAAGGTTGCATCGTTGGGGAGGCTCGGAAAGACACCCCGGCAAGTTCCAAGAAGAGAAGTGAGAAAGAGGACAAATCGGCTAAATCTGAGAACCCAAAAGAATTCCCTGGGACGCACGAGCAATGATCGGCACCGGGTTTGTACTCATTGTGGGAAGGCCAACCACACTACCGAAGACTGTTATTGGAAGAAGAATGTGTGCCTAAGATGCGGCAAACTGGGTCATTGAGCTAGGGAATGCCCTATGATGAAGACTGAGGATTGCCCCAAGATTCAAGGATGAGTGTTCTCCCTCACAAAGCAAGAGACCAAGGCATCCACCTCAATAATCCAAGGTACGCTCTCAATTTGTGATGCTAAGGCAATAAATCTTCTCACTCGTTTGTTGCACCCCATTTTGCTTGCTATTTGAATGTTGTACCTGCACACCTTAACTACACCCTAGTAGTATGCACACCAGTGGGAGGCTCTATGGAGTCATATAGAGTGTATAAGCAGTGCAACGTTTCAATTGATGGTTGTGATTTGTTAGTGGATTTAATTCACCTAGATATTCAAGACTTTGATGTCATCCTGGGCATGGATTGGCTGTTTACACACCGTGCCACCGTCGATTGTCATGAGAAGACAGTGTGACCTTTAAACATCCTAATCAAATAGATTACACTTTGAGGGCATTACAGATACTTCTCCTCTACATTTTATCTCTTTGCTTTGAGTCTCTCACCTCATGGCTAAGAGATGTGAACTGTATCTAGACTATGTAGTAGAGAATAGGGGCGTTGTGTCCCTGTTAGAAGGAATACCAGTGGTAAAAGAGTACCCCGATCCCCGAAGAGTTGTCGTCCCTGCCTCTAGTAATAGAAATTGAATTTGAGATAGATATAGCCCCATGCACTGCACCCATCTCCAAAGCATCATATAGAATGGCCTTAACAGAGTTGAAGGAGTTGAAAGAGCAGCTACAGAAATTGTTGAATAAGGGGTTCATCCGACCTAACGTGTGCCCTTGCGGTTCACTAGCCTTGTTTGTGAGAAGAAGGATGGGTCCCTGAGGCTGTGTATTGACTATAGGCAGTTGAACAAAGTGACAGTGAAAAATAAGTACCCTCTACCCAGAATCGACAACCTCTGTAATCATCTCCAAGAATATCAAGTGTTTTATAAAATCGATCTCCGATCAGGATATCACCAACTGAGGGTGAAGGAAGGAGGCATCCCAAAGACTTCCTTCAGAACTCGATACGATCATTTTGAGTTCCTTGTGATGCTATCCAGATTAACCGATGCCTTTGCTGTATTCATGAATCTAATGAATATGGTGTTCCAACCTTTTCTAAATGACTTTGTGGTGGTCTTTATTGATGATATTCTGATATACTCAAAAAGATGAGAGTTACATGAGCATCATTTAGGATACATTTTGCAAACTTTAAAGTCAAAAAATTTGTATGCAAAATTTAGTAAAAGTTAGTTTTGTCTTCCCAGCGTAACCTTCCTGGGTCACATTAATTCCCAGGATGGGATCGCGGTCAACCCCTCCAAGGTTGAAGCTGTACTTAGATGGGAGTGGCTAGCAAATGTGATTGAAGTTCGTAGTTTCCTGGGGTTAGTCGGATATTCTAGGCGCTTTGTAGAGGGATTCTCAAAGATGGCTCTGCCCCTAACTCGGCTGACCCAGAAGAACGTAAAATTCATATGGTCAGAAGATTGTGAGAGAACTTTTCAAGAAGACTGACCATCGCCCTGATCCTAGCATTGCCCGAAGGAAATGAAGACTTTGTGATTTATATTGATACATCTCATAAAGGGCTCGGGAGTGTACTGATGTAGAGAGGTACAGTTAATGCTTTGCCTCCAGGCAATTAATGTCGCACGAGCAAAACTACCCTACTCACGATTTGGAACTCGTGGCAGTAGTATTTGCACTAAAAATCTGGAGGCACTACTTTTATGACGCCAAATTTAAGGTGTTCATGGACCACAAGAGCCTCATGTACCTGTTTTCCCAAAAAGAGTTGAACATGAGGTAAAGGAGATGGTTGGACTTACTAAGTAACTATGACTGCACAATCGAATACCATCTGGGTAAGACTAATATAGTAGCTGATGCCTTAAGATGGAAAATCGTGGTCTCAACGGCACAATTGATGGTGCGAGAAATGAAGTTGTTGAAGGATGTAGTGGAATGGCACCCATCTCAACCTCTCGGTGAAGGGAGGGAAGTACTGTCATATCTAAGGTTGCAGACCCAACTCTTCCAACAAGTTCGAGTGGCTCAGAAAGAAGATCCCCACTTGATGAAAATATTCCAAAAATGAAAAGAGAAAGAGGATTTCTGTAGGTAGTGATGGACTGTTAAGGTTAAGGGCCAAGTATGTGTTCCCAATAATGAAATAGTAAAACGAGCCATTTTAAAGGAAGCACACCACTTTCGCTACACGATACATCCTAGGGGTACGAAGATGTATCGGGATTTGAAAAGAGCATTCTGGTGGACCAACATGAAGCGAGACGTGGCGGAGTTTGTGATTAAATGTCTAACGTTCCAACAAGTGAAGGTCGAACATCAGAAACCTGTTGGATTATTACAGCCCCTGCCCTTACCGAAGTGGAAATGGGAATGCATTGCAATGGATTTTGTCTCTAGGTTTCCAAGATCTAGTGCAGGGAATGATAATATCTGAGTCGTAGTGGACCGACTGACTAAGGCTACTCACTTCTTACCTGTTCCCATGACCTATACATTGAACAAGTTGGCCCAGCTATACATCAGTGAAATTGTGAGACTTCATGGGATACCTATCAACATTGTATCAGACAGAGACCCCAGGTTCACTTTTAGGTTTTGGGCAAGCTTATAAATAGCCCTGGGGATTGAGCTTACTTTTAGCATCGCTTTTTACTGCCAAACATATAGGCAGTTAGAAACGACCATCCAAACTTTGGAAGACATGTTGAGAGCATCCGTAATTGATTTTAGAGGAAGCTAGGAAGACCATCTACCCCTGGTAGAGTTTCTTTACAACAGTAGCTTTCAAGTCAGCATCCAGATGGCACCTTACGAGGCATTGTATGGGAGGAAGTGCAGGTCTCCCATATGCTTGGAAGAAGTAGGCAAAAGAAAATTATTAGGGCCCAAAATTGTTCAGCTAACCTCTGAAAAGTTCTCCTTAATTGGAGAACCACTCAAGGTAACCAAAGTCGCCAAAAGAGTTATGTCGATAATCGCAAGAGAGACCTCGAGTTTCAGGTAGGAGACTGAGTCTTCCTGAATGTATCGCTAACCAAGGGCGTTATGAGATTTATAAGAACGGGAAATTAAGCCCAAGATTCATTGGACCTTTTGAGATTTTGGAAAGGATTGGGAGTGTGGCATACCGACTTGCCCTACCACTTGATTTGGCCAACCTCCATAATGTCTTCCATGTATGCCTGCTGAGAAAATATCAACCCGACCAGTCCCATGTTTTGGAGTACGAACCAATCCCACACAAGGAAGGCCTAACCTATGTTGAACGACCGATCGGGATATTGGACTAGAGAGTGCAAGTCTTATGCAAAATGGAAATTCCTCTAGTCTAGGTACAATCGTAATATCAACCAAAGGAAGAATCAATATGGGAACGGGAGGATGAAATTAGGGTGATACCCCCACCTACTTGATCAACGATTTTGGGGACAAAATCCTTTTCAAGAGGGGGATGATGTGAGGACTATAATTCGATTGCGTCTGACCACTCGCGGTAGTGGAAAGAGAGAATGGAGTCGAAAATACAGAAGCGCATGACCGATGCTAAGGGCAAAGGTTAGCGTCGTCTGGGTGTTTAGACCTAGTGTCATCCCTGTACCATGGAAGCTATCGCCAAGCGTAAGAGTGAAGAACAGTAACGTCGCGTGCGAGCGAGGGTATCACCGTAAGCGTGAGAGGAGTTTCACAGAGCGTGAAAGGCATAAGAAGCATCACCTCATGAAAAGGGGATTAACACCGCATGTGAAATAAGATATCGTCAACTTGAGCATCGTCGCAAGCCTATCGCTGTCTGGTTTAAGGATGCAGTAGATAGGAGAGAGAGAGAGGCATATTGTCACCGTGCGATAGACAAAGTACCACCATACAAAGGGGAGGCTATCATCGCGCGTGTTAAGCGTGGGACGATGGCCAACAGGGTCAGCAGCATGTTGCTTTTGTCAGAAATGCATCGCGTGGCTGACGTCAGCTACAGTTTCCTTCCCCACCTACCACGATGTCCGCCACAGTGAGCTTCATCAACTCCCAACAACCCTCACCAATTCCCAACAACCCTCACCAACTCCCAACAACCCTCACCTACTACCGCATCTTTAAATAGCACCCTCTACCCATCGTCGTGTGCCTGCCTGCACCATAGCCATGGGAGTGTTATCACTGTGAGGAGGCCTTTGGAATGAAGATGACTGCATGAAGCTATCGTGGGGAGCACCAAGGGTGGTGGGAGCACCAAGGGCGGTGGGCGAACTGCGTGAAGGGAGTGAGGAGCACTGTGAGCCAGTAAGTGGGTTTAGTGCTATGTTCTTTAGCTTAATTGGAACTTAGCATGCAAGGCGATCTCGAGTAGCATAATTCGTATGCAGGTTTGAGCTACTTCTCTCTCAGTCAAGGAAGTGGCATGATAGGCTGCCAACTCTCTCCATTGAGCGATGAACTTATCGACTGGCTCACCGGGCTCTTGAGTCAGAGTGAGGAGCTCGATGGTTTCAACATTTCTTTGGACTTCATAGAAGCGCCGGTAAAACAATTGCTCCATTTCCTACCATGTGGGTACCGAGCTTGGAAGTAGCTGAGAATACCACTGGAAGGCTGGCCCTTTGAGAGTCTCGATGAATTGATGGAGGAGGAGTCGCCCGTCAGCTGCCGTCTCTCGACAAACCACTTGGAAGTGAGTGGTATGCTGGTGCGAGGACATAATATCATTGAATAGAGGGAGCTTCCCTCTTTTATAGTTTTGGGGAAACAGTACCGGGACGATATATGAGGGGTAGAGCTTTTAGTAAAGCCGCGCCCCTTACATGCCGAGGATTATACACTTGAGATTGTGAGTCACAATGGCATCTACATTGGCTTGTGAAACCGTGCGGGGAGCAGAGCTATCTTAGGAGATTGGTGGGGGAGTTTGCTTGAGAGTTGTGTCCTCTCCAAGATGAGAGTTGGCCTCATGGTGAGGCGGAGAAGCAGAGGGCCTGGAGGCCTCTAGGCTATCCATCTATTCAAGAATGGACTGCATCATCACCTCCAACCTGTTCATCCGATCTTCTTGGGCGTCAACTGGCTCGTTGATCACCATGACGCTGACCATTCTTCTGGAGGGTCAGAGTCAGGTGGAGTAGTGGGTTGTCGGGGTTGGTAAGTAGTACGCGACAAGTCAGTTTGTAGGGGCTCGACATGCTCCGACTTGACTCCAGTCTTGTACGCCGATCGTGTGAGGAGCATTTCTTGACGGTCTTGGGATCATGACTTCTTAGAAGCTTGGTCTCTTCCTGTGATGGCAACCAACCAAGCAATATTCTTGGACTTCCTTCTCAGTTTCAGAATCCGAAGAGGGAAGAAGGGATTGTGAGGCAGGAGGTCGTCAAGAGTGGTAACCTCAACTGTCTTAGGGACCTCTCTAATCATGAGCTGCAGGTCTCTCTTCTGCTTGATCTTGAGGCTACAATAGACTTCCCTTCATAATCGAGCCTGAGATTGGGATTGCCCTATCTTTCTTGAGCATGTGAGGGATGTGTCTATCAGTTGGAGCAGAGAGTGTGGTCCAAGGATTGAGGGAAATCTGAGTTACTACCTTGGAGGCTGTAGGCTTCTATGTGCCATCGAGCCTTTTCCCTAAATTCCCTTGTGAAGTTCGGATGCATGACTGACCTGATGTGGCTGACTCAAGATGGTACTCTTAAGGAAAAGCTTTGAGTACCAAGTCTCAAGGTGTTTGCCAAGCAAAGGAAGGGTGACAGAAGAAGAAACTAACTCGTGACTCCACTTAAGTCGGGATCGAGATGGAACCTGTGAAGCTGGTGCGTGTGCACCTTTGGAAGCAACCCTCTTGGTTACTTGGGGGTCAGCCTGGGCTCGGTCAGTTGGTTCGACCCTAAGAGGCCGAGACCTACGAGCTCGTGTCTGTGAGGGACCGGATAGGATCTTATCTCTCACAGGGTGAAGTCGTGTGTGCTGAGAGGGAGGATGAAGTGGTCGACACTCGTGTGCTCGAGCTAGCGTAGAATTGATGGTGCCCCGAACTGTGGGATGCGGATGCATGACATGTGCAGGGTTCGACCCGAGAAGGCCTAGCCTTGGACGCGAGCTCAAGGCAGCATGAAAGTTGCCCCAAGGTGTGGCTCGAGTGGACAGACCAAGAGCCTTTAACTATGTGAGAGAGGTGGAGGCCCTAGGATCTCCTCCTCAGTGTGTCGAGCCTCTAAGCATAGAGGTTCGAGTTGGTGAGGGAGTAAGAGGGGTGGCCCTACGGCGACCCTTAGAAGCGATAGCAACCTGCTTGCCTTTCGCGTAAGCGGACAGGGCAACCTTTCCACGTACCTTAGCAATGTGACTGGCAAGGCACTTTCCAATAGCAGGGTGCGTGTTGTGGGTGGTAACAAACGTGATATCAATGTGAAGAGCCTTGGTGGAGGGTCCATTAGGACTAGAAAGTGGGGAGTTAGGGACCTTCAAGTCCCTCCTCGCACCAATCCAGGAAAGAACCTGGAAGCCGGACTGTGAGTCCCGACTCAAGAGGAGTATAAGAAATGAGGCTTAAGAAGATCGCTTCCCTGGGATGGTTACGAGTACGGGGATGAGAAAATCCCCAACTCGGATGAACGGGTTGAATAACCCAGATGCCATGGAAAGTAGTGCCAAAAATAAAAGGTGATGTCGGTCAAGCAAGAGTGAACCGATAAAGGGGTAGCAAGTACCCAGTGGAGTTACCAAAGTGGTTGGATACGTCGATCTTGCCTTCTCGAATCTAAGTGATTGGGTGACATGTGTCTCGGGTTCGAAAGAGCTGGGACCGCTTTCAGGAACCTTGTTCACAGAATAAGGGTAGGTGCTCAACTGGTGAGAGAGGAATTTTAAATGTGAGATGGAGACAAACCTCTGACTTACTCAGGCTAACTCACGCGAGCGCCATCATCGTCTGCAACACGAGATGGCAGCATGCCCTTCATGGACTGTGATAGGTATCATCGTCTGCGATAGGAACAGAGCGGACAAAGGAAGCCTGCGAGCGGTAATAGGCATAGAGTGCACGAAAGAAGCCTACAGAAGGCGATAGGCATCGCCGCCACTCATCACGGGCGGCAATAAGCATCGTCGTTTGCTATAGGCACAAGGCACAAGAGAAACCTGCCGACTGCAATAGGCATCACCGTGACCCATCGCGGGCGGCAATAGGTGTCGTCATCTATGATAGGCACAAGGCACAAGATAAGCCTGTGAAATGTGTTACGCATCACCATCTGCGATAGACGTGAAGCACGGATGAGACCTTAGCGGGTGGTGATAGGCATCACCATCTGCGAACAGTAAGACGAAAGAGAAATAGTGTGTGGTTGACGATACACATCGTCGCGCGTTACGCCAATCTTGAAACCGAAACAAGAGCTCGACGCACTGCTTGAGCTTGGCCTGGCTCACCGTGTGCTCCTTTAGACGGCGTTATGCACAACGATGACTAATGTCATGCACAAACCATGTTGAGGGAAAGAGAAGAACGAAGCATGTGAGAGAAGATCGCACATGGCGCTGCCATCGCCATGCACTACCTGTGAAACCACAGGAGGGGGGAAGGAAGAAAGAGGCATGCACGACACTACCACTATCGTGCACTGAGAAAGATTCTGACGAAGAAGAAGAAAGAGAAGAAGAGAAAAAGAAAACTTAAAAGAGAGAAGAATGAAAGAAAGAGAAAATACCTTGAAGATAAGAGGGGTACCTCTCTAAACTTTCTCTCTCCTCTCTCTCTCTCTCTCCAAAGAAGAAATGTGACCCAACTCGTGCTCTTGAAAAGAATTTTTATTAATCAAAAGAGTCTCTGTGAGTCCAAAATATCGTCTAATTATAGACTAGGGCTAAAACGTGGGTCGATCACCCAAAAATAACCCTAATTGATGATAATTAAGGTTTATTTGAGTTAAAAAAATAAGAAAATAGGGTGCACAAAGAATGATTTGCCCCTGCCTAACAATTTTTGAAATTCCAAAACAATCCCTGCTGAGAACTTGGGACGTTCTTAGTTCTTCTCGGATGAGCCATTGACGATCCGGCATCTAAATGCACAAAAGATGATTGTCATCATGTAGGGCTTCATGCTACGATCATTTCGATAATCATTTTAAGTCATGAATCACACTTTAAAGGAATGATCATGAAATTTAAATTTGAATAGAACATGAAACCTTTTGATTGATAGTGCGTCTTCATCTTGGTGTTTTTATTCGATTTCTTTGTTGAATTACACTGAGCATTCTGTCACGATCGTATGATGTCAAACGCGGCTCGATTTCGTGCCCGGACAAAGATTTGAGAATCTTGGATTTTGGCTAGAATTTGGGATTCCAACTACTATAATCTATAGTGACTTTCACTTGTACTTGTGAAAAATCCAACCATTCATCACATGCAGGGTCAGGATTAGTGATAGCCAGGGACCTTACGCATGGGATGCAACTAGTTTCATGTAGATTGGGTTTACAGGCACTGTGATTTGGCCGCTCAAGTGAGTGGATGTCCTCTTGATTTTTTACAACATGCAGCTTCGAATCACGAACTTCTCTCTAGCTTTGCTCTCGGCTTGGTCATTGTCACGGGACGTGCCACATATCAAAACGCTCGTCTTAACGAGATGAACACACTCCAACAAGTTTGAGCATGATCCGATCTCTGACTAGTGAGATACGAGCATCTCAAGTCACTGCTTGCGACTGTCCCTTTAATGGAGAATACTCACAAGGTGCTGCACGGGAATAGTGTGCGGCTCCTCTTGTTTTTGTCATTTACCCATAACTTCTTCATGGAGTGTCTGTTTATACTGAAATTTGACTCCTAGGGGTTTTAAATGTGTAAGATCCAATGACGGTGGTCTTATGGCCATTTGATGCTCCGAAAGTAGGGTTTCAGTAAGAGGGGTCAATTTTAAGGTGTTAGAGGCTGATTTTACCGAAACCGTTTCGCAGTCTGTACTGCTCTAAACATGTCAGAATGCGATGAAACATGGCAAAAGACTTTTAGGAGTTCTTATGAAGATCTTGACTAGTTCTGGGGTGATTAGAAGACTATCAAAATTTCCACTGTTTATCAAGCTTTTTTTGACCAGGTTTTCTCTTTTATTTCTCATCGGGGACCCATGGCACTAAAAAATGTCTTCAAACAATAATTGACGGGCATGGTCATGAAACCATGCGTAAAAGAGCTTCGTGAAAATAAAAAACTCGAGCATGGTGAAAACCCCAAGGGCACCATGAGTAAAAAAATGGAAAATAAGGGTGGACATGTCCGAAAGGTCATGGGTAAAAGAGCCCCAAATAAACATGAAGTTTACGAAAACCCTCTCTACGACGCTATTTCCCAAGTCCAAGTGAAAATCCATAAAGGATGCTTTGACGAATAAACAGGTTGATACAACACACGCCTCCATAAGGCTTCAGCCCACATTCAAAGAGAAAAATCCCTAAGTCACAATACCAGTACCCAAAAGTATGAGCTTCAAGGAAAGATTCCGACATCCTGAGTCCATTCCCAAAAGGAATCGAAGGACAGAAAACTCACCAAGACAGCTAGACAAGTCTCATGAAGAATAACATTATTCCCACACGGTGGTTAATGCACTTCAACATGCTGAAGACACCCCAAGAAAGCCACGTCAGCCAGACCTTGGACCCATTATGTAGCAATGGGATTGAGCCCTCAAGGGACTTCTCATTCACGTGGTCCTGTGACTATGAAGAAAAAAGTAATAAAGCCGAAGGAAATTTCTCAAATGTTGCCCTTCTCGCTTCTCTCGACACGCAACACATGACGGGGAAAGCTGTTTGAACACAGTTTTCAACACCTTGGGTCCTCGATGCAAAATAAAAGAGAAGCTGGTCAATAAAGCCTCGACATATAGTGGAGTTCTTGACAGTCTCAGAATTACCCCAGAATGGGTTAGAATCTTTTTAAGCACTCTAAAAGGCCACTTCCCAAGTTTCGTCGCGATTTGACATGTTTAAAGCAACGTAGAGAAAGAAAAAATTTCGAAAAAATCAGTCTAGAGAACCCTGCAATGGATCCCAAAACTAGAACTCTATTTTCGATGTGTTAAATTATTGTGGGACTACCATCATTAGATTCGGCACGGTTGAAAACCCTTATGGGTTAAGTTTCGGCTTAATTGGGTGCTTTAGGACAAATTTATGGGGAAATTACTAAAAAGGGGTAGGCCACACACTATTCTCATGCACCTTGCCTGCACCAAATCACCATTAATGGTGACTGAGTTTGTACTCTCGGGCAGTGACTTTCGAGGGCCACATCTTACTCGTCTCGAGTCGGATCGCGCTCAAATTTTGTGAGCTTATTCGTCTCTTCAAAACGAGAATTCTGATATGTGGCACTGCCCGTGATGATAACCGAGTAGAGAGTAAAACTAGAGAGAAGTTAGTGATTTGTGAAGATAGTTGCAAAAAATTCAGCAGCGACATGCCTCACTCGAGCGGCCATATCACGGCGCTCACGTACTCGACATGAAACCAATTGCATTATGTACATAAGGTCCGAGGATATTTCTAATCCGAATCTTGCGTATGATGAACGGTTGGATTCGATACACGAAGGCATTAAAATTGTTGTAAATTTCGGTCACCGGATGTCAAGATCCGGCCAAAAACCCAAGATGAAGAAATATTCATCTGGACACAAAATCGGGCTGCGTTCAAATCAATGTGATGGTGACGGTATACTCAGTGTAATTTAGTGAATAAATAAAAATAAATTCAATAAACAAGCACACTATCGATTGAAAGTTTTTATGATTTATGCAAATTTCGAGTCACATGATCGTGGCCTAAAAACATGATCCGTGGTTTGAAGTTGATATCAAATCGATCGTGATGCCGAGCCTGACTAAAAAGCAATCATCTTTGGATTGAACGGATGCCGGAGCAGCCCCGAATCATCCATGGAAGATCATGCAAGTTCTAAGGCAGAAGCATGGACTATTTTGAAATTTCAAATATTGTTGGGTAGGGACAAAACAGTCCTTTTGCACCCATTTTTAGAACTTCTTTTAATTCAATTAAATTTTAACTATCATCAATTTATGTAGTTTTTGGGTGTACACCTATGTTTGGGCCCAATTCTATAAGTACATGCAAAACATAATTGTAAAGGGGCTTCCCTCATTCTAAATTTCATGAATAAGATTTGAGAATTTTACATTGATATTGTAGGTGCATTTGGAGAGAGAGATAGGAGAGAGAATAAAAGTTTTGGTACCCTTTGATGAAGGTAACATTCTCTCTCCTCCTCTCATCGCTTCATTTCTCTCTCCTCTTATCTCTCTTTCTCGCCTCTCATCTATCTCTTTCTCTCTTCTCCTCTCATCACTCTCTTTCTCTCTCCTCTCGTCTCTCTCTTGCTCTACTCTCATCTATATCTTTCTCTCTCCTCCTCTCTTCTGTATCTTCCTCTCTCTTCTCTTCTATCTCTCTCTTTCCTCTTCCTTCCTTAATCTTCTTTATCACTTTCCTTCTCCCTCTTTTATCTTTCCTTTCTCTTTCCTCACTTTCCTTCTCCCTCTTTTATCTTTCCTTTCTCTTTCCTCACTTTCCTTCTCCCTCCCTGCTCTCTCTCTTTCTTCTTTGTTTATGCATTGTGGAGCCTATCACCGGGTGTGATATCTTCTTACTTTTGGGACGTAAACAATGAGCTGTGCCTTTACCCGAGTGACGGGTGAGGCCACTGTCAAAGTTCCATTATCTCCCCGTGTGTCATGGACGGTGGAAGCTCATCGCCATCCATGTTTTCTCTTTCTTCTTAATTCTGTGTCATGGACAGTAGAAGCTCATTGTCGTCCATGTTTTCTCTCTCTTCTTAATTCTACATCATGGACGGTGGAAGCTCATCATTGTCCTTATTTTCTCCCTCTTCTGTCTCCCGTGTCATGGACAACAGAAGCTCATTGCCATTGATGTTTTCTCTCTCTTTTTATCCTCTATCATGGATGATGGAAGCGCATCGTCGTCCATGTTTTCTCTCTCTCTTTGCTCCTCTATCATGGACAACGGAACCTCATCACCGTCCATATTCCTTCTCTTCCTTCTTTCTTCTTCCCTCTTTTCTCTTCTTTCTCACTGCTCCTCTCGTCTTCTTTTCCTCTCTCTCTTTCCTTTCTTCTTCTCACATGCACGACATTAGTAGTATTATGCATGACTCTCTTTCCCTCTTTTCTTTCTTCTTTCCCTCTCGTTTGAACAAGAGAAGCTAAGTCAAACACTGTCATGATAGTCTTGTCGTCTAGCAGCATTGCCACTATGCCGGGTAGTTAGGTTCCTCGATCATGCCCTCCGAATCTTGGTGATCTGGTGGCACGTATCTCAAGTTTTTAGTGAACCTCGATTTTGAGATCGCTCTCTCAGAAACATGCTCAAAAGCAATGGTAGGTATACCAACCGATGAGAGAGGAATTTAAGGTGGGTTCGAGACTTGCTCAGGCTGGCTTGCATGAGAACCCTCTTATATCATGTCAGAAAGCCCCCTAACAACTTTAGCTGGTGCAAAATTACCTCCCTTGACCTGTAATCTCCTTGTTTTTCTGCATAATACTACTATGGTTAATTTGCAAGACAAGTGGGTCAAAGAGACCCACCCTTATCTTAGGGCATTACACATCCACGTGGCTAAGAATGTGCAGGGTTAGAGTGATGAAGTGGAAGTTTCGAGTAAAGGTCGAAGAAAGAGGAACACTTGATGAAGGGACGAGACTAGCTTGATAGTTGGAGTGGTAGCAACACGGGCATGGTACTCAGGACTACTACGACGACAATACTACGCGAAACCGAGGCCAATATGGCGATGCTAGGTTAAGTCCACCTCAATCAAGTGAGGAGAGAGAAAGAGAGTGAAAAGAAAGAGAGCGAGACGGCGGATAGGATAGGGTCCCGACCACGCTAAGCATTGCCACCCATGACCATGAAGTAGCAGTGTCACGTCCCTGGAACAACGCTAGACACTGCTACTCAAGGCTAGAGGGTGAGTAGAGGACTACGAACGGTGCTAGACATCGCCGTTGGCAACATAAGAAGGTAACGTGCCCTTGCGTGGGCGGCAATAGCTCACGTGGAGCTCATGGCGATAACCATTTGTGGTGCACGTGATGATAGTTCTCATGAGGGGCACGGTGACAGGTGTGGGATGCAAGAAGAACAACGATGAGCACCAAACATGCGGGAGGATGCTCATAGATGATGATGGGCACCGAGCACGCGAAGGAAGCTTGTGGATGGTGATAGGTGATGTCAAGGCCTCTAGCAGGCGGTCATAGGTATCACTGTCTATGATAGGAGCACAACAAGGGAAGAAGACTCGTGCATGGCACTGCCATCATCATGCGTGACCTATGAGACCACGGAAGAGGCATGCACAGCACTGCCACTGCCGCACATGGCCTCTGCGAGGAACTCAGATGGTGAAAAGGAAGAAAAAAAGAGAGGAAGAGAAAGAAGAAGAAGAGAGAGAACATCTACCTCAAGCCTAAAGGTACCAATCAAAAATTTCTTTCAGCTTGCTCTCTCTCTCATCAAACATGACCCAACAATGATATGAAAGAGAAACTGTATTCAGTAAAAAGTCTCCCTTTTGTGAGGGATTGAGTTCTTGTTGCGTACAATGATGGTATGTATATATAGAATTTGCCTCAAACATGGGTGGATGATCAAAAGTAACCCTAATTGCTGAAAATTAAGATTAAATTGAATTAAAAGAAATTAGAAATTCTGGTGCAAAATGACAGATCTTCCCCTTCCTAACGAATCGCAGAATTTCAAAGCAGTCCCTGTGTCACCCTAGAATGTGCATGTTTTTTCATGGGTGATCCGGGGTCGTTCTGATGCCTGGTTGATCGAAAGATGATTGTTTTCTTGTAGGGCTCGACATGGCGATCAATTTGATACCAACTTCGAGCCATGGATTATGTTTTTAGTGCACGATCATGTGTTCACGATCATGTGACTTGAAGTTTAAATGGATCTTGAAACTTTGGATCAAAAGTGTGGTCGTGCCTTGATCTTTTTTGGTGATTTCTTCTCTAGATCACACTGAGCATGCCGTTACGATTGTGGGGCAACAAACGCAGTTCGACTTCATGCCCGAAATAAGATTTTGCAAATTTGAAATTTTGATCAGAATCTGGAATTCTGGCAATGGATTTGCAGTGGCTTCATTAGCTTTGTATGCAGAATCCGACCGTTCATCTTGTATGGTGTTCAAGGTAAAGATGGCCCAAGACCTTACGTACGCGATAGAATTGTTATCACATTGATCGAGCTAGCGAGCAATGTGATTTGGATACTCGAGTGAGACATGATGCTGGTGAATTTCATGCACCCTCTTCACGGATCAGAACCTTCTCTTTAGCTTTTCTTAGTGCTCAAGTATCGTCACGGAGTGTGCCACATATCAAATCGCTCGTCTTGATGTGACTAACACTCACCAAATTTGAACACGATCCTATTTGAGATGGATGAGATATGAGCATCAAAAGTCACTGCTCGTGACTATCCCTTCAATGATGCAGATTTGTAGGGTGGCCTCATGGGAATAGCGCACAGCTCCTCCTGTTTCCCTCTTTTGCCTATAACTTCTTTTTGAAGTGTCCGCTAGAGCTGAAATTTGACCTTGGGGGTTTTCGACCATGCTGTATCTAATTGTGGTAGTCCCACAGTAAGTTGAGATGCCGAGAATGTAGCTCTAGTTATAGGATCCGTTTCAGGTTGCTAAAGGCTTATTCTGCTGGAACTGCTTCTTAGTCTGCACTGCCTTAGACATGTCGGAATGCGACAAAACTTGGCAGGAGAATTTTGAGAGTCCTCATGAAGATCTTGGCCTATTCTGGGGCTATTATGAGATGATGGAGATTTCCACTGTTTCCCAGGATTTATTAAGCGGGGGCCACATGATGATGAAAAATACCTTCCAACAACATGCCCCATCTAATGTTGTGCTTTGAGAGAATCGAGAAGTGCAATCATTCCGAATGTTTGAGTAATCTTGTCAAAGTCCTCACCCTCAAGGGACTATTTGCGACTCTGAAGCGTGAGGCCTTTGTAGGGACCTCCTCGAACAGAATCAGGCCTGAGGGATCTTGTCGAAGTCCTCACCCTCAAGGGACTATTCTAAAGTGTGAGGCCTTACCCTCAAGGGATATTGTTGAAGTCCTTACCCTCAAGGGACTATTTACGATTATGAGGGTGAGGTCTTTATAGGGACCTCCTCAGATAAAATCAGGCCTACGTGGAGGCTAAGTGCTAAGAACCTTTTGATCGGCATTGTTCACTGCTACACCAGGTTTGCTTTTGATGCGCAGGGTATCTTTGTAGGTCCCATCGAACGGAGTCCAGTCGAGGGCTTTTGACCTATCTGCAACGTTTAGTCGCATGTAGGCTAAGGGTTTTGACAAGGAATACCCTAAAGCCTATGTAAGGTTAGACCCTGGCTTCGTCAGTTTCTTGCCTTGATGATGGTTTTTATCATTTTCGAAGGGATCTTTTGGTCATTGTCCTCATCCTCGAGGACTCTTGTTGTTGTCGGGAGATCTTATGCGACTCTCACTCCCTGACGAGCCATGTTGTTGATGATTGAAGTGCGGAGATCTTATGTATCTCTCATTCCTTTGCGAGCCATCTGGTGTTGTTGATTGTTGAGAGATCATTGCGACTCTCACTCCTTGGTGAGCCATTTGGTATTGTTGATTGGATGCTAGCATTTGAGGATTTTAAGTAGACCTCATTAGCAAAATTGTGAATATTTGAAAATTGAGTGTCGGCAGAGGTGATGGTCATGCGTTCACCTGTCTTGTCGGTCCAAGCACCTTTTGCGGGTTTTCACTTGAACAGGGGAAGTGGCACTGTAAAGATGATTTTCACCAACTTCTGCTATTTCTAAGCTCTTTTACCAATGACCTTGCAGTCATGTCCACCCCTTTTCATTCGTTTTTACTCACGATGCCCTTTTGGGGTTTTCACCGTGCCTGGGTTTTGCTTTCCACGGAAATCTTTTACTCATGGTTTCGTGACTATGCCAGTACGTCATTTTTACTCATGGCATTCCCTTGTACAAGTGTACACCATACCCATTTTTTTTTTATGAAAGCATGTTTAGGGTCGTGCCTTTGAGACTTATGCGAAGCATTTTAATGTCATGCAGCCAGGACGAGCACTAGAGTTTAGGGTCATATAGCTGGATCGTGTAATGATGAGTGAGTATGGTCGTGGCTTTGACTCACTCTAAGGAGATGACATGAGATGGCTTTTGAAGAGTTGATGATGAATAGATGGTGGGTGAGTAATGGTGACCCACTAGCTGACGCCGAGTATGGGTGGCAAGATGGCTCGCCGTTTTGTTAGCATGGATAAGACTCACTAGGGAATGGTGAAAGATGGTAATGATGAATGGACTCACTAGAAAGGTAATGAAGGTGGTGCGTGCACACAAACGGGTCGGTTAGGGAAGATGTGAAGGGTTTTTCCGGTGGTTAGGAGTGAATTCCTGGTGAAGAGGGGAAATGCCAATAGGAACCCCAAGGGTTGTAGGGCCGTAACGGTCGAGAGACGAAGGGTTGTGGGATTGTGAATGGTTGCCCTCCGCATGCGCAGTGATAAGTCATGCCGCAAGTGTCAGGCGGTGTGTCCATATTTTGAGGAACGCACGAGTGGCACGTGCTTGACAAATAGATCACTAGCATTCACACATCTTGGTCACAAGATGGCAATACCATCTCAGTGGGCAAACGACGACAATCCAGCATTTTTGTTTGCACGTGGCAATCAGTCGGGTAGAAGCCTCTTTGTTGGATATCTTCACGGCAGTCTGCCAAGGCTTTAAAAGTTCCCAGAATGCAGGTCTCTTCAAAATGGGACCTTATTGTTATTGAGGATGAAGAGCATCCCATTCTTGAGAACAGACCACATCCTTCGTCGCTACATGTTATTTCTAGGGGCGAAGATGGGCCAGCACGTTTTTATGATCTGATAGTAACTGGCAACATCGCACTTTCTCTTGCAACTTTGAGGGGGGGACTTATGTTTCCTGCTCGAAGGGAACCTATCATAGGTGCAGCTTTTGTAGTCACCTCTTTCTCGGGGCAAGTTGTTCATCCTCTCATTTGGCGCACTCTCGGTGGCTTTATCATATCGTAGGCCAAGATGCCTTTCCCTATACTGGTTACTATGCTCAATAGCTGTAATGTCTCCAAGGATAATGGGTGTGACCTTCTCAAAGCTGCTTATCAACTTTTTAGTCAAGCTTCTTTCTTCGAGTTGATCGCGTTCCCACTTTTGATGAAGAGGATGATGGATAACCTCATAGTCTTTGACATCCCTTGTGCAAACTTGTTCAGAGAGAAGGTGACTGAAGTGGCTCAACAAGCTAGGGCAATTCTGGATTTTGAGAATCAACTTCCATTCAGAAGCATCCTTCTGTCAGACCTTTACTTAGACTCTTCCGTTGGACTTTGACTGTTGCTCATGCTGCGGCGGTGAATTTGGGTAACCTTAAAACCAACTTGCTCATGCGATAGTTCGTTCACTCAGTTTTTGAGAGCTTGCCTTCGGAGATTCCTTCGATATATAACGAAATCGCATGTTTTGAAAAAGAATATGATATGGCGATTCTTTAACAGGACATCAATGATTTAGAAACTTTCTTGCTACGGCCCATGAGGTAGGAAAAGGCCCATTTTGTCCTCAGTTGGGACATGGAGAATACCCTGCTTTGGTTAGAAAGTTCGCCCTTTTTAAGGCGGCAGCTATGAAGGATGGGATCAAGTGGACACAATGCGACCATTATAAGCTTAGTCTTGAGAATTGAGCGAACACCTTCATTTATATTTCCTTGTATAAAAGTTTCCACTAATAGTAGTAAAATGCTCTCTTTTGCCTTTTACTGACATTTGTAACAATCTTTGATTGATGAATGAAGCAACTCTTTTCTCCTTCTATGCAATACAGGTCTCTTATTTTCCTTCTTTTCTATTTCATTGCTTTAACCCTTTCATAGTTTGAGAAGGAAAAGAATAGCCAACTCCTTGCCTCATCCTATGGAAGCCTGTCGTGGCTTCAATGACCTTGAATGGGGGAGCAATTGCTATTTCGTCCCTTAGTGTTTGATTGGACAGGGGCTCATAATTCATGATTCTTATGATGATTTGATGAGCTTGCTCACTGTAGATGATCCAGTCTGGGGGAGCCTTGGCTTCGATTAGAGGTGCATTGGTTTTCAGCTCGTCATAAGTTTTAGTCTCAGGGACAAACCCCTTAAGTGCTTTGAAGCGATGCACATGACCTCCAATTGACTGTGGAGGTTACGAACCTCACTTCTCAGCTTTGCCAAGGGGTCCTATTCCAGAGAGCCAGAGGTATGACTCTTGTCTTCTTGTACTTCTTCGACAATGCATGAGAATTGTAAGACCTTCTTTTGGCTGCTGATGATCATCTTGTTTAAGGAGGATGGAACTTGGAGTAACTTCCTTAGAGGTTGGTATGTCAGATCTGCTTCTAAAAGAGCGATGGGACATGAATGACCTTTTGCTGGTCCCATGTATAGGTGACCCTTGATGCTAGAAGGTCTACCTCTAGGGCTTCCATAAGCTCAGGAGTTGCTTCGTCTTTTTACTCTGGCGAATTATAAGTAGAGGGGGAAGGTTCATCTTTGAGAGAGGGTACCATGACCTAGGAGAGGTGGTAAGGTATACTCAAGTAGATCAGAGTCAAAGGGAGGATCTTTCCCTATCTTTCCTCCTCTTTGAACATGTCTATGATCATTCACCCTAGATCTTCAACGTCATCATGGGACAGGGGTCTCGTCTCTCTCATAGGCCTCCAATCATTGTCCTTTGACGTTTCTAGCATTGGAAGGTCTGTGAAATAGTACTTGAAGTCGACATAGTGAGTCTGAGCTACAGGGAACGGTCTTTTTTCAGCATTGACTGTGTGCTGTCTCCCAACTCGACTGTATTTGAAGGTGGAGAGTGGAAGGAGCCACCCCCTGGTCATTAAGCCAAGGACGACCACGCAAGATGTTGTAAGAGGTATCGGTGTCGATTACATGGAACTAAGGGTAATCATTGAGGTCACTACTCTTGAGACAAAGGCGCACTATTCAAGTTGGCTTCTCTCCTGATTGGACCTTGCACGATGATGTGGGTAGGATTGAGGTTGTCATACCCTAATCCCAATCAGGTGAGGATCCTTCTTAGAATCAGGTTGATTGTTGCGCCTCCATCTCGCATGATCTGATTAATAGGGCAGGCGTGGAGTTCACCATTCACAAAGAGGGCACCCACTTAAGATGATTAGGTCAACCTTAATGGGCTCCACTTCGGTCTCGTATACCTCTTGGTTAGAAAGATCTTGAACCAAAGCCATATATTCTAGTCTCCAAACAACAGGAGGGCATTATAGATACTTAGAAGGGCTGGAAGCTTCCTCAAGTGCCCAATTACGTCGTATTTCACTTTGTCCTCATTAATCTTTTGTGTTCTTGATCCAGTCACTGGTGTGGGTGGTAGGGTAGGTTTAGGAACAAGCTTTGGTTGAGTTTTTGTTTGTGGCATTGGCTGACTTTGTTGCTCGGCCGGTGCGGTCTGGGTTGATGGGGAAGTAATAGGAGCTTGTATAAGGGATGTAGAGGTTTGGGGTTCAGGTTTAGAAGAAAGAGAAGGATCAAGAAACTTGAAGGGCATGAGCTTTTGAGGTGTGGGTTGTAGCTACTTTCCGGATCTTAGACCCATGTGCCATGTGCTAGCTGGTACTTCCAAGATCTGTACCATGTGGGAGGCCTCTTTAGAATAGTAGCCTGAAGATGACTCGGTTTTGGCTCGGGTTGACAGGGCATCAACGGTTATTGAGAATCCAGCCGTCTGGGCCAACGTCTCTCTGAGGTGCTTTTACTATGGCTGAGTGAGGCTGGTGCCTCCGAACTCTTTGTTTAGAGTGTCGAAGTCTAGGCATCGTCGAGCTTCACCTGTGGAGAAAATAAAGGAGGAGGGAGGAGAAGAAGAGCTAGAATGTTTCGGGTAGTTTTTATGTCGTCCCCGGAATTAGACGTTTGCAGGGGGTATTTTAGGTCTTGCCCCTGCTTTGACCGTTGTGGGGTTCTTTTAGCGTCATCACCCATATTGGAAGAATCCCGAGCTGCTAGCGGCTCAGGGATGTCCTCTTGATTGGATGAAAGGATAAGGTGAGTTGCACCTAGGATGAAGTCTTGCATGGTCGGCAGTGGAGGAAGGGGCTGCAGGAATTCTTCCTCTACTGATGGCTAAGCGATGGGATTCCTTCGACCGACTGACCTAGGTGCTTGTCATCTCCTTCTGGATCCCCGAGGGGGTGTTTGGACTGCCCTATCGAGGTGGTGAGTAGTCTTAGCTTGATGGACTTCCTCATGCTTCAGGGATTTGAGCCTACTGCGGCTATGGTAGACTTCCCAGGGCTGAGAGGCCGAGGCTTCCGAAGGGTCCAATGCATGCTCATGAAGGGCTTGTAGTGTGGCCTCCTCTTGAGTAGGAGTGATGGCTTAGAAGTGTTTTGGGAGGACGGCACAAACGATGTGACCTTGCTGGACTATCTACTTGACCATAGCTTCAAATCTCGAGCGCTCTTTACACTCGTGGCTCCATACTTGGTGATAAAGGCACCAGAGTTTTTAAGTGCCCTGGGCAAGCCTCTTAGGCTGCTTGGCGGACTTAGGAGTGATGAGGCTCTGTTGGAGAATTCCCTCAAATAGGGCCTTCAGAGGGTTGCTTTGCATTTCCCCGAGCTTACGCCTAGAGGTCTTCTTGCACAGGCGGAGCTGGGAAGTTTCTTGGCAATGCTGCATATTGTTTGCCAATATCTCGTGGAAGCCAATGCATTCTCTGACGTCATGGCCTCATATTTGGTGATATGCACCCCAGAGGTTCTCTGTCCCTGGGGGCAAGAACTTAGGTTGTCATGTCAGCTTTGGCATGATGTGTCCCTCTTCAAGCATTATGGCGAAAGGTACTCGAAGGATAGTGGGTGCCCCCTCATCCTCATTGATCATCACTATGTGAGAGGCCTCAGTTGCCCCAAATGCTTTCTTTAACTATTCGAGCTTTATCTGACCCTTGTTAAAAAGGGCTTCGATAGTGTCACTGAGCTTATAGTTGTCATAGGTGGGGCGGCCTACTCTCCTGTGTTAGGCGTAGTACCTCTCATTTATCTCTTGCCCAGCCAACTCTTTAGTAGTGGCCTCTGACAGTTGGATCATGTTTTGTTCTAGTAGCAAACGAAGAAGTGCAAGAGTCCACTCTTGTCGAAAGCGTATACCTTATTCTAGTGATGGGCCCGAAAATCATTTCGCTTAGTATTTTCTTAGGGCGGGACGTTGCTGTAGGAGGGCTACTTGCCCCCGGCCTGAGGCGTATGTGCCTTGGAGAGGTCCAGAGTCTGAGA
Organism: Amborella trichopoda; assembly: GCF_054954075.1. NCBI lineage: Eukaryota > Viridiplantae > Streptophyta > Magnoliopsida > Amborellales > Amborellaceae > Amborella > Amborella trichopoda. Next base: position 19,744,321 of record NC_142336.1, on the reverse strand, counting down.
GGTCATGCTTTTTATGTCAGTCACCGTCACAGCCACGCTGATCACTGCTCTTTCGTTGCCTCGACTGTTGGAGCGAGAGTTTAGGTCAGAGGTTTGCTAACGAGGGTTTCCATGGTACTTGAACAACCCCTCAATACAAATTGCCTTAGAGATGAGCTATGACGTGGAGGGTGGATTGGATGCTTCGACATATAGGGCGATCTTAGGAAGCATGTTCCGTATACTAGTCTAGACAGCTTCTTTTTTGGTTATGAGAGTGGTCTGGATGGTTGCCAACTTTCTCCATCGGGTGATGAACTTTTCAACCGGCTCACCAGGGTCTTGCATCAGGGTGAGGAGTTTGATGGTCTCTACATTCCTTTGGACTTCATTGAAGCGTTGGTAAAACAACTGCTCCATCTCTTGCCGCGTGTGTATTGATTCTCGACGATCTTGGGACCGTGGTTTCTTGGCAATAACAACTCAAGCAATACTCTTAGACTTGCTCAGGTTCTGGAGTTTGAAGAGGGAAAAAGGGATTACGAGGTAGGAGGTCATCAAGGGTGGTGACCTCGACTGCCTTGGAGGCTTCTTTGGTCAGGATCTGAAGACCTCTCTTCTACTTAATCCTGAGACGGCTCTGGACTTCATTCCAGAATCGAGACTAAGACTTAGTTTGCCTCACTTTCTTTGAACATGCAAGGGCCGTGTCTATGAGTTGGAGCAGGAAGTGGGCTCCAAGGATAGAAGGCAGCCTGAGTTTCTGCTTTGGAGGTTGGAGGCCTGTATCTAACATCAAGTTGTTGCCCCGAGTTCTTTCGTGGGGCCCATGTGCACTGCTGACCTGAGGCTGGCCCAAGATGGTACTCTTAGGGAAGACCTTTGGATACCATGGCACGAGGAGCTTGATTGGTGTCTGGCGATCGACAGAGGAAGTAGTTTGTTCATGAATCCACCTGAGTCCGGACCGGGGAGGAACCTGTGAAAGCAGTGCATGTGCACCTTTAGGGTTAGCAGTCCGAGTGACTTGGGGGTCAACTCGAGCTCGGTCAATTAGTTCAACCTTGGGAGGTCAAGACCCATGAGCTTGTGTTTGTGAGGGACAAGGAAGAAGCTCATCTCTCACAGAGTGGGGCCGTGTGTACTTGGAGGGAGGATGAAGTGATTCATCCTCATGTCCTCAAGGTGGCATAGACCTAGCACTGCCCCGAGCTGTGGAAAGCGAATGCTTGGCGCACGCAGGAGTTGCCCAAGAAGGCCTAGCCCTTGATGCGAGCTCAAGGCAATGTGGGGGTTGCCCGGAGGCATGGCTCGATTGGATGGACCATGAGCCCTTGGGTGTGTGCAAGAGATGGAGTCTGCAGGGTCTTCGCCTTGGTATGCCGAGCCTCTAAGTCTAGAGTTTCAAAGAGGTGAAAGAGTATAGGGGGTTGCCTTGCGACGAATGTCAGGAGTGACGACAATTTGCTTGCCTCTCGCAAGAAGATGGGGGCAGCCTTCCATTGTGCTTCAGTAATATGACATGCAAGGGACTTGCCGGTAGCATGGTGTGTGCTGTGTGCAATGGCAGATATGCCACCGATACAAGAAGCCTTAGTGGAGGGCCACCAAGGCGAGGCAGCAAGAAGTCAGGGACCTTTAAGGCCCCTCTCGCATCGACCCAAGGGAGTCAGACTGTGAGTCGCAACTTAGCAAGAGAGTAAGGAATGAAGCATGAGCAGTTCGCTTCCTTGGGATAGTGATAAGTGTGGGGATAAGGAAGTCCTCAACTTGGATGAACGGGTTGAACAACCCAGATGCCATAGAAATTAATACAGAAAGTAAAAGACAATACTGGTTAAACAAGAGTGAACCGACCAAGGGGTAGTAAGCCCCCAGTGGTGTCACCAAGCATGTTAGGTACCTCGATCTCACCATCCGGATCAAGGTGGTCTGACGGCATGTATCTCGAGTTTATAGTGAACCTGGGATTTTAGATCACTCTCTCAGAACCTTGCTCAAGACCTAGGGAAGTTATACCAATCGATGAGAGAGGAATTTAAGGTGGGTTCGGGACTTACTCAGGCTGGCTCTCATTTGCGCCCTCTTAGATCACGTCGAAAAGCCCTCCAGCTACTTTAGCTGGTTCAGAATCACCTCCCTTGACCTATAATCTCCTTGTTTTTCTGTACAATACTACTGTTGTTAATTTGCAAGACAAGTGGGTAAAAGAGACCCACCCTAGTCTTAGGGCATTACACATCCGCGTGGCTAAGAATGTACAGGGTTAGAGTGATGTAGTGAAAGTTTCGAGCAAATGTCGAAGAAAGAAGAAAACGTGATGAAGCGACGAGACTAGCTTGATAGCTGAATAGTGACCGACTTAGAGTAGTAACAAGATGAGCATGGTACTCAAGACCAGCACGGCGGCAACACTACTCGAAACCGAGGCCGATGTGGTGATGCTAGGTTAAGTCGACCTTAATCAAGTGAGGAGAGAAAAGAGTGAATAGAAGGAAAGAGAGAGAAAAAGAAAGACAGCGAGACAGCAGAGGGGATAGGGTCCTGATGGCGCTAGGAGTTGCCACCCATGACCGTGGGGTAGCAGTGTCACGGCCTTGGAATGGCGTTAGACACTACTGGTCACTGCTAGAGGGTGAGTAGAGGACTACAGACGATGCTAGACATTGTCGTTGGCAACATAAGAAGGTAACGCGCCATTGCGTGGGCAGCGATAGCCTCTCATGGAGTGTGCGGTGAAAGCCATTTACGAAGCGTGAGGTGATAGTTCTCATGAGGTCCACGACAATAGGCGTGGGACGCAAGAAGAATGATGATGAGCACCGAATGCGCGGACGAAGCTCGTAGACGATGATGGGCACCAAGCATGCGAAGGAAGCTCGCGGACGGTGAGATTTGGACTGCCTTGCTTTTCATGAGCAGGTGAGGGTCTTGTCTATTAGCTGAAGAAAAGAATGGGGTCCAAGGATAGAGGGAAACTTGGGTCACTACCTTGGAGGATGCAGGCTCCTATCTGACATCAGGCCATTGGCTCGGATTCCCTTGTGAGACCCAGATGCATGTCTGACTTGAGGCGGCTGACTGAAGATGATACTCTTAGGGAAAACCTTTGAGCACTAGGTCTCGAGGTGCTTGTCTGGTGTAGGAAGAGCAATAGAAGAAGGAGCTGGTTCATGACTCCTCCTGAGTCAGGGTCGGGAAGGAACCTGCAAAAGTCAGTGTGTGTGCACCTTTAGCTTTAGCCGTCCAGGTGACTTGAGGGTCAGCCCGGGTTTTCTCAACTGGTTCGACCTTAAGAGGTCGAGACTCATGAGCTTGTATCTGTGAGGGATCGGGTAGAATCCTATCTCTCACATGGTGAAGCTTTGTGTGGTGAGAGGAAGGACGAAGCGGTCGACCCTCATGTGAGCGAGGTAACGTAGAACTGGCACTGACTTGAGCTACGGGACACATGGCGCGCACAGGGTTTGGCTCGAGGAAGCCTAGCCTTGAATGTGAGTTCGAGGCAGCATGAAAGTTGCCCTGAGGTGTGGCTCGTGTGGATGGACCACGAGCCTTTAGGTGTGTGTGTAGGGTGGAGACCTCAGGATCTCTGACTCTGTGTGCCGAGCCTCCAACTGTAGAGGTTAAGGGTAGTGAAGGAGTTCGAGGGGTAGCCTTGCGGTGACCCTCAGAAGCGATGGCAACTTGCTTGCCTTTCGTGAAAGTGGACTAGGCAGCCTTTCGACATTCCTCAGACATATGACTTGCAACGGACTTGTTAGAGGCAAGGTGCGTGCTATGTGCAGTGGCAGATGTGCTACCAATGCAAGGGGCCTTGGTGAAGGGTCCACCAGGGCGAGGAAGCCCCGTAGTCAAGGACCTTCAAGTTGCTTCTCGCACCAACCATGGAAAGCACTTGGGAGCTGGACTGTGAGTCCTGACTCAGGAGGAGTGTAGGGAAGGAGGCTTGAACAGCTTGCTTCCTTAGGACAGTCACGAGTCCAGGGCTAAGAAAATCTCCGACTCGGATGAACAGATTGAATAACCCAGATGTCATAGAAAGTAATGCAAAAAGTACAAGGTGATACTGATCAAACAATAAGGAACCGACGAAGGGGTAATAAGTCCCAAGTGGAGTCGCCAAGCTGGTTAAGTGCCTCAATCTCGCCTCCCCAGATCTAGATGATCGGGTGACACGTGTCTTGGGTTCAAAAGACCCAAGACCTGATATTGCTCTCTCGGGAACCTTGTTCACAAAACAAGGGCAGGTGTCCAACTAGTACAAGAGGAATTTTGGATGTGAGGTGGGGACCAACCTCACCTGGGTCCGTGACTTACTCGAGCTGACTCGGGCGGGCACCATCTTAGATCATGACGAAAAGCCCCCAGCTGCTTAAACTGGTTCGGGATCGCCTCCCTTGACCTGCAATCTTCTGATTTTCTGTACGACACTACTATTTAATTTGCAAGACAAGTGGGCGGAATGACCCACCCTTGTCTTAGTGTAATGTACCTTCATGTGGCTGAGAAGGTGAGAAGTTAAGGTGATGAAAAGTAGTAGGTTCGAGTGAGAGGAGAAAAGAAGAGGGGACTCGATAAGGGGATGAGACTAGCATGATAGTTGGACCAATGCAATGACCAACTCGAAGTGGTAGCAAGACGGGCGCGGTAACTCAGACCAGCACGACGACAATACTACTCGAAACCAAGGTCGATATGACTGTTCTAATGTGGCTCAGCAGCAAGACAAGCATGATACTCAGACTAGCGTGACGACAATATGGTTCGACAACCAACCGTTATAGTAATGCTAGACTGAGTCTACCCTCAGTCAACTGAGGAGAGAAAAGAATGGAAAGAAGGCGCGAGACAACGAAAAAATAGAATCCCAATGGTGCTAGGCATCGCCACCCTCAAGAATGAGGCTTGCGGATGGCCATAGGTACCGAGCACACGAAGAAAGCTCACGGATGGCGATAAGTCACCAAGCTCACGAAGAAAGCTCGTGGATGGTGATAGTCACCAAGCGCGCGACGGGAGCTCGCGGACGGCGATAGGCACCGAGCGCGTGAAGGAAGATCATTGCCTGCAATAGGCACTGAGCGCTTGAAGGAAGATCGCAGGTGGCGATAGGTGTTGCCGTGACACCTCACTGATGGCGATTGGCATCGCCATCTTCGATAGGCATGCAATAGGGGGTGACCCCTATGGGCGGTAATAAGTTTCACTGTCTGTTCTCTACATTGAGACATTGGGGACACCTCTGCGTACGGCGATGAGCAGTGCCATCTGCGAGCCTCGCTGAGAGATAACGACGAGCAAACAGAATGGGCAAGCAGTTTGCAAATGGAGATGCCATCGTCATGCACGATCTGTGAAACCAAAAGGGGCAGAAAAGAGAAGAACGAAGCATATGCGACACTGTTACTATCATCCATAGCCTCTGACAGGAGTTTAGACGAAGAAGAAGAAGATGAAAGAAAAGAAGAGAGAGAAGATTTACCTTGAGCTTAGGGGTACTGATCAAAAATTTCCCTCTCCTTTCTCTCTCTCCAAACATGACCCAACAATGAGAAGAAAGAGAAAATTTATTAAGCAAAGTTCTCCTTGGTGAATGAATGAGGGGTCTGCGTACAACGGTTGTACATGGTACATATAGAGTGGTGCCCAAACATGGGTGGATTGATCAAAATTAAACCTAATTGCTGGAATATATGATTTAATTCACATAAAAGAATCAGGAAAATAGGGTACAAAATGACATATTTGCCCCTTCATAACAATTTATGGAATTTCGAAACAGTCCTTATGCTGCCCTAGAACGTGCATGATTTTTCATGGATGATCCAGGGTTGTTTTGATGCCCGTTTATCGAGAGATGATTGGTTTTCTTGTAGGGCTCGACAAAGAGAACAATTTGATACCAACTTCGAGCCATGGATCATGTTTTTAGGCTATGATCATGTGATTTGAAATTTTGATGAATCTTGAAACTTTGGATCAATAGTGTGCTCATTTCTTGATGTTTGTCTGTGATTTCTTCACTAGATCACCCTAAGCATGCTGTCACGATCGTGTGGCAACAAACGCACCTTGATTTCGTGTCCGGAAGAAGATTTTGAAACTTTGGAGTTTTTGCTGGTATCTGGAATTCTGACACTGGAATTTGCAGTCACTTCATCGGCTTCGTGTACGAAATTTTACCGTTCATCAAGTACGGGGTTCAGATTAGGGATAGCCTTAGACCTTACGCACGTGATAAAACTGGTTTAACGTAGATCGGGGCACGAGTGGCATGATTTCTCCGCTCGAGCAAGGCACGATGCTACTGATTTTCCTACTCTTTCTTCACAGATCAGCAACTTCTCTATAGATTTTCTTCGCGCTCAAGCGTCGTCATGGGGCGTGCCACATATTGAAACACTTGTCTTGACGAGACAAACATGCTCATAAAATTTAAGCACAATATGAATCGAGACAGGTGAGACATGAGCATCGAAAATCACTATTCAGGACTGCCCCCTTATTGGAGTTGAGTTGCAGGGTTGCCGCACGGGAATAGCTTGCAGCTCCTCGTGTTTCTCTCTTTTGCTTACAACTTCTTCCTGGAATGTCTGTTTAAGCTAAAATTTGATCCCTGGGGATTTCAACCGTATCGGATCCTACGGCGATGGTCTTATAACAATTTGTCGCGCCAAAAATATAGTTCTAGTTATAAGGGTCCGTTTCAGGATGCCAGAGGCGGATTCTGCCGAAACTGTTTCTCAATCTGCACTACCTTAAACATGTCAGAATGTGACCTAACTTGGCAAGAGACTTTTAAGAGTCCACATGAAGATCTTGGCCAGTTCTGGAGCTATTTTGGGACTATCAAAATTTCTAATATTTGTTAGACTTTATTGACCGGCTTCTCCCCTATTCCTTATCAGGGACCAAGGTGTTGAAAAATGTCTTCAAACAGTTATTTCAAAATCCATTGAAAATTTATAACTTGATAAAATTAATAATAATGAAAAGAATTTTCAAAAGTGGAAAACATTCAAGATTGCCCAATAACGGTGCACAATACCCAAGACGACGAATTGGATGACCAAGATGAAGATCAAGAGAGCCAAGAGTTTGAGGAAATCCCTCAACCTGAGGAACTCACTTCCCATGTTGAGCAATTTAAGAAGAGGTTCGATGGTGACCCAATGGCTATAATTGCAGAGACGATTGACGTAAACCTAGGAGCTGAGAAGGACACAAGGTTAACCAAGATTGGAACCTCCCTATCTCTTGAGGAGAGGGAAATATGATTTCCTTTCTCAAGAAATATTGCTATGTCTTCGCCTGGTCATACGATGATATGTCAGAGCTTGATCCCACATTGGTGCAACATCATCTAATATTGAATGAAGGGGCAAAGCCTGTAAGGAAGAAACTCAAATGTCAAAGACCCACCTTGAGCTCAAAATTAAGGAAGAAATCGACAAACTGCTCAATACAAAGTTCATTACCCCATCGATTACTCATAATGGTTCGCCAACATAGTGGTCGTACCCACGAAAGACGGGAGGATCCAAGTGTGTGTCGACTATAGAAACTTCAACAGGACATGTCCAAAGGACAATTTTTCATTACCAAATATAGATGCCTTGGTCGACAACACTACAGGTCATGAGATGTTGTTATTCATGGATGGCCTTTCAGGCTATAACCAGATTCTCATGGTAGAAGAAAACCAAGCCAAGACATCATTCATAACGCAATGGAGAACTTACTGCATGTGCCATGCCCTTTAGCCTAAAAAATGCAGGGGCAAGTTATCAGTGGGCAATGACCAGCATCTTCCACAACTTAATGCATAGCATCATGGAAGACTATGTTAATGACATTCTGATCAAGTCGAAGACCAGGTATGATCATCTCACCAACCTGAGAACCATTTTTGAAAGACTTCGAAAGCATCAACTCAAACCCAATCAACAAAAATATGCTTTTGGAGTTGAATTTAACAAATTACCAGGCTTTATGGTAAGCTAAAGGGGCATTGAGATGGACCCGTCAAAAGAACGAGCCATCACTGAAATGCCCCCCCTCGGAACATCAAAGAAATCAGTGGGCTTCAAGGTCACATACAAGTCATAAGGCATTTTATTTCACAACTGGCAGACAAGTGCGCACCGTTCAATAGGCTCCTTAAGAAGGATACCCCATTCAAATGGGATAATGAATGCCAAGAATTGTTTGATCAAATCTAGGAGAACCTCACCAAGCCTCCCATTCTTAGTCTTCCTAGTCCAGACAAACCTCAGTTCCTATACATATCTATGAAAGACAAGACCATGGGAGCAATGTTAGGACAATACGACGACCATGGAAAAGAACAAACGATATACTACATTAGCAAAACCTTGGTCGACTATGAGACAAGATACACGGATGTAGAGAAGCATTGCTTGACGCTTGTGTGGTCTATGCAGAAATTAAGACACTATGTCTTATCTCATACAGTCAATCTCATCTCGAAAATTGACTTACTCAAGTACTTATTGGAGAGACCAGTCCTTAACAGACATTTGATGAAGTGGAGAATGCTATTGAGGGAGTTTGAGACTCAAAAATTGATCAAAGGACAAGCCATGGTTGACCACTTAGCTGAACACGCGCTGCCAAATAACAATCTTGTCAACACGAATCTCCATGATGAAAACCTCTTCACAATTGAGGACTCAATTTGGGATCTATACTTTGACGGTGCAAGGAATGAATATGGGTCAGGTATAGGAGTCATACTATGCTCGTCGGAGAAAATTTTAATGCCAATAATCATCAGATTGAATTTCCCATGAACCAATAACATTGTTAAATATGAAGCCTTCATAGTCGGGCTTGAGAACGATATGGGAATGAAAATCCAGCTAATACAAGTGATTGGTGACTCCTTACTCGTCATAAACCAAGTATAAGGGATTTGGAAGGTGAAAGAAGAATAGTTCAAACCCTATCAAGAAAAGGTGGAAAAGATGATCCCATATTTTAAGAAAATCACCTTTCAACACCTAACTAGGAAAAATAACCGGTTCACCCACACCCATGAGACCCATGCTTCAATAGTTGATATTCCTCCAGAAATCACCACGCTGCCATTCTACATCAGAAACAAACATAATCCTTTCCCATCAAAGATCGAAGATGAAATAGAGCAAGAAAATGAGAACGATGGGGAAGTGTCTCTCGTGGCTTCAGATGCACTAGTTAAGGCAAAACCATGGTTCCACGATGTTCTGTCCCTACTAAAAGATAGGTCATACCCTGAAGGAGCCACCAAAAAGGATTAAGAAGCCCGTAGAATGTTTTCTATGTGAATTTTGGTAAGAGGTGATCTCCTATTCAAGAAATCCTTTGGTCGTATCATTCTACGGTGTCTCGATCAGCCAAAAATCGACTAAGTACTGACAGAGAGTTACACAATGAAGGAGGTCATTCTGGGGCAGCCGCCTTAGCTCAAATAATCATGCACCAAGGCTATTACTGGACCACCATGGCCGAAGATTGTTGTAAGTTCATTAAGAGGTGTCCCAAATGTCAACTTTATGGAGACCTCATCCATGCACTGTCCGTACCACTTAACTCAACACCGCCCGTATGGCCCTTCGCCATGTGGGGTTTTGCTATCATCGAAGTGATCTCACCGAAAGCCTCAAATGGCCACCGTTTTATATTAATAGCTACAAAGTACTTCACAAAATGGGTAGAACCCGTATCATTTGTCAAAATTGAAGGACAACATGTTGCCCATTTCATAAAGAACAATATTTTATTCAGATTTGGTGTTTCTGAGTCAATCATTACTGACAATGGATCTAATCCCAAAAATGAAAAGTTCACTGAAGTGTGCAAAACGTTTGGGATAAAGCGAAAATTCTCCACATCATACTACCCTCAAGGAAATGGACAAGCAGAGGCCACGAACAAAGGACTTCTCAGGATTATAGATCGAATAATAGAAGGTCGCAAAGATTGCCACAAAAAGCTAAATGACTCTCTATGAGCCTACCAGACAACTGAGAAGACTCCTCCTGGCATGACCCCATACTCATTAGTGTATGACATGGAAGGAGTGCTACTCATTGAAGTTGAGATACCGTCTCTCTGAGTGCTTATTCACAAAAATTCACATGAGGAATAAAAGATCAAAGCACAACTCGCTGCCCTCATTACATTGGATGAAAGACGACTACGAGCAACATAAAATATCATTGCTTACCAGTGTAGAATCAAGAGGCCATACTAAAGAAAAGTTGTTCCTCGACAGTCCAGAGAAGGGGATAGGGTACTCAAGAAAATTTTCCACATTTCTGTAAATCCACACCATTTAGACAAGTGCAAACCTAATTGGGAGGGGCCATTCGTGGTTACCCGTGTGCACACAGGCAATTCTTACAAGATAAAAAATCAAGAGGGGTATGAACTTAACGACCCCATTAATGCGATGTATTTCAAAAAATACTACCTGTAACGAGCTCAATAGTGTGGTGAAAACCTGAAAACAGAAAAACAAAGAAAAAAAAATGGACATGGTGAAACCTTGAAAAGGCATCACGGGTAAAAAAATAAAAAAAGAAAGTGGTTAGGTGCCTCGATCTCGCCCTCAGGATCTAGATGATCAGGCTGCATGCGTCTCGAGTTTTAGAGGAGGCCTAAGACTTTTGAGATCTCTCTCTCAGGAACCTCGTTCGAGAATAAGGGCAGGTATTACAATCCGATGAGAGAGGAATTTAAAGTGGGTTTAGGACTTACTCAGGCTGGCTCACGTGGGGACCCTCTTAGATCACGAAGAAATCCGCCCAGTAATAAAACTTGTTCGAAATCGCCTCCCTTGGCTTGTATTCTCCTGTTTTCTGCAATCACACATGTATGGCAAAGGTTATAAGATAGGTGGGTTAGTGGACCTCTCATGGCCTTTTGGGGCATGCACATTCAAAAGAAGAAGGAAAGAATGAGAGAAGAAAGATGGGGGAAAGAAGAATTTGACCAGGCGGGGAGATCAACACAGTGATTAAGCGGGTGAGTAATTAGCCTGACGTGATAGTAAAACATGCTTGGCAACTCAGACCAACTCTACAGGATTATTACTAGATGTCAATACTTATACTGACTAGCTAGACACGATGGTTAGTCTGTCGTGGCGATAAAGCGGGTGCAGTAATTTTGACATAACAATAATAGGGCTAAACGATAAGACTACCATAAGAGGCTAATCTCAACCCTTCTTAATCCAACAAAAGGATAACAAAAAGAATGAAAATCATAAAGCGAGAGTAAGAAGTAAGATAATAAGAGAGAGAAGAGAATGAAAGAGAGGAAGAGAAAGAAAGAAGGAGAAGAGTGTGAGAGAAGAGAGAAGGAAAGAGAAAAAAGAGTGAAAGACACAGTTTGCGCTAGGCATTGCCAACTGTGTTGGAAGAGGAAGAGAAGGAAGGACACAGTCGGCGCTAAGCATCGTTGGCTGGGATGGAAAGAGAAAAGAGAAATGGACACAGTCAGTGCTAGGCTTCGTCGGCTATGCTTAAGAAGTGAGGAGAGAGAACACACAGTCAACGTTGGGAATCACCGGCTGGGTTGGCAAGAGAAGAGAGAAGAAGGACATAGTCGATGCTAGGCTTTGTCAGTTGTGTTTAAGAGAGAAGAGAGAAGACACAGTCAGTGCTAGGCATCATTAGTAGGGTCGAAATGAGAAGAGAGAGAAGATGCAGTCAGCGTTAGGCTTCACCGACTGTTTTAGATAGAGAAAAGAGTGAAGATGCAGTTGATGCTAGGCTTCACTGACTATTTTAGATAGAGAAGAGAGAGAAGATAGAGTTCGTACTATTTTAGATAGAGAAGAGAGAGAAGATACAGTTGGTGTTAGGCTTCCTCGATAGTTTTAGAAAGAGAAGAGACAGAAAAAAAAGGATACAGTCAGTCCTAGCATCGCTGGCTATATTTTGAAGGAGAGTAAGGAGACAGATAACGATGAAAAGAAGAGAGAGAGATGAGAAAGAGAAGAGAGAAAGGGAGATAGAGATGAGAAAGAGAAGAGAGAAAGGGAGATAGAGATGAGAAAGAGAGAGAGATGAGCAAGAGAAGAGAGAAAGGGTGAGATAAAGACGAGAAAGAGGACAAAGAAATAGAGAGATGTGAAAGAGGAGAGAAACAAGAAAGAGGGAAGGAGAAAGAAAGTGGGAGGAGGGAGAAAGTGGGGATGAGAGAGAAAGAGGGGAGGAGAGAGATAGAGATGAGCAAGAGGAGAGAGAGAAAGAGAGGAGGAGGGAAAAAGAGAAGGGGAGAGAGAAAGAGGGGAGGAGAGAGAAAATTTCCTTATTAAAGCGTATCAGCTTTTTTCTTCTCTCTCCTCTCTCTCTAAGACACACCCACAAGCTCAAGCAAATGTGAAGTCTTTATTGATTGATTGAAGAAATGGATCCAAAGTCCTTTACAATTTGGCTTTGCATGCTTATATAGAATTGAGCCCAAACATGAGTGGATGCCCAAAAACTACCTAGAATTGAAGCTAATTAAAATTTAATTGAATTAAAAGAAATTCTAAAAATGGGTGAAAAATGACTGCTTTGCCCCTTCCTAATAATGTGTGGAATTTCAGAACAGTCCCTGAACTTGCGTGATCCTTGATGACTAATCCGGGGTTGTTCTGATGCCCGTTTGATTTTAAGAAGATTATTTTATTGTAAGGCTCAGCATGGAGATTGATTTGATACCAATTTCGAGCCATAAATCATGTCTTTTAGCCGTGATCATGAGACTTGAATTTTAGATAAATCTTGAAAACTTCGAATCGATAGTATGGTCATTCATTGATGTTTTTCTTCCATTTCTTCACTGAATCACACTGAGCATGTCGTCATGATCACGTTGCAACAAGCTCGGCTCGATTTCGTGTCCGGATGAAGATTTTGTCATCTTGAGTTTTTGACGGGAATCTTTAAATCCGATGGCTGAAATTTACAACACATTTGATGTCTCCATGTGTGAAATCCAACCATTCATTGTATGTAATATTCCAACCAGAGATAGACACGGACCTTACGCATATAATGTAATTGGTTTCATACCGATCGGGTATGTGAGCATCATGATTTGGCCGCCGGAGTGGGGCATGTTGCTGCTGAATTTTTTGCAAGTTTTATTCACGTATCAGCAACTTCCCTCTAGTTCTTCTCCCTGTTTGGCATCGTCATGAACCGTACCACATATCGAATCACTCATTTTGATGAGACCAACATGCTCACAAAATTTGAGCGTAATCTGACTTCGAACGAGTGAGATATGGGCCTTGAAAGTCACTGCCCGTGACTGTAAAAACAACCACCTTTAATGGTGTTTTGGTGTAAGGTGTCCACATGGGAATAGTGTGCGTCCCACCCGTTTTCAGTATTTACCCATAACTTTGGCTTGAAGTGCCCGATTAAGCTGAAACTTGACCCATAGGGATTTTCGTCAGTGTCAAATCTAATGGCGATGGTCCCACAGCAATTTGACTTACAAAAAGTATAGTTCAAGTTACAGGGTGTACTTCAGCGTGCAAGAGGCCAATTTTTCTGAAAGTGTTTCTTTGTGTTCATTACCTTAGACATGTCTGATCACGATTAAACATGGAAAATGGCCTTTTGGAGCATTGATGAAGATCTTGACCAATTCTTGAGCCATTTTGAGATTGTCAAAATTTCCAATATTTTATAAGTTTTATTGATCTGCTTCCTCTTTATTCTGCATCAGAGACCAACGTGCTGAAAAATATGTTCAAATCACTTGCCCCACCAAATTTTACGCTTCGAGAGAAGCGGGAAGGACAACATTCGTAAAGTTTCCTTCGGCTTCTATTTTATTTTTTCTTCCTAGCCACAGGATCATGTGAACACCGAGGAGATTCATGCAATGGTGTAACTAGGATGCTCAAACACAGGGATGCATTGTTCACGGGTCCGTCTATGGAATATTTAGAGAGAGAAGAGACTTTCTTTAGGGATCTTGTCGAAGTCCTCACCCTCGTGTAGACTATTTGTGATTCTGAAGCTTAGGATTTTGTACGAACCTCGTCAGTTAGAATCAGGCCCATTTGGCCATTGAGTGCCATGTCGTAGGGAATTGTTCCCATTTGGTCTGGGTTTGTGTATATCCTCTGGTATTGTGCCACGTATCGAGGATTACGTGAATGATATGATGAAAGGCCTTGTGTTGGCATTGTTTGCTTTATGCATTAGTCATTCCTTGATGAGTAGGGTACCTCAGTTTATCAAGGTGATCAGCTCTATGTATAACCACCCCTACCCATTGCTTTGCAGCTACGACAATCCTCTGATTACCGCTCCAAAGTCATGACTGACCAGTTACTCCTTGGCGAGTAGGGTACCTCAGTTTATCGAGGTGACCAGCTCTTGGCACAACCACCTTTACCCACTGCTTTGCAGCTACGACAACCATCTGATTACCGCTCCAAAGTCATGGTTGACTTAGATTCCTTGGGGCATCTTCAACATCTTGAAGTATGTTGGTGACCTTGTGAGAATGATGCTCTTCGTTGTGAGACTTGTCTTGCTTTCTTGGTAAATCTTCTATCCTTCGAGACGTTTTTGGCTATTGGACTCAGGCTGTCAGAATCATTTCCTTGAAGCTCGTATTTTTGTGTCCTGATATGTGTCACCAGAGATTTTTGTGTCCTGATATGTATCCACCCTTTTCATCCTTTTTTACTCATGATGCCCTTTCAGGTTTTTACCACTTCCAGTTTTTATTCATGAAACTCTTTTACTCATGGTTTCGTGACCATGCCCATCTGTCATTTTTACTCATGGGGTTCCCTTATTAAGGTATACACCATGCTCGTTATTTCATCATTTTTTGTGAAGACGTATTTAAGGTCATGCCCTCGAGACCTGTGCGAAGCCTTTTAATGTCATGCGGCCAGGACGTGCAATACAGCTTAAGGTCCTACAGCTGGACCATAGCGGGGATGGTGTGAGTATGATAGTCGTTCAGCTCGTTGTTGGGGAGATGGCACGAGACTACTTGTGTAAAATGGATGATGTATGAAAGGAAGGTGGAAAGTGGTGACCCACTAGCTTATGATGAGTATAGGTGATGGGATGGTTCACCATTTTGTGGGCGCAGCTGAAGCTCACTGGGGAATGATGTAGGATGATAAAATGAATGGACTCACTGAGGAGATAGTAATAGCGGTGCGTGTATGTGGAGGTGAATTCATGATCATGCCTTTTGGACCTGGGCGGCCAGGACGTGTACTATGTTTTTAGGGTCATATAGCCTGGACCGTGGTTATGCAGTTTAGATTCATACAACTAGGACAGTTCAGTTTAAGGTAGTGCAACTAGACCTCTGCTACAGTTTAAGGTCGTATAGTTTGGACCATAGTTATGCAGTTTAGAGTCATGCAACTAGGACCGTGTAGTTTAAGGTCATGCAACTAAACCTCCGCTATAGTTTAAGGTCATATAGTTTGGACCACGGTTATGTTGTTTAGAGTCATGTAACTAAGACCATGCAGTTTAAGGTCATGCAACTAAACCTCCACTACATTTTAAGGTCATATAGTTTGAACCATGGTAATGCAGTTTAGAGTCATGCAACTAGGACCATGCAGTTTAAGGTCGTGCAACTAGACCTTTGCTACAGTTTAAGGTCTTATAGTTTTTACCATAGTTATGCAGTTTAAATTCATGCAACTAGGATTGTGTAGTTTAAGGTCGTACAACTAGACGTCCACTACAATTTAAGGTCATATAGTTTGGACCATAGTTATGCAGTTCAGAGTCATGCAACTAGGACCATGCAGTTTAAGGTAGTGCAACTAGACGTCCGCTACACTTTAAGATCATATAGTTTGGACCATGGTTATGCAGTTTAGGGTCATATAGTTTGGACCATGGTTATGCAGTTTAGGGTCATATAGTTTGGACCATGGTTATGTAGTTTAGGGTCATGCAACTAGGACAGTGCAGTTTAGGGTTGTACAACTAGACCTCAACTAAAGTTTAAGGTCATATAGTTTGGACTATGGTTATGCAGTTTAGAGTCATTCAACTACGATCGTGCAGTTTAAGGTCGTACAACTAGACCTTCGCTCAGTTTAAGGTCGTATAGTTTGGACCATGGTTATGCAATTTTTAGTCTTGCAACTAGGACCGTGCAGTTTATGATCGTGCAACTAGGACCGTGCAGTTTAGGGTCATCTAGACCAAGGCTGTGCAGTTTAAGGTCATGCAACATGGACCATGGTTATACAATTTAGAGTCATGCAACTAGGACCATGTAGTTTAAGGTTGTGCAACTGGACCAAGGATGTACAGTTTAAGGTTATGCAGTACCCCACATGGTTTGGGTCACCATGTAGGTGAGACTCCATAGGGAATAGGTCTATGGATGAAAATCTGACTCCCTGAGGATAAATTGGTTAATGATATACACAAGCAGAGGGTTCAGAAGGAGATAGTGGCCCGACGAGGGATGGCAAATGGAAGCAAACATCACTGAGGATTAAGGTGCGAGTATGACTCCCAAGGGGTGAAAGATGAGACTCCATGGAGAATAGGTAAGCTGACTCCCTAAAGATAAGATAGCAAAGGAGTAATGACTTGGTGTGAAACAGACCTGTAGACACTCACTTTAAATCTAGAAAGTTTTGTTGTTTTCTTAGACCCTTACTATCAAATTGGCCTAGTAAACCCAAAATCCATAGGTCACACAACTTACCCTGTGAGCTGGAACCATTTTGCCAGCCTAGAACCCAGCAGAGGCCTGTTTTGACATGAATTCAGTAAACACATTGTTTTACAGAAAAAAAATCATTAAAAACTGTAAAAAAATCCATTTTGACCCAAATGTTTTCTGATACTTTCACAAAAAGCTAAGGAACACACCTGAAAGGAAAATTTTCAATTGGACAAGTTTGGTTTGGGCAACACAGTGCGTGTTGCCCAGGCGACATGGGGCGCCCGGGCGACACGACCTGTGGCGCCCACACCCATTTTTCCCCAAATGCGTTTTTATCATTTTTCGTGTTTTTAGAGTTATCTTTTGGGTTGTTTGGCCGCGTGATGTTATCCCCATCGGTCAAATCCGAATTTAAAAAAAATGAAAGATTGGTTTGACTAAGGGATTTGTTGATTATGAGATAACTCTGCCCCAACAAATCCCTCATTCAGATGAACTCACTTTGGGTGACCATAAAAGGATGAAAAACGAGAAGGTTGAGAAAGGACAAGACTTTTAGACACTTTAGAAGAGTAAAGAGACCTTCCTTGAGAAAACCCTAACCCTCATCTTAAGCCTGAGTGAACTTTGACCTAGGGCACAACAACTCTATATCTAAACCATTTCTAGGGCACAACTACTCTGCTACTATCAGAGACTTGCTGATCGACATCTGGACCACAAGGGAAAAAGGAACCGGTTCGGATATGGGCGAGCCCTCAAAGGCTCATGAAACCTGGGCCATCTGGCCCGGTTCGGTATTTTCTTCTCTTTCATTTCCTTTTTTATTTTATTATATTTATTTTATTTTGATCAGGATTTGATTCATTCTGATTGAAAATTATGTTTTGAAATGCTTTGGATCACGTTGGCTTCGCCACAGATCTGAGAGCAGATCTGCTAGTTTTTTGGCAGACCTGAAATTGATTGTTCCCACATTCTCTACCATGGATTTTTCATTTATTTTTTACCAGTTGAAAGTGCGTATCATAGGGATATACATCATTAGATCGCTCGATTCAGCGCTATAAACAGTTTGGCACCCACCATGGCGCGTATCGAGCGTGATCCGAGCATCAATATTTTAAAAATCTCATAATCATTTGAAACTCTGTAGGCATGTTCTAGGTACCGATTTTGTGACTGTTCCCAAAGTTTCAGGTCAAAATAAAATATTTAAAAATACAAAAAAGTATTTTTTTGTTAAATCTCCTGTCGCTTTATTTTTATTTATTTTCATCAAAAACATTTTATTTGTTGTCTCACAAAGTTTAAAGTAAGCTTATCTTATCATTATCTACAATAAAACAATATAAAAAATAATAATAATAAAATAATTTTTGGGTTACACTAGGCATGCAGCCCAAGCGACGTAGGCCCTGTCGCCCAGGAGACATAGGCCCTGCCGCCCAGGCGACACGAACCGTGCCGCCCAGGTCTAGGGCGACACACTCTCTAGTTCCCCTTGTTGCCCAATTCATAATTTTTTGAAATTTTGCAGGCTAGCTCTTGGGAATTGCTTGTGACTGTTCAAAAACGTTTTGGTCAAAATAAAATTTTTAAAAATACCAAAAAATTAATTTTCTTGATACATGTCTGCTCTATCTGTTGTTCTTCTATTTCACTTTGATTTAATTTTATTTCATCAAAAAATCTGATTTTTCTGCTTCTGTATGTTTCAGTAGCTCTATTTAAACAGGATCAATAAGATAAAAATAAAAATAAAAAATAAAACTGTTTTTGGGCCACACGACCCTTGCTGCCCAACCTACAGGTGCGACACGACTCATGCCGCCCAACATACTGGTGCAACACGACCTGTGCTGCCCAAGCGTCACGGTCCGTGCCGTCCTATCACAAAGGTCTTAGAAACATTCTAGAACCCCACAGGCCTGTCCCAGAGCATCTTTTGTGATTGTTCACTAATTTTTGTCTTAAAATAAATTTTTTAAAAATATAAAAAAAATATTTTGCTTCAAATAAGTTTGTCCTGCTTTAGACTTTTTCTTTTTTATTTTAGTTTACTAATTTTGGATGAAACCATTTTTTCCTTGTCACCATGCTTAGTCTAACTATATTTCATCAATGTTAAAAATAGATATAAATTTATTTTTAAAAAAGTGATAAATATGCATCAAGCGTTGCTTGCACCCCCCTCAACCGTGTCCTGTTCGAGTCATTCTCGACTCGGGTCACGCTAAACTTTGCACGAAATGTGCCTAGTCTTTGACCATACATTCTTAGGGGTTCCTCACCCCTCCATCTATATTGTGCCTCGAGCGAGTTTCACCTCGAAGCGCGCATCGCTAAGCCCAATCAACACCAAACGCTCAGTTCTTTTCTTTCTTATTGTGTGCCTATGTGCTTGACTTTATTTTCATTTGCATGCTTCTTTACACACTCTAGCACACACCGATCGAGAATTCTGAAAAAGCCGAAAACAAATTTTTTGAAAACCCCCAAAAGCTGCGTTAACGGTGTGAGGGGAACCTAACATTGACTGCCAAGGCAGTTGGGATTCGCGTAACTTTAACTGTGAGCACCCCTCTGTAATCTTTTGCCACAAACCAACTCTGCGTATAGTAAGACCTGGAAAAATCCTATAACAGGAGGCCAAGACCTATGCGAGGACCTATATCAGCCTAGTCGCATTTCAGTAGTTAGGAACCCACTCTCATGCCAAGCCTATATATAGTACTTTACTAGGTCAAATGTTTTCTTGTGCTTGCTTCCTTATTTCTGATTATTTAATCTAGGATCTCAGCCCAGACCCGTCTTTGGTCCAAGCTGAACTCTGGGTTCAAGTTCAGGCTCTTACCTGGCTTAGCTTTGGTCCGAACCAGGTTCACACCCAAGTTCGAACCTAGGTCCCATGTTCTTCCGAGCCGAAGGCTTCTTCTTCGCTCATCTTTGATCCATTCAAGGTCCACACCTTGTCTGATCATTAAAACTCTCTGGATCCAAGTCCAGGATTGTACCCAGCCTAGCCTAAGTCCGAACCAGGTTCACACCCAGGTCCAAACCTTGGCCCCCTCTTGGTTCGAGCCGAAGGCTCGTTCCTAGTTCAATCTTGATCCTGTCTGGGTCCACACCCTTGTCCGAACCTAGACCCACCCATGGTCCTAGACGAGACTCGTGCACCATCTAGTCTAGATCTTAGTCTAGGTTCTAGCATAGGTCTAAGCATAGAGTTGCCTCTAGAGCTAGACTAGGCTTACCTTAGTTCGTGGTCGGAACCGAAACCCATTGAGTTTAGCAATTCCAGGTCCCAGTCTAGTCTTAGTCTAGGTCTCAGCTAAACTTTTGCCCTTAGAGTCGGGTTAGGTCTACCCTAAGCCGTCGAGTCTAGCCTTTACCTAAGTCTAGATTTTAGAACCCAGCTAAAGCGAGTCACCATGTCGTTTACTCAAGGCGATTATGATGACTGCTCCACGGCTGATTCTATGCTCAACCTTCCCAAACCTAAGGACCACTATGCCGCAATCCCTTGGGATTACAACCAGAAATCGGGCCAATCCATTATCCATCGTCCAGGTCTTCAATTAGAAGACGAGTCCCAGGGATCCACTCTTAAGCCCGAGGTCTGTATGGTCCGAAAGGTTGGCTCCGCTCGAAACACATTGAACAGTCAAGGGGTCCGACCAGGCATTGTCCTACAGGCAACCTTATGTAGCCACAGTAGGAGCCATCTGACCTTAGGCAACCAAAGCAGGAGCCGTGCTAGGGAAGAAGTTCATGCATCATCTGGCACCAATACCCACAACACGAACTAAGATAGCCCCGAGATGTAGCGGTCTCAGAATTGAGACCCATCTAGGTCTAGGAGATCCAATCCAACCTCGAGCCACCGAAGTACAGCCCATGATGTATTGAACACTATATGTAGCCGAGGCAATAATCTAAACCAACCCTTAGGTGAGATAGGCATCCAGGCTTTCCTCAAAGTTCTAGTTGACTTAGGTTACACAGTTCTTGCCCCAGTTCATGGGTCAGTCCAAAACCAACCTAATAGCATAGGTCAACCCATAGCACAATCGAGTAAGCCGATTCTTCAATCTGTTCCCTTAGTCTATTCGGTCCAACAAACCGTGTGATTTCTACAACTAGTGGCAACACCTATGGGTCAGTACGCCCCTCAAGGACAAATGTGTCAAACAGCCCCAGTAACCGCAGCTCATCCATCATAGACCCAAGCAAACCAACATCTACCCTAAGTCTCGACTCATCAGTCTATGCTTGGGAACCCACCAACCAGTGGGCCTTCTCTCATGCCAAATACTCAACAAGAAGGAACTTTAGAATTGATGCAGGATATGCTCGTAAGGATGGGTATGCATGAAATCCTACCCCCAAAGGCCTATGTTCATGAGACCCTTGGAGGCATGGAAGACCTTCCCCCTGGGTTTTCCATCCCAGAGTTTAAAAATAAACTTAATGGGAAGAATGACCCAGATATTCACGTCAATGCGTACCTCCTCTCCGTTCGATCCTTGCAAGACAGGCCTAACTAGTTGAAGGCCCTGTTTTCACAAACTTTGACCGGTGAGGCTTTAAACTAGCATCGGAGAATATTGACCACTCAACCACACATAACTCCAGATGAAATGTTCAACCAGTTCGTCTCTCACTACTGTGGGTTGACATCAAGATCTCTTTCCCTGGGCGAACTCAATGCAACGAAACAAGACCCAAGAGAATTGAGGATTTTGTTGGTCGAATCCGCGAGGCAGCGATGCAGGTCATTGAATGTCCACTTACGGACCCAGCTAAAATCTCCATGGACTTAGAAAATGCAGCTCCTGAATACAGGACCTTCTTTAGCCAGGGACTTATCCCCCATTCTTTTGACTCCATGATCGAGCGGGTGGCGCGACATGAAAGGGTGAGAGGGACACCCCTCAGCAATAGGCCCGATAACAAACCCATCACGACTCCCCAGAATAAAAATAAGAGCAACGATAAGGGGAAAGCTTCCTGTCAGGTTAACGAAATTGTTGTTAATGAAGCGGCTCAGGGTTCAGGCACCAAGCACAATAATGAGAATCAAAATTGAAGGGGTCAACCTAGAGATAACGCTCAAAATAACAATCGAAGGTGAAAGGACAACTTCACTCCTCTCAAAGACTCGTTAGAAAAAGTGCTGGAGTTACTCTTGAAGAAAAACATAGTTCAACTCCCACCACCATCTGAACCACCATTTGAGGTTAAGGACAAGAACAGATGGTGCAAGTGGCATAGATACCCAAAACTGTTTATACTTGAAGTGAGTGATTCAAGGGTTGATTAATAGGGGCCACATCACTGTCGGACCTAGAAATCAACATCTTGAAGAACCTAATCAAAAGCTGGGTATCTTCACAAACCCCCACCCCAAAAAGGAGGATGTTATCATTCCATGATTGAAAATGGAGATGAAGAAGATGATCCCAGCCAATTCATACTTGCTTGTGATATTCATCTCCAAGATGTTTGTGAAGATCTTTCGAGTCTTCTTAGAGGAAACTCTTCGTCCCCAAACGCTGATGATCCTCCTAAGTGGGACCAATATGACCAAGATGATGCCCTCGAGATTGACAAGGTCAAAGATGATTAAATGGGTTCATCTTTTAAATAAGGGGCCAACATCTCGAGGTCTCCCATTACACTCACTAGGGCTGACCCTATCAAGCTCCAAGCTAGCGAAGTTGATTCCTTAACCCGAAAAGGTCAAGTGTTCAAACCCGTCCAACTGATGGTGGACACTCTTAATGAAAGAATGGAAGCCACTTCAACAGTCAAACCACCAGTTCAAAAGAATGAATGCCAAGAAGCGTTTGATCAAATCAAGGAGTACCTCACAAAACCTCCCATCCTTAGTCCTCCTAGTTCAGATAAACCCCTATTTCTATACATTTCTTTGAAAGACAAGACCATGGGGGCAATGTTAGGACAATATAACAACTTTGGAAAAGAACAAACGATATATTATATCAGCAAAACCATGGTCGACTGTGAGACAAGATACACGGATGTGGAGAAACATTGCTTAACACTTGTGTGGGCCATGCAGAAACTAAGACATTATGTCTTATCTCATTCAGTCAAGCTCATATAAAAAATTGACCCACTCAAGAACCTATTGGAAAGGCCAGTCCTCAACAGACGTTTCGCAAAGTGGAGAATGTTATTGAGCGAGTTCAAGATTGAGTATGTCACTGAAAAATCGGTCAACGGACATGCCATTGCTAACCACTTAGCTAAACACGCACTGCCATACAATATTCCCTTTAACACATATCTCCCTTATGAGAACCTCTTCACAATTGAGGACTCGATTTGGAAGCTATACTTCGACGATGCAAAGAACAAATACGGGTCAAGTATAGGATTCATACTATGCTCACCTGAAAATATTTTAATGCCAACCTCCATCAGATTGAATTTCCCATGTACTAATAACATTGATGAATACGAATCCTTAATAGCCGGGCCTGAGAATACCATGGGAATGAAAATCCAGCAAATACGAGTGATTAGTGATTCCTTGCTCGTCATAAACCAAGTTCAAGGGATTTGGAAGGTGAAAGAAGTAAAGCTCACTATCAAGAAAAGGTGAAAAAGATGATTTCATATTTTAAGAAAATCACCTTTCAGCATGTAACTAGGGAAAATAATCGGTTCGTCATCATCCTTGCAACCCTTGCTTCGATGGTTGATATTCCTCTAAAAATCACCACATTGTCATTCTACATCAAGAACAAACATGACCCTTCCCCACTAAGGATCGAAAAATAAACGGAGCAAGAAAAGGAGAACAATGGGGAAGTATCCCATGTGGCTTCAGATGCGCTAGTTACAGTGTCCCTGCTAAAAGATGGGTTATTCCCGAAAGGAGCCACCAAAAAGGACAAAGAAGCCTTTCGAAGGTT
This sequence comes from Amborella trichopoda, assembly GCF_054954075.1. Classification (NCBI taxonomy): domain Eukaryota; kingdom Viridiplantae; phylum Streptophyta; class Magnoliopsida; order Amborellales; family Amborellaceae; genus Amborella; species Amborella trichopoda. Next base: position 19,720,700 of record NC_142336.1, on the reverse strand, counting down.
TTCTATGGGATTCTTCGTGAGAGGTGATCTTCTATTCAAAAAGTCCTTCGATGGCATGATTCTACGGTGCCTTGATTAGCCAGAAATTGACCAAGTACTAACAGAGTTGCACAATGAAGGAGGTCATTCTGGGGCAGCCACCTTAGCTCAGAAAATCAGATGCCAAGGCTATTACTGGACCACCATGGCTGAAGACTGCTGAAAGTTCGTTAAGAGGTGTCCCAAATGTCAACTCTATGGAGACCTCATCCATGCGCCCTCCGTATCACTCAACTCAACACCGCCCGTGTGACCCTTCACCATGTGGGGTCCTGATATCATTGGAATGATATCACCAAAACCCCAAATGGATGTTGTTTTATGTTAACAACTACATATTACTTCACCAAAAGGGTAGAGGCCGCATCATTTGTTAAAATTGAAGGCCAACATGTTGCCCGTTTCATAAAGAACAATATCGTATTTAGATTCGATGTTCCTAAGTCAATCATCACTGACAACGGATCCAATCTCAAAAATGAAAAGGTCAATAAGGTGTGCAAAAATTTTGGAATAACACATAAATTCTCCACACCTTACTACCCTCAAGGAAATGAACAAGAAGAAGCCACAAATAAAAGACTTCTCAGAATTATAAACAAAATAATAGAAGGCGGGAAAGATTGACACGAAATGCTAAATGACGCCCTATGGGCCTACCAGACAACTGAGAAGACTCCTGCTGGCATGACCCCATACTCATTGGTGTATGGTATGAAAGCAGTGCTACCTATCGAGGTTGAGATATCATCCCTCCGAGTGCTTATTCAAAAAAATGCAGATGAGGAGCAAAAGATCGAAGCACGAATCACTGCCCTCGTTGCTTTGGATGAAAAATGACTACGAGCAACACAAAATATCGTTGCTTACCACCGTAGTTCAAGAGGGCATACCAAAAGAATGTTGTTCCTCGACAGTTCAAAGGAGGGGACATGGTACTCAAGAAAATCTTCCACACTCCTGCAAATCAACACCCTTTAAGAAAGTTCAAACCTAATTGGGAGGGGCCATTCGTGGTTACCCGAGTGCATGCAGATAATTGTTATAAGATAAAAAATCAAGAGGGGTACGAACTCAACAACCCCATTAATGCAATATATCATAGAAAATACTACCCATAACGGGCCAAAAACGTGGCGAAAGCCTGAAAAGCAATCACAAAGAAAAATAAGAAAAAAATAAAATAAAAAAATAAAAAAACAAAAAAATGGACGTGGCGAAAACCTGAAAAGGCACCATAGGTAAAAGAGAGAATAAAATCTTCAAGAAGGAGTTTTCGAAAATGTCTAATTATACTGCACAAGCAGACCCTGAGATGAAGATTCCTCCAAAAACCCCGCAGGTTCTCAATAGAACCAACTCAGAAAGATGTAGGAGGTTGACATGAATGGAAAAGCGAAGTGATTTTGATAAACCCTGGAAAACGTCGAGACCCCCCAAGAGGAAAGCCTGGCAAGAATCCAGAGGACTCTTCTTAGATCCGCGAAGTAGAGGATGAAAGCTCCAATGGTAAAAAGACAACTTCGTGATTTATGAGTTCTCATGATCTTGCAAGGGAATCCTTTCATCATCCCTGGGTAAAATATAACAAATAAAATTACCACTAAAGGGTCCACAGGTGGCAAAACTGTAAGGCTCATCCCTTTCGAAAATGTCGTTTCAATTTGAGTGTTAAAATCATCCATTTTCAAAACCTTTCTCCTTTTAGAATGGACTTCTTCCATCACTACAAGAGGTTAAACTGTTAGTCATCTGGCCTCGCTCACGAAGCCAACTTGCTTCTAAGTGGCATGAGCCTAAACTGCCGACGCAATTTTCAAAAAGATTTCAAAAAAATAAAAAAAATAAAAAGAAATTTTTTTTTTACTCTCCTCGGTGGCACGAACCTAAACTGTTAACCAAGCATTCCAAATAATAAACAAATAAATGAAAGCAATTTTTTTTTCCAATGTACTCCTTGATGACATGAGCCAAAATTGCCAACCAGCTTCAAAATATTTTGCTCCACGGTGGCATGAGCCTAAACTGCCAATCAGGATTTAGATCGTCAAACTCGTGCGATTGTAAAAAACTGAGCTAACACATCAAACTCGTGCGACGTTAAAAAATTGAGCGAACACCTCAAACTCGTGCGACGTTAAAAAGTCAAGCTAACACATCAAACTTGTGGGAAGTTAAAAAACCAAGCTAAAACGTCAAACTCGTGCGACATTAAAAAACTGAGCTAACACGTCAAACTCGCGCGCTGTTAAAAAACCGAGCTAATACCCCAAACTCGTGCGATGTTAAAAAAATGAGCTGGCAAGTCAAACTTGTGTGATGTTAAAAACCGAGCTAACACATCAAACTCATACGCCGTTAAAAAACCGAGCTAATACGTCAAACTCGTGCGACATAAAAGAGCCAAGACAGGCAACGTCTAGCCCCATATGACGAAAAAGGTCAGGTTATCTAGTTCAACGTCAAACTTGTGCGACGTAAAAGAACCAAGACAGGTATTGTCTATCCTCGTATGACGTAAAAGGTCGGGTGTGTGATCCATTGATGCATGATGCTAAACTTCTTAGAGGGCTATATGGTTGCAGGAGTTAAAACTGCTAACCAACATTGCTTTTTGAAATATCTTCCTCTTTCAAAATTTTCACTATATGTCTTGTGATTTAAGAAACTTTAATTCCTTTATTAAAATCGTAGCCTGTCCCTGCTCCGGGTTCTATTTCAAATCTCCCCTACTTTCAAAATTTCTAAAAAGTATTTTAAAACGAAGGAGCTTGGACACCCTTACATGATGAACATCGCGTTGCTGCCTCACCTCTCTATTCGAAACTGATCAGACAAGTCTCATCCTATAGAAAGATTTTTCCTATAAACAACCTTAGGAAACCTCTAAGGAAATCACAAAAATTACCAAGCTTAAAATTTTCAAATTGAGAAAACCCTGAGGTCAAGTGGCATGGCAGTAAAATCCACCTCTAGTTTCAAGCTTGTGTAACTCGCAGACACCTCATGTTGAAAACCCTAGGATGAAAATACCCTAGGTGGGTGAGCATGGGAGTGGAATGACTTGGAGGGATAGTTAGTATGCCATCTGCCCACACGACGTCGGAATGACATTCATCTTTGACATTCTCCTGTCCCTCGAAGGATAGGGAGTGTTAGAGAGTCTACTGTTGCTACTCACCGGGCCCTCGAAGGTTAGGGAGTGTGCGTTCGCCTGCCCCTCGAAGGATAGGGAACGACAGCGTGTCTACTTCTTTGCTACTCTCCTGTCCCTCGAAGGGCAGGGAGTGCCAAAGTGGGGCAACTGTAGACACCGCTTTAAATATGGAAAGTTCTATGGTTTTCTTAGACCCTTAGGATTAAATTGGCCCAAAATCCATAGGTCACACAACTTACCTTGTGAGCCGGAACCATTTTACCAACCCAGAACCTAGCAGATGTCTGTTTCGACCTAGAATCTAGTAAATGCATTGTTTTACAGAAAAATCATTAAAAATAGTAAAAGAATTTGTTTTGATCTAAATTTTCTCTGAGAGCTTCAAAAGATCCTGATGAAGACAACCAAATTGAAAAACCTCAATTTGGACCAGTTTTGGTTTGGGCAACAGGGGGCGTGTCGCTGAAGTCAACCTGCAAATGCCCTATTTTACCAAACAAATCATTAGAAAAAGTAAAACACTATGTTTTGACCCAAATGTTTTCTAGCTTTTAAAGAGGCTAAGGAACACATCTAAAAATAAAATTTTCAATTTGGATAAGTTTTGATTTGGGCAACATCGGGTGTGCCGCCTAGGCGACACAACTCGTGCCGCTCAGGCAACACAACCCGTGCCATCCTGACCTGTTTTTCCCCAAACATAAATTTATCATTTTTCTTGTTTTTAGGATTATCTTGTGGGTGGTTTGGCCACATGATGCTATCCGCGTCAGTCAAATCCGAATTAAAAAAAATAAAAGATTGGTTTGACCAAGGGATTTGTTGGTAACGAGATAACTCTGCCCCAACTAATCCCTTGTTCGGATGAACTCGCTTGAAGTGACCATAAAAAGACAAAAAACGAGGGGGTTGAGAAGGGAAGAGACTTTTAGAAACTTTAGGCTGGAAGAGAAACCCTAAGAGTGTAGAGAGACCGTCTCTGAGAAAACCCTAACCCCCATCTTAAGACTGAGTAAACCTAAATCTAGGGTACAACAACTGTAGATCTAAACCATTTCTACGGAACAACCACCCTACTATTACCAGAGACTTGCTGATCAACATCTGGACCACAAGGGAAAAAGGAACCGGTTTTGATACGGGCGAGCCTTCAAAGGCTCGAGAAGCCAGAGTCATCCGACTCTGTTCGGTATTTTCTTCTCCTTCATTTCCTCGTTTCATTTATTTTATTTATTTTATTTTGATATGATTTGACTCATTTTGATAGAAATTTGTGTTTTCAAATGCTTCGGATCACGCTGGCCCAACCATAGATTGAGAGCAGATCTGCTCGTTTCTGAGCAGATCTGATCTCATATCTTAATTCGATTGTTCCCACTTTCTCTACCATTGCCTTTTCATTTTATTTTTATCAGTTGAAAGTGTTAGATTTGAGGTATCAATATCATTAGATTGCTCAATTCTATGCTATAAACAAGACCCACTAGGGATTGAAGAGATAAGAATGACCTTAACTCCACTGGGGATGATGGGCTACAGTTCGGGTGTGACCCGCACTGGGAATGAACGACGGTGGCCTGCTCTTGACTCCATTGGAGAATGATAGTTCACGTAAAGATTTGGCCTAAGTTTCTTAAAATACAACCGGTGCCAAGTGCAGCAACCATTATCTGTTGAGCACTCAGCAGGTGCTAAGTCTTTGAAAACACACCCGATGCTAAATTCAGCCAACACTACCTCTTAACCACTCAGCTGCGCTAGGTTGTAAAAAATACAGTGGACGTTGAGGATGACGTGTGCCACCACTGACGCTGAGTTGTTGGGCACACAATCGATGCTAGGTATGTTGAAACACAGCCGACGCTAGGTCACTTCGACTGCATAGCCAGCGCTGGGTTGTTAAAAACACAGTTGGCACTGAGGGCGGCCCGTGCTATCATTTGAACATGGTAGGCACTGGGTTATCAAGCACACGACCGAAGCTAGGGTTGTTGAAACTCAATTGGCGCAAGGTCACTTCGACCTCGTAGTCCGTGCTGGTGCTGGTTATGGATTGGTACTCGGGCCATAGTCTGAGCTCAATCCGGCCTTGATGAGGTGGTAAAAGAAACTTTTCCCAAGGTAAAAACCCGACCCGATCCAGCCCGTTTGTTGGGATTTTATAAGCGACAATGAGAGTTGCCTCGGGCTTCCTGTCAAAGCCTGACCCAACTCATCATCGTTTGGCTTTCCTTGGATTCGACTGGAATTCCCAGTTTGTGAGGGACGTTTGACGGTAGTGTTGGCTATATAAGGGGGTAAAACCCCATTTCCTTCACTTTTCACCAAAGATAAAAAACTTTAAAAAAAACTTTAACTGTGCTCAGAGGATTCGTATGAAAGCTCCAGCAAGGAGAGGGATTCCGACAAGAGATCATGTGTTTCGGGAAGCCTTACAGAGAAGGTTTCGCGAAGATTGTCAAGGGATTGTCAGAAAAGGAAGAGTTGCAAGAGTTTTTTGGTTAGTACAAGAGGTTTTTCGGGAAGCAGGAGAACTCTGGTTGTGATCTTCGAGTGTAGAAGAGGCGGGAAGTGCCACAGTTGGAATTTCTACAAGCTTTGGGAAGTTTTTTTGGAGCTTAGGGGGTTTCCCTGTGACTTAGGGAAAGTCGCTGAGGGTTTCCGGTGGGGTTTTGGTGACTTCCCGAGCAAAACACAGGCATGGAAAAGTCTCTCAGTGAGTTTTTGGCCATGTAAGAGAAGTTTCGATGACACACTGAAGGGTCAATGGAAAGGGAACGGTCAATGAAGGTGGACCTTCACAGGGAAGATGAACGGTTGCAGGAAGTCGACATGGGAAACGAACTCTCGAGGGAGGTGAACCATCGTAGGAGGTGAACGATTGAGCTTGGAAATCATGCAACCATGTTTAGGAAGCGAAGGGATTTCGACCTTGAAAATGAGGAGTTTCAGGAGGCAAACAGTCACGACAGTGCTGGCGCTGGAAGAAGCACAGCCGACCCTAACACAGCTGGCGCTGGTGGTTAGAAGCATAGCCGATACTTATATGGTTGGCACTGATCCTCAAGAAAGGTAGCTGGCACTAGGAATTAAGAGCACAACCGGCACTCACCTTTGGAGGACACAACCGGTGTTGGCTTCAGACGACATTCATTAGTGCATGTGGAACGTCATGACGCACATAGTGCTGCTCGCATGTAGCAATAAGTTACACGCGGGACTTGTGATGCTCGAGAACGAGCTACGTGCAACGATATTCATGCATGGAGCTGTCATGGGTTGCCAAAGGGTGGTGAATGATGGTAAGGCATGTCTTGTAATACTTGTTGGAAGCCAAGTCCTCCAGCACAACAATGAAGTCCATGTTGGTTAGGGCTCGAAAGTTTCCAGCATATTGCTTTTCACAGGCGAGTAGACGGCACAAGAGAAACACCGCGAGTGGAAAATCGTACGTGATGTGTTACCACCATGCACAATTAAATAGGGTAGTCCAAGGGACTACCTCTTTTCCTTCTTTTTCCTCTCCCTTGTTCACCACGTGCCCTCCCCCTTGTTGGCCACTTAGTTGTGGCATGCTGCTACCCCTCCTCTCCTTACCCATGTTAAACCCCAACCTCACTCTAAATGCTACACCCTCTCTCCCTCTCCCTCACGCCACCTTCTTTGACCTTAGAATTTTAAAGCTTTCCATTCAACCACCATTAGAAGCTTGGGTAAACCTGGAGGTCTCTTGGCACAGGTAAGTGGATTATAGTATTCATGCTTTCATAGTTTTTGTTTGAATACAAGCTTGAGCATGTATGATATAGCATGCTAGAATAAGCCCTGATTTTCCAGGACTGTACCTCTTATTTGCATGATAGATTGAGCCTTAAAGGAATTTTTGTTGGCTATAAAAATTGGTGGGTAAACACCCTTGTGAATCTGGTTTAGGCTGAAAATAAACTTGCATTAATGCCAATTTTATTTTGAAAGTTAATAATCACTCTTTGAAGACTGCCAAAATTTGGGTATGAAATTCTGCAAGTTTCCAGAAAGATGCATGCTTTGTAAATTGAACGTTTCATTGACTTATATACATAAAAATTAGTTAAAAAATAGTTTAAATGAAATATTTGTCTGTCTAATGTGATTTTTATGTTTAATCTCAGTTGAAATTCTTTACGGATTGAGAGCTATATTTCTGTTTGTGAGTACATGTCACTGTTATCAAATTTCAGCAGATTTCAGAAATATCATTCCTGTTGTGCTGATGTTTTGTTTGGCCAAATGAAGTCCAAATGGCTCATAACCATAGCCATTTGAAACATACACGAGTTTAATATGAGTTCATGTTTTAACCTTGTCCAAATTCTGTATAATTTGAGAGTTGTGTTTCAAAGTATGTGGACATGTATTTGTTGACAGATTTCAAAAAATGCACAAAGTTTGTTTCAGTTTTCATAAGTTTTAAATAATCAAATGGCCTTCAATTGACTTAAAACCAATTTTATTTGAAAGGTATATGTGTTCTTTTGAATTCACATGTTCAAAGAATTTTGAAATTATTTCTAAATCCAGAGTTATACATCAAATTATGAGAATATGTCACTGATTACCGAACTCAGCAATATCCAGATCTATTGCTTCTGTTACTTTAAGATTTTGACGGACTAAATGGGGTCAAAATGCTCTCAAATTACTATCACATGAAATCTAAGAATGTTAACTTGAATGTTTTCTTTGGAATTATATTGAGATTTCGTATAAAATTGATGTTTACATCCCAGATTATGAAACATACCCCAATATGACATTTCAGAATTTCAAGACTCTATATTAACCCTGAATTGGTCATGCTCATTAAGCTTCATAATTTATGTGATTGTCGGAGGCTCAAAATCACTATGAAAGAGCAATTGAAAAGAAGACAATTTCCCTCATAAGTTGGATGTTATGTCTCACCTTGCACATGCATATTTATGATAAGAATTATAATGAATTCTTAGTTTATTGAGTAGATCATACATCTGCTATGCATCGATATGTTGAACATGGCTTGATTCTTTTGTAAGATGATACTGAAATGGCATACTTATGATACCATGAATGTTCCTAACCTCTTGAAATGAGTGAATGTTTAAGCATGCTTGTACTAGGTAGGATACTATATAATTCTAATTCTGCCCACTATGCAATGGGCCCTCCATTGGTAGTGGATAATGTATTTATCTGATTCAGATTCTTATCCTGACCACTACGCAATGGGTCCTCCATTGGTAGTGGGTACTGTAATTCTGATAATTGCCTGCTTACGAATGGGTCCTCTATTGGTAGTGGGGTGTACTATACCTTGACTCTTATGATAGGAGAGGAGTCGAGATGTGACTGTAAATAACTGGGAGGGTCTCGCCCCCAACTCTGTTATGGGCACTACATACTGGGTCCTCCAATGGTAGTGTAACGTCCTCTCTCCTGACTGCACCAGGGGAGGGTCTTGCAAGGCCACAACCTATTGTAAACCCCAAAGCATGCTGGGGACTGTGTGCGTGAGTGAGGACATTACGAAGTGGGGCCTCCACTTGTCATTGTCCTCCTTCTTGAATGAGAGTAGAAGTCACAAGTTACAGGACTGGCTTAGCTTGGTCAATGTGACTTCTACTTCAGGAGTAGGCCCTATTAATTTCTGTCTATCTAAACTGTATGCGCTAGCCAAGATTCTGACTGTGTGATAATGATCTATGTATGTATGACTATTTAGTTCATGAAGCATGGAAAGCCCTGAGATCTGAACTTTTTCTGCTCACTCTATTTGTATCTATTAATGTATTACTGTATTATGTAATCTTGCATGAACTGTGATAGTTGTGGGTCTGTTATCCTTTATGAGTGCATTTAGGTTGGAATGCAAGGGTGCTGAATTCGCTTATTAAGCCTTTAGCTCTTACCACTCTTTTTCCCCTTTGTATAGAGTGAGATCTGATACCCTAGTGTGGACAGCTGGAAGGTGGTAGCAGCCACTTTGAAGCTTAAAGTTCTAGTAGGTGACTCTTTTGAAGGTAGGTGCCTGGTGGATGTGTGAAATTGCATTTTGAATAATTCTGGAATTTTTGTGATCCGGCCTGTTGTGCCTTGAACTTGTTATAACAGGAATTTTTGGAGTCTGAATAGGTATATAAATGGTGTTATTTTACTCAGTTTTGGATTTTTTTTTGTACGAGTTTTTGCTTAATTTCATGATTTGCTGTGATTCCAAATTAAATTATGCGTTGAGCCACTCCCACCTGAGTGACATTAGCGACCTCTGTGTTCGCGATCCCACGCTTTGTCGCGCTCCGGTATGGGATGGCGAGGGTCGGGGAGCGGGGTTGGGACAATGTTGTTTTATGGAAGGGCATACACTGTGAACAGGGTATGCTCTCCATCATAGGCCAGTTCCTTGCCAGAGCAGCCTGCTTTGTATGCTTGATACACACGTCGACTGAATTCTGTCTTGTATGTTTGATATACATGTCAGATTAGATCTCTGGCTTGTATGTTTGATATACATGTCGGACGAGTTGAAGCTAGCTTCTCTGAGAGGTTTCGCTTTGTCTTTTGGCCTATAACCGTCCTCTTATGGCGGCACTTACCAAATGAAGTGAAGCTGACTCTCCAAGTGGTTTTGCTTCTTCTTCATGATCAGGGTGCTTCTTTTGGTGGGTTTGCTTCGTCTAAGAGAGCAATTCTTTTGTGGGTTTGCATCTTTTAGGAGAGAAATTCTTCTGGGCCTGTAACCATTCTCTTATCCTTAGATACAAGAGGCACAGTGCAGGTTTTTGGTTTGTAACTGTCCTCTTATCCTCAGATGCAAGAGACTTGTAACCTCCATAATAATGGGCTTCTCAGGTTGTAACTTGTAACTCATTTTTACTACAATAAAAACAATTAGAATTTATTTTGGACTATCTTGTGTACTTTTACGTTGAGTCTTTTTCCTTTGAATATGTATCACAGATAGTATTTCTTTAGATGTCGCCCATTGATAGGGGACATTGCCTCCTCTCCATCTGGATGTCCCAATATGTACGCTCCATTTGGTGAGACCTTTTTTTACTATAAAACGACCTTCCCACTTGGGTTCAAACTTCCTTTTATGATGTCCATGAATAACGATCAACCTCTTGACTACTAGAAGTATATCACCACGGGTGAATGAGTGAACCTTGACTAACTTGTCAAAGGCCCCCTTCATTCTCCCTTGGTTGAGTTCAAGGTTCTGCTGAGCCTCTAGCCTCTTTTCATCAAGTGCATCCAATTCTTGATACCGGAGATTGACTCTCTCATCTTCGGTTATTCCTTGGTGAATAGCAACTTGCAGTGAAAGGATTTAAATTTCGAGAGGTAAAACTGCTTCACCCATAAACCAAAGAATAAGGAGTGAAAATAATAACTTTTCGTATAGTAGTGCGATAAGTCCATAATGCTTCGAAAAGCCTCTCATGCGTTTTTTTTCCTCTTTGATACCGATTTTCGTAAAACGTTGCACAAATTCTTATTGAAATCCTCAGCTAATCCATTCGCCCGAGGGTGGTACATAGTTGAATACCTTCATTTGAAGCCAAATTGGTTGACTAAACTATCACTATGGTGGCTTCAAAATGGGGACCATGATTAGATGTAATCCTGTTAGGGACCTCAAACTAGTATATAATGTGATGTCGAATGAAGCTAGCCAATGTTGTTGCAGGAACTTGCTTAAGGGGGACCGCTTCAGCCCACTTAGAAAAGTAATACGTTGTAGCTAGAATGAAAACATAACCCATTGCGGAAGGAGGGTCAATAGGCCCTATAATGTCCATACCGCATTGTGAGAAGGGCTATGATGCCACTGTAGGGTGTAAGGGCTCTAGAGGTTGGTGAACAAGGTTGGTGAACAAGGCTAGAGGTTGGTGAACAAGGCCTGAGTGGACTTCTTCTAACACCTTATTTTCTTCTAAGACATCCACACATCTAAGAAGAATATCGTCAAATGACCGTCTGAAGAGAGTATCTACTTCAAGGATGGTATACTTGGTAGACATTTGACGTACGATGTTGCGTTCGGCACGATGTTTCAAGAGCCTGTCATGTTTTTGGAAACTAGTGATGGGCTCTCTCCAATCTTCTACCTGTTAAATTTCCACGCATATTGGGTCAAAGAATTCTGGTTCTTGGTCTCGTCCCTTAGCTCCTTGACTTTGTGTCATTTCTTGTTTAGTCTTAATTACTTCCTTAGCTGATAGAAGTGCTCCAAATAGATAAGGAGGACACTCCGGGAAGATATTTCTCTCATCCTCCGTGTCGACCTAGTTTCTTAGTTCAATGTGTCTCCGTTTTGCCACCCAAACAAGCGTGGGCCCCGATGAGGATAACTGAATTGTAGTGTCGAGTTTTGCAAGTGCGTCAGCCTGCGAGTTTAGCCTCCGGGGGATGTGACTCAGGGATACGTTCTTAAACTGGGCCATATACAATTTTGCAGTATTGTGATAATGCTTAAGAGTGTACGGACAATTCTGTCCCTCATCCTGTCTCTCAGAAGGATATTGATGCTATGTTGACCCATAGCCTAAAGGGCAGACAAATCTCAGGGATACAGGGTGCAATGCCTTATCAAAGGCCATACCCCTCATATATTGATCAGGTCCTGTTTCCCTAAGATTATATGAAAGCGAAGTTTCCTTTATTTAACGGAACCACCTCCCCAAACCTACATATTGCCCACTTCCAAGCAGCATGTCTAGAAATAACATCTGACAGGAGACTTCTTCTCCGACAGTTCGTTGAGACCCTTGATGGCCCAACATTTCAATGGTATCCTCGACTTCCTCCAAACTCAGTGCATTCATGGGTGGAGATGGAGAAACTATTCTATCAACGCTTCTATGTGGTCAAGAGAGAGGTTTAAATCATCGAACTTCTCAACCTTACTCAAGATCCCCATTAGCCCATCGATCAGTTGATATCAAGATGGAGAAAATTGGTTTCCTGCCATTCTAATCCTATGCCTGAGAAGGAAGCAGTCCAAACTTGTGTGCGGAACATGCGACCTAGATCACTCTACATGTTGGGGCCTCTAGTCCGACCTCAATGTCAGAGCTGATCTCTAAATCAGTCCACATAGAAAGTCTATCATGCCACAATGGTGCGACATGACAACCATCTACAAGTTCAACAAACAATCGGGGCAATGGTAACTCTCGGAATAACACACAGGGCAGCCAACAGAAAGGGGTAATCAGTGCAGCCATCATGATCACTGATTCAAAAAAGGCTCCCTCCCAAACTTTGGACCTCTCCAAAGGGGTAAGTACAGCAAAGGTAACACCCCAGGTTGGCAAGAATAACAGTTGTACGGTCGGGTACCCCCACCAGCCAACCTTGATCTGGGTGATTATTTCACCAGGCATAGGACCAAGGTCTACCCCTTTGAGAAGGAATGGGTCCCTGTGCTATTCCAATTATTATTGGGACAGAATATGATCCAGCTCCGAAAAACCAAGTTCCCTGAACAACCTGGCCTTGACACTCAGGTGAATTATTGTGCCTACTATCGGAGGATCAATCATCCCACAAATGACTGCTACATGTTGAAGGGTCAGATAAAGCATAAAGACTTAAAGAAAGCCTTTGGGGCAGCTAAGACCTCCCACGCATAACTATCCAAGGGGAAGATGAAATGCCTAGTATTCTTTATGCCTTCTTCATTATAATGCTCCAGGAAGGCATAATCACACTGAGGTAGGTAAGACAACCCAGTCGCCTTGCTAAAGGGGCTAAGGATCGTTGCTACCCGTACCATTAGATAAGAGAACATTACCTGTCAGAATGCACAAATTTCCTTGATATTCTCACAAAGAAAATGCGGGAGTGTCAGAAGATTTACAACCTCCTTGTAAGTGATCCCCAATTCATTACTCTATCGGGAAAAGAAGATCTCTTAAAGTGGAACCTTCTTATCAATGACTCAGACTCTGCAAAACCCTCGATTCCCCAGCCATGGATAGTCTACCATGGCAGAAGCAGACTCAAGTCCTTAAAAAAAAGCGGTTCGCCAAGCTAGAGCTATTTGCCAGCCTAGCGAGATGAATCAAATGGCACATTAGAAAACAAGAAAGAGATGGGAACCAATGGCTACTCGCCAAAGAAGCAAGACCGCTCAACCCATAGTCGAGTAGGAATTTCTCAGATGCCTTCCTCCACTGTCAACTTTACTGGACTTTATCCGTGGCATGATCCTTCTTCCTTCTTCATCATTTCAAGAAGACATTCCCATGCCATCTCCCACGTAGCATATGTCCGATGAGGGTGACGCCGTTAAAAGCACTCCCCAATGGTCTAAGCAAGGGTAAGACCTAAAAGACCCCTACACCCGTCCAACCCTGGTGATGACGTAAAAAGCTGCCTAGATCGGTCTGGTGAGGGGAATGACCTTAAAATTTCCCCACCTTCTATCCTTTCTCCCTCTTCATTTTTGCTTCTCATTCTATCTCTCCTACATCCCCTACAGGTACGACCTTGATATGCCCAGAGTTTGAGGCTCTTGACCGAGAATTCGAAGGAATCAATATAAGAAGGACGCAGTGGAAGCAATTGAGAAAGACCCTGGTATAGGCAGCAGAATTCCTAACAGTTGCTGATGTCTTGGCAACTAAAGCCAAGGTTGAGCTTGCTTTGTCAAAGAAGCAAAAAAAGTAGAAATCAAGGAAACCCCAGTGGGCCCCTGAGCCTGACTTTGAGCAGAGAAAGAGAGAGTCATGAGGGCAAAGTTTGTACACTCAAGAGGCTTACCACATGACACAAGTCTGTGAAGAACCAGCTGGCTCAAAGCAAACACTTTAGGCATCCGTACGAATATCTTGGGATTCGTACGAAGGTACTCTTTACATCATTATCACTGAACCTCAATTTTCCTCTAACTTTTAAGATAAGTTTATCCAACCAGACATGTTTTCCACTTTTGAGGTTGACCTTTCCGTCACTCGGTTCGAGAAAGGTGCAGAAATTATGATCCACTCGAAACCTTTATCAGAGGTAGAAATGTCAGGATCTTGGGTCTCTGCAGTTGAGGTTGATCAAAAAATCTCTGAAAACAACAATGAAGAGTTGGAAGAGGCTTCAGAAGAATGGGAAGAAGGTGGTCAAGCCACAACTGACGAACTCAAAGAAATAAATCTTGGAGACGAAGCAAATCCCAAATCCACTTTCATTTCAGCGCATATGTCTCCAAAAGAGAAAGAAGTATTCTGCTCAGACCTTACTCTTGTGGGGGAATTGTACTTCGACGGAGCATTCCAATCGAATCAAGGAGGCACCGAAGTAGTATTCCTGACGTCGAGAGGAGGAATATTGCCACTTTCTTTCTCTCTTGATGAGGTAGAATATCAGGCCCTTATAATTGGACTAGAGATAGCCTTCGATCTTGACTTGGAGTAGCTCAAGATCTATGATGAATCTGACGTTGTTATCCGACGGCTCAAAGGTATTTATGATGTGATAAAAGACACTCTCAAGCCTTATCATGATACTACAAAATCGTATATGGCTCAGTTTGAGGACATATCCCTGAGTCACATCCTCAAGAGGATAAACTCGTAGGCTGACGCACTTTTGAAACTCAGTGCTACAATTCAATTATCCTCATCAGGGACCACACTTGTCTAGGTGGCAGAGTGAAGACACATCAAACTAAGAACCAAGGTTGATGTGGATGATGAGAGAAATTTCTTCCCCGAGTGCCCTTCTTATCCATTGGAGCACTTCTATTCGTCAAATAAGTAGTCAAGACTGAAAAAGCAATAGCACGGAGTCAAGGAGCTAAGGGTTAGAATCAAGAACCAGAGTTCTTTGACCCAATGTGTGCAGAAGAATGGAGAGAGCCCATGACCAGTTTCCTAAAACATGGCAGGCTCCCGGAAGATCGTGCCGAACGTAACAGAATACATCGAATGTCTACCAAGTATGCCCTCCTTGTAGGAGATGCTCTCCTTAGACGGTCGTTTGACAGCATTCTTCTTAGTTGCGTCGATATCCAAGAAGCAAATAAGGTGTTAAAAGAAGTATACTCAAGCATTTGTGGACTACACCAATCTGGTCCTAACCTCTATGAATGAATACGTAGGTTGGGATACTATTCGCCTTCCATGATTGTTGATTCTTTAAGTTATGCTAAAACGTGCAATGTATGCCAAATACAGTCCAGCCTGGTTCACCAACCTTTAGAGCCTTTGCACCCTATGGTTGCATCATGACCCTTCTCACAATGGGGTATGGACATCGTAGGGCCTATTGACCCTCCATCCACAATGGGCCATATTTTTATCCTAGCTGCAATTGATTATTTTTCTAAGTGGGCTGAAGCAGTCCCCCATAAGCAGGTTCTAGGACAGCAATGGCCTACTTTGTTCGACATTATATCATATATCGCTTCGGGGTCCCCAACTGGAATATATCTGACCATGGTCCTCAATTTAGGAGTCAGCACATCGATCGCTTGGTTAACCAATTCAATTTCGAATGGAGGTACTTGACTATGTACCACCCTCGAGCGAATGGATTAGCTGAGGCGTTCAATAAGACTCTGTGCAACTTTTTAAGAAAGTCATTAAAAAGCAGAAGGAAAAACTGACATGATAAGCATTTTGAAGCCCTATGGGCTTATCGCACTATTACCCGAAATGCTACTGATTCCACCCTTATTCTCTGGTCTATGGGGATGAATCAGTTTTACCTCTTGAAATACAAATCCCTTCACTGCGAGTCGCTATTAACCAAGGAATAACTGAAGATGAGAGAGTTAAGATCCGGTATCAGGAGTTTGATGCACTCTATAAAAGGAGGCTAGAGGCTCAGCAGAACCTTGAACTCAACCAAGGGGGAATGAAGAGGGCTTTCGACAACTCTGTCAAAGTCCACTCATTCACCTGCAGTGATCTAGTCTTAGGTATCCAAAGGCCTATTGTTATGCACGACCGACGTAAAGGGAAGTTTGAGCCTAAGTGGGAAGGACCCTTTATAGTCAAGAAGGTTTCGCCCAACGGAGCCTATATACTGGCACATCCTAAAGGAGGGGAAGCAATGGCCCCTATCAATGGATGATATTTAAAGAAGTACTATCCATGATGCATATTCAAAAGAAAGGGACTCAATGCGAAAATAAGCAAGATAGTCAAAACAAAATTTTAACTCTTTTTATTGGAGTAAAAGCGAGTTACATGTTACATGAAGCCCATTACTAGAGAGGTTACAAGTCTCTTGCATCTGAGGATAAGTGGACAGTTGCAAAGCAAAACTTGTACTTTCACTCTTGCATTTGAGGATAAGAGGACAACTACAAACCAAAACTTGTACTTTTGCTCTTACATCTAAGGATAAGAGGATGGTTATAGTCCAAAACAAATTCCTTCTCCATGAGGAAGAAGTAAACCCACCAAAGAAAGGCCTTCCTCATGAAGAAGAAGCGAAACCACTTGGAGAGTTATCCTTAATTCATTTGACGAGTAAGAGGATGGTTACAAGCGAGAAGACAAAGCAGAGCCACTCCAAGAAGTTAGCCTCTGTCCATCCGACGTGTATGTCAAACATACAAGCCATATATCTCATCTGACGTGTATATCAAATATACAATGAAGGATTCATTCGATGTGTGTATCAAACATACAAAGTGGGCTGTGTTGGCAAGGAACTAGCCTATGACAGAAAGCATACCCTATTCAAAGTGGGTGCCCTTCCAAATAACAACATGGACTACTGTTATCCTAGAAGATTTGGCTTCTAACAGGTACCACAAGCTACGCCTTACCATCATTCACCACTTTTTTCCTGCCCATGAACATCGTCATATGCAGCTCGTCGTTGAGCACTGAAAATCCTGCACGTAGCTTACTTTCATCACTCTCCACACCATGATAAGCCACACGTATTGATGAGCATCGACTGAAGTCAGCGCCGGCAGTGTCCTCCAAAGGCCAACACCGGTTGTGCTCCTAACCTTTAGCGTCAGTTGCCTTTCTTGAGGTTCAGCGTCGATTGGGTCAGCACTCTAAATTATCATCGCCGGTTGCTCCAGCACTGGCTGCATTTTTGTTAGCAACGGCCCAGTCGTGACTACTCGCTTCCCGAGACTCCCTAAGTTTTCACACCTCTTTAATGGTCGTTCAATTTCCAAAGGTAACTGTACATCTTCCCTGCGATGGTTCACCTCCCCGACGGTTCACCTTCTGCAACCGTACACCTTCCACGATGGCCCACCTCTTGTGACTGTTCGTCTCCTGTTGGAACTTCTCCTACAAGGCTAGAAAACCTATTGAAAAACCTTTGTCATATGTGTTTTTCACCTGGACAGCACCAGAACCTCACTAAAAACTCCTGCAAACTTCCCCAAGTCCCCGGGAACCTCTACAACACCACTAACAATGTAGAAAAGTTACCACAATCCCTGATAAACCTCTTAAAATTCCTTGAAAAACTCCTGAGATGTGCTGAAATGCTCACAATTCTGCTACCTGCCTCTTCTACCAAAAAAAACTGTAGCCGGAACCTCTTTGATTTCCCAAAAAACTCCCAGGTGAACATTCTTTTCCCGCTCCTTTCCCTGCAACTTCGCCAAATCCTTGGCAAAGTCTGCATGTCAAAGGTCTTCCCCGTAAAACCGCCTGGAATCCCACTGTTGGCTAATAACCTTCCCTACAAAACCTTTGCTGGAGTCACACTGCCAGCAGGAACTTCAATCGAGAACCCTCTTCTCACTGTTAAGAAATTTTTTTTACTTAATTTTGTTTTTACCTTTGGTGAAAAAGTGAGGGAAAACATGATTTTACCCCCGTATATATACCACACTACCATCAAATGCCCCTTACAAATTGGGAATTCCAATCGCATCCAAGGGAAGCCAAGTGACGATGAGTCGGGTCAGGCTTTCACTCGAGGCCCGAGGTAACTCTCATCAGTCCATGCCAAGCATAGGGTGAATTCCAAAACAACCATAACGTTGGTTGACTTAGTGCCGGGTGTGTATCCAAACAACACTAGGACCGTTTGACTTAACGCTTGGTGTTTTTCCAAAACAACCCTAACGTCGGTTGACTTAGCATTGGGTGTGTTTCCAAAAGAACCCTAGCACCGGTTAACTTAGCATTGGTTGTGTTCAAACAATAGCATGGGTCGTTCACATCCCCAGCTGAGTTTTTAACAACCCAGTGTCGGTTGTGCTTTTTAGAACTTAGCATTGGTTGAATACTCACAAGAAACTACTAGCGCTACACCAGGCACCGACCGTAATTTAAGCAGCCTATTGTCACTTACTCCAGGTTGAAATCTTCTGCGTCCAACCTTAGTGGGGTTGCACCCAAGCCGTGACCTGTCATCCCCATTGATGTTGCACCCAGGCTGGTTGACCCAAACAATGGTCTATCATCCCTAATGAAGTCGGGAGCTATCCCTCATCCTCGTAGGAGTCACACCCATACTGCAGCCCATTATCCCGGTGAAGTTAGAGTCATTCTTACCTCTTCAATATTTGGTGGGGCTGTTTCATACCAAGCTATCTTAACCCTAGGGAGTAAGCATACCCCCCTAAACCCTAGTGAAGTCCGCTCCTGTTGGCCATCCTTCATCAGGTCACCATTTCCATATGAACCCTCAGTTTGTGAATGGTGTTAACCATTTCATCCCCAGGGAGTCGGATTGCCATCCACAGACCTATTCCTCATGGAGCTTCACCAACATGGTGGCTCAATCATGGTCCATGCTGCATGACCCTAAACTGTCAGGCTTTGCTCCAAACTGCATGACCCTAAACTGCACAGCCTAGGTCGATGCTACACGACCCTAAACTGTCGACTTTGGTCCGAACTATATGACCTTAAACTATAGCGGAGATCTACTTGCACGACCTTAAACTGCATGGTCGTAGTTGTATGACTTTAAACTACATAACCACAGTCCATCTGTACGACCTTAAAACCAAAGTCTATGTCTTAGCCGCATGACGATAATGGCTCAACACCATGGTCCAAACTATATGACCTTAAACTGTAGCGGAGATCTAATAGCACGACCATAAACTGCATGGTCCTAGTTGTATGACTTTAAACTGCATAACCACGGTCCAACAGTATGACCTTAAACCATAATGCATGTTTTGGCTACATGATGATAAGCTGCTTTGCACAGTTCTCGGAGGCATGAGCATAAACATGCCCCCACATATGTGCACATGTCTTTACGTGCACTTTCACGCACTCCTTCTCTAACCTACCTGTTAGTGTGCACGCGCACCTTCATTACCTCCCCAGTGTGTCCATTCACTTCATCACCATACTTCATTCCCCAGTGAGTCTCACCCACGCTCACGAAATGGCGAACCATCCAGCCATCCATACTCATTGTAAGTAAGTGGGTAAGCATCATCCACTCACATTACATACATCATAGGTAGCCTAATGTTATTTTCCCAAGTGAGTCAGACCACCACCATACTCAATCCATGGCCTCCACAGACTACCCTTCATCACCACAATAGTCCAGCTGTATGACCTTAAACCATAGTGCACATCCAGGCCACATGATAATAAACTGTTTCACACAGGTCTCGAAGGCATGACCTTAAAACACGCCTTCACAAAAAGAATTATAAAATAATGGGCACGGTGTATATCTTAACGAGGGAACGTTATGAGTAAAAATAACGGACGGTCATGGTCATGAAACCATGAGTAAAAGAGTTCTATGAATAAAATAAAACCGGGCATGGTGAAAACGTGAAAAGGGCATCGTGAGTAAAAATGGATGAAAAGGTGGACGTGGCCAAAGGCCATGAGTAAAGAAGCCCAAAAATAAAAAGAAGTTGGTGAAAACTATCTCTACGACGTCTCCTCTCAAGTTCAAGCAAAAATCCGTAAAGGACGCTTGGGCCAATAAATAGGTTGATGCAGCACTCGTCTCAATAGACGGCCTCAGCCCTCACTCAAAAGAAGAAAATCTCTGGTAATATAATGTTAGGAATCCAAAAATACGAGCTTCAAGGAAATGATTCTGGCAGCCTGAGTCCAGTTGCAAAAGGACTCTGAAGACAGAAGACTCGTCAAGACGGCAAGACAAGTCTCGTGAGGAAGAATATTATTCCCACAAGGTCACAAACACACTCTAGAAATAAATACTCCAAAGGCAAGAAAATGACAAAGACAGGGGAAAACCTGTCAGAGACGTCAGCTCACCTAGCCGGTACGACCAAACCATCGGGATCGGCTAATAAAACCTGCCCCTGGCTGGACTCGGTAGACGAGACCTATAATGGTACTTTTAATATCAAAAGAGAACCTGGTGTAGCAGCAAACAACACCTACCAAAGAAAACCAATGAACCCAGACCAAATGGGAACAAAGCCCTTCTATGTGGCACTTAATTACAAGACGGGCTTAATTCTAACTGACGGGGTCCGTACAAAATCCACAGCTTCAGAATCACCAATAGTCCATACGAGGGTGAGGACTTTGTCAAGATCCCTCAAAAAAGTCTCTTCTCCCCCTAAAGTCTCCACAGATGGACCCGCGTACAATGCATCCCTACGTTTGAGCATCTTAGTTACACGATTACGAGAATCTCCTCGGCATTCACGTGGTCTTGTGGCTAAGAAGAAAAAAAGTAAAATTCGAAGGAAATTTTTTTAATGATTGTCCTTCTCACTTCTCTTGAAGCACAACATTTGGTGGGGCAAGCTATTTGAACATGTTTTTTAGCACCTTGATCCCTGATTAGGAATAAGTAGGAAGCATAACAATAAAGCCTACGAAACAGTGGAAATTCTTGACAGTCTCTTAATGGCTTCCGAATTCGTCAAGATCGTCATCAACACTTTAAAAGATCACTTGCCAAGTTTCATCGCGATTAGACATGTCTAATGTAGTCAATACAAAGAAACAATTTCAGCGATATCGGTCTCTAGCACCTTGAAATGAACCCCTAACTAGAGACATACTTTTGGTGCATCAAACAGCTGTGGGACCACCACCATTAGATCTGACAAGATCGAAATCTCTTATGGGTCAAGTTTCGGCTTAATCGGGCACTACAAGACAAAGTTATGAGTAAAATACTGAAAAGGGGTAGGCTCCATACTTTTCCAGTGTGGCCTCACCACATCAAAACACTATTATAGGTGGTTATTTTTACAGCCACAGGCAGTCACTTTTGGGGCTTATATCTCACTCATTCCAAGCCAGATCACTCTCAAATTTGGTTAGCGTGTTCGTTTCATCAAGGCGAACAATTTGATATGTGGTACGCACCGTGACGACGCCTAAGCCGAGAGAAAAATGCAACGAAAGTCACTGATTTGTGAAGGAAGTTGCAGAAAATTCAGCAGCAGCATGCCTCATTCGAGCAGTCAGATCACGACACTCACTTACCCGATCGGCGCAGAACTAATTACATTATGTGTGTGA
This sequence comes from Amborella trichopoda, assembly GCF_054954075.1. Taxonomy (NCBI): domain Eukaryota; kingdom Viridiplantae; phylum Streptophyta; class Magnoliopsida; order Amborellales; family Amborellaceae; genus Amborella; species Amborella trichopoda. The sequence goes on along the minus strand of NC_142336.1, from coordinate 19,699,064 downwards.
GGTTCGAGGCTATCTCTGGTCCGAACCTCATGTACGATGAACTATTGGATTTCACACACGAAGGCATCAAAGCTGCTGTAAATTCCAGCCGTCGGGTTTCAATATTCAGGCCAAAAACTCCAGATGACAAAATCTTCATCCGGACACAAAATCAAGTTACGTTTGTTGCAACATGATCGCGATGACATGCTCAGTATGATTCAATGAAGAAGTCGTGAAGAAACATCAAGGAGCGAGCACACAATCAGTTTGAAGTTTTCAAGATTCATCCAAAATTCAAGTCTCATGATCATAGGGCCAAAGCATGATTCATGGCTCGAAGTTGGTATCAAAATGATTGCCATGCCGAGCCCTACAAGAAAACAATAATCTTTTGATCAAACAAACTCCAGAATGATCTGGGGTCAGCCATGGAAGATCACGCTAGTTCTTAGGCAATAACAAAGACTGTTCTTGAATTCTACACATTGTTAGGCAGGGGCAAAACAGTCTTTTTCCACTCATTTTTAGAACTTATTTAAATTCAATTAAATTGTAATTATCTTCAATTCTAAGTAATTTTCGAGCATACACCTATGTTTTAGCCCAATTCTACATAAACAAGCAATACCTCATCGTACAAAAAACGAATTCATTCTTCTTGGATCAATTAATAAAATTCTGATTTTTTCTTGACTTTATGGGTACATCTCGGAGAGAGAGAGGAGAGAGAAGAAAAGGGTCGATCCCCTACAGGCAGATGACTTTCTCTCTCCTCTCTTCTCTTCTCTATCTCTTTCTCTCTCATCCTCTCTTCTCATCTCTATCTCTCTCTTTCCTCTTCTCTTCTCCCCTTTATCTCCTTTCTCTCTCCTCTTCTATCAATCGATGAAGCCTAATGGCAATTGATTTTCTCTCTTACCACTTTTGTCAATCGGTAATGCCTAACAACAGTTGATTTTCTCTCTCCTCTTTTGTCAATCGATGAAGCCCAGCATCAATTGATTTTATCTCTCCTCTTTTATCAATTGATGAAGCCTAGCACCAGTTATTTTTCTCTCTCCTCTTCTGTCAATCATAAAGCCTAGAGTTGATTTGTTTTCTCTCTCCTCTTTTATCAATCGAAAAAGCCTAGCATCGATTGGTTTTCTCTCTCCTCTTTTGTCAATTGGTGAAGCTTAGTGTCGATTGGTTTTCTCTCTCCTCTTTTGTCAGTCAGTGAAGCTCAGCATCAACTAGTTTTCTCTCTCCTCTTTTGTCAATTGGTGAACCCTAGTGTTAGTTGATTTTCTCTCTTTTTTTTTTCAATTGATGAAGCCCAGTGCCGGTTGGTTCTTTTTCTCTTCTTCTGTTCGTTGACGAAGCCCAGTGTCGACTAGTTTTCTCTCTCCTCTTCTTTCACAATCGGTACAGCTTAGCACCAACTGTGTCTTCTCTCTTCTCCTCTATACAACACACTCGACGAAGCCTAGCACTGATTGCGTCTCCTCTCTCTTCCGTTTAACACAGTCGGCAATGCTTAGCACCCACTGTGCCTTCCTTCCCTCTCTCTCCTTTATCCTCTCGCCTTTCATACCCTTCTCTTCCTTTCTTCTTCCGCCTTCCTCCTTTCCCTTCTTCTCTTCTGATTCTTTCCTCATAGCCTTAATTCTACTACCCCTTCATTTAACTAAGAGGGATTGAGGTTAGCCTCTCATGATAGTCCTGTTGCCTAGCCGTAATGTTGTTTTGTAAGGATTACTTGGCGTGCTTTATTGCTACGACAGACTGGCCATCAGGCCTAGCTAGTCGGTATTGGTAATGCGTATAGTAGTAATCATGGGAGCTGGTCTTAGTTACCGAGCCCGTTGCTACCACGTCAGGCCAATTATTCACCAGCCTAGTCATCGCTCTGATCCTGTCACTTAGGCGAATTCTTCTCTCCCCCGTCTTTCTTCTCTTCTCTTCTTTGAATGCACAAGCTTTTGTACATTCATCAACGAGGAAAAGGGTGAGGTCTGACCCACCGATCTTATAATCTTTGCCATATATGTGTGTGATTACAGAAAAATAAAAAGAATACAAGCCAAGAGAGGCGATTTCCAATTAGTTTTATTATTAGGGGCTTTCTTTGTGATCTACGATGGCGCCCACGCAAGTCAACTCGAGTAAGTCCCAAACCCACCTTAAATTTCTCTCTCACCGGTTGGTAACTGTAACAATCCTAAAATTTCAAAAAAAAAAAAAAAAGAAAAAAAAAAGGAGAAAATATGCTTATAAATAGGTGATGTTCTGTTTGAGTATGATGGTCCTTGGGGACCATCACTGTTTTCAAAAACTTTTGCTTTGGATTAACTTTTGCTTTGCCTTTACTTTTTTTCCTTTGCCCGCTTTTGCCTCTTGCTGCTTGCAGCTGGCAGCGTCCTTTAGCGGACGTGGTTTTCGTACGATAAAAGTCTGCTTTTAAAGCGACACCTCAGGTATGAGGTAGAGTGTAAGAAAATAATATAATAATACGTTATAAGAATTTAAATAGGGGATGTGAGCACTCCCACCCTAAAACAAAATTTTGAGTTCTCTCTCTCTGGTCGAAACACAATGAACTTCTCTCTCGAACTGAAATTTTTTATCGGAAGCTCCCTCTCAAATAATTGTGGGTAAGTGACATCGTCTTTCTGAAAAATAGTCTATTTTTAATAAATAGTAATATTTCCGTCTAGGATCTTTATTTTATCAGTTTTGTGTGTAAGTGACCTCATTGTCTTGAAAAATAATCCATTCTTTTTAAAAAAAAAATGAAATAATTATTTCTGCTTATTATCATGAATTTTAGGCGCGATAAATTTTATGCGCACGTGACCTCATTATCTTGAAAAATAATCTTTTTAATAAAAATTGTGATATTTTATCTATGTTAAAAATTTTGAATGCTGTAAATTAGAAAAATAAATTTATTTATTTTTCTTGTTTATTGTTAGAAATAAATGTGATATTTCTGCTTTTAGTAAAATTGTGATATTTCTTTCTACTGTTTTGAATATTTAGACATTGTAAAATTCATGTGCAAATGACTGCCTTATTATTTAAAAATTGACATTTTTGCAATTGATTATAGTATTGTTGTGGAATGTTTATTTGTGAATTGATATTTCATAAATTGTGATAATTCCGTATTCTTGAATTTTTATAAGAGTTTTCTTTTTATACATATTAAATTGGCAATTATGCTAGAATGCCTTTACAAACTGTTACCTTTCTAAATTTGAGCCCAAAATATTTGATTGGTTATTTTTGAAATATTATGGAGAGTGACTGTTATTAATCGTTTAAGTGAAATTCATATTAATGGTTTCAGTGATATGTTGAGTACATGATATTGCTGCTTTCGAATGTTTAAAGAGATTTAGAAATAATTTAAGTATGCAAGTGGACTCATCCGGTTCGCCGGTGAGGTATAAGTGGACCTATCTGGGACGCCGGTAGGGATTAAGTGGACTCATCCGGTACGCCGGTGAGGTATAAGTGGACCTGCAGGGATTAAGTGGACCTATCTGGGACGTCGATAGGGATTAAGTGGACCCATCAGGACGCTGATGGGGTATATAGGTGACCTACTTGGGACGCTAGTAGGGTATTTTGTGAAATCCTTTGAATTATGTACTGTCGTTAAAAGTGTTATAAGCATTTCAATTACTCGGATTATACTTAATTATGCAATTATTGAAAGTGAAATTGTTGATGCATTTCTATTAATAGATCTCATTTTGGAAAATATTGATATCTTTCAATCATGATTATTTTTAGGATTATGATGATCACTTACTGAGTAGCCAAACTCATCAAACTATGGTAAACATTTTTCAGGATAACTACGGATTCATTTTGAGTGCTAGTCAAGATCAACCTTGGAAGATACTGCTGTTGTGCTAGCTTTCTTTACTTACTATGTAAGACCTCGCAACTGTAAATTTGTCCTATCAATAGATGTATATATGCTTTGTCCATCACATCTCAGGAATAATAGTATTGTAAATTCTTGGGGTGTGACAGTAACACTTGCCCCTGTTCTCGAACGAGGTTCCCAAGAGAGCGATCTCAAAAACGTCCTGGGTCTTCCCTCGAAACCTGGGATGTGTGCCACCTGATCCGCAAAGAATCCGGAGTGAGAGATTGGGGCACCTAACCAATGGGTCCCGACGGCGTTAGGCATCACCACCCACAACCGTGGAGTAGCAGTGTCACATCCCTTTGACGGCGCTGGACACTACTACTACTCATCGTCAGAGGGCGAGTAGTGAACTACAGGTGAGGCTAGGCGTTGCCGTTAACAACACGAGAAGGTAGCACGCACCTTCATGGGCGGCAATAGCCTCTTGTGAAGAGCGCAGTGATAGCCCCTTGTGAAGCATGCGACGATAGTACCTTTTGAGGCACACGATGATAGGCGAGGGACGTAAGAGAAACCTACAGACTACGATGGGCACCGAGCTCACGCAAAAAGCTTGCGGACGACGATGGGCACCGAGCACGCGAAGGAAGCTTGCCGATGACGTTAGGCACCTAGAGCGTGAAGGAAGCTTGCTGACAGCGATAGGCACCCAACGCACGAAGGAAGATTGTGGACGGTGATAGGTATTGCCACGACCCTTCATGGGCGGCTATAGGCATCCGTCTATGATAGGCATGCAATAAGAGAAGACCCTTGTGGGCGGCAATATGCTTCACCCTCTGTGCTCCTCGCTAAGACGTCAAGGACACATCTGTGGATGGCGATGAGCAGCGCCATCTACAAACCTCTCAGAAAGATAAAAATGAACGAAGAGAAGGGGAAAGAAACCCGTGCATGGTGCTGCCATCGTCATGCACGACCTGTTAAACCATAGAAGGGGGAAAAAGAAAAGAAAGAGGCATGCACGGCATTGCCACTGTTGTGCATGGCCTCTAATGGAGGCTTATACAAAGAAGAAGAAATGGAAGAAGAGAGAGATGAAGAAAGAGAAGAGAAAAAGAAATGAAAAGAAAAAAAGAGAGAGAAATATTTACCATGAGCCTAAGGGTAATGATAAAAAATTTCTCTCTCCTTCCTCTCTCTCCAAATGTAACCCAACAATAAGAAGAGAGAAATTTTATTAAGCAAAGTTCTCTTTGGCGAAGGGTCTGCGTATAATGGTAGTACGTCGTATATATAGAGTTGTGCCCAAACATGAGTGGATTGATCAAAATTAAACCTAATTGATGGAAATTAAAATTTAACTAAATTAAAAGAAATTAGAAAATAGGGTACAAAATGATTGATTTGCCTCTTCTTAACAATTTGTGGAATTCCATAACAGTACATGTGCTGCCCTAGAACGTGCGTGTTCATGGATGATCCGGGGTTGTTCTGATGCCCATTTTATTGAAAGATGATTGTTTTCTTGTAGGGCTCGACATGGCAATCAATTTGATACCTCAAGCCGTCGATCGTGTTTTTAAGCCACGATCTTGCGACTTGAAATTTGGATGAATCTTGAAACTTCGGATAGATAGTGTGCTCATTCCTTGATATTTTTGTATGATTTCTTCAATGGATTACATTGAGCATGCTGTCATGATCGCGTGGCAACAAACGCAGCTTGATTTCGTGTCCGGACGAGGATTTTGCATCTTGGGAGTTTTGGCCAGAATTTGGGATTCTGGTGCCAAAATTTACAGTCACTTCATTGGCTTCGTGTGCAGAATCCGATTGTTCATCATGTACGGGGTTCGGACTAAAGATAGCCCTAGACCTTATGCACGCAATGAAACTATTTTCACTTCGACCGGGATCACTAGCGCAGTGATTTGGCCACTCGAGCGAGGCGCGACGCTACTGATTTTCCTGCAACTTTCTTCATGGATCAACAGCTTCTCTCTAGCTTTTCTTCGGGCTCAAGCGTCGTCAAGGGACATGCCACATATCGAAATTCTCGTCTCGAGGAGACGAGCACTGTCCGACTTGAGAAGAGATATTAGCATTGCAAGGCACTATTCGTGGCTTTCCCTTTAAGGGCATTTTTGATAATAGGTAGTGGCTGCTGGAAGATGAGAACTTCTCAACTTTTCATGTTTGATAAAAATGAGAACCCCAAATAGAAAGTTTTCATCTTCCCACACCCCTGTGTAAAAAACGTTCCGATCCAAAGGTTGGAACCTCAAATAGGAAGCTCTAAACTTCCTCTTGAATCGATAAACCAGAGCACCCCTCCCCTTTGATAAAAATAAAACCCTAATCTTTGAGCACACACACCCCCCCCCCCCCCCGCTGAGCACCCACCCCACTGAGCACTCCTCTCTGCGACGCTGAGTACCCACCTCGTTGAGCACCCCTCTTTTTGCAACTTCCCATCTCGCTACTGAGCCAGCCCAACACGTCATTATCTCAGGCAAAACTGTGATCCTTACCATTGATCTTGAGGTGTGCACTTTATTCTCTTCTGTTATTGATCATTGTGTTTGTTCTCGAGCTCTTGAAACAAAGGGCTCTTATTATTTGTATATGTGTTTGTTCTTGATCTCTTAAAGCTTATAGCTCTTATAACTCATGATTTTAGGGTACAAGTTTTTTTGTGGGGTTTTCCCTCTATGTTGATTCTCAATTTGGGTCTTCTTAGTTTCATTTTGCTCTCTCTCTCTCCGTCATTTTCTCACTGTTTGAAAATGGGCAATGGATCTTGCTTATGAAATGCCTTAAGTATTTAAAGTTTGCCGAAACTTAATGTTTCTATTCGATTATTTGGGGTCATATTCTTTAATCAAGGATGATTTGATTTTTGTTCATTTTTCCAAATGTTGTTGTACTTTGGGCTTCTCTTTCCATGGTTGTTGATTAATGGGTATAATATATAATTTGCTAAATGCCTAGAAATAACCATGTTCTCTCTCTCTCTATCTCTCTCTCTCTCTTATCATTCATGCATGTGTGTGTTGGTGAAATTGAAGTATTGTGGAATTGAATTATTGGGTTGGTTTTGAAATCTTATGCGAGTGCTTTTATGATGAATTCACTGATATAGCATTTGTGTATTGGATATGAATTTTCCTCGGTAAATTATGAATGTTTAAATTTCTTATGAATCTATCCATACGGAAACTCCAGTATGGCCTTTGTGAAATTGTCCATGCAAATGTGGTACATTGATTGTACTTGCTTTTTGTTGTAATTTTCAAATGCTATTTGATCTATCTTCAAGTGTAGATGAGATCAGAATTTGGTACAAACTACAAGTCTAATTTGGAAAGTATATAAGGTTTTAAACTTTACCTTTCTTTCAACTACATGCTTGAATTTTTACGACAAAGTCATCCATCGCAAGAGCGTTTGCTGTCACTTCCCCAACTTATATTTTTTTATTCTATTGGACAGATTTTACTGCAAAACCAATTCCCAATCCAGGTTTTATTCTTGTCTGGTATTCATTTTGCTTTCTTATCCATTTCTCAAAATGATATAGCAATTTCCTTTACAGTTAAAGTCATTTCCAGTGCCTGAACTAACCATAAATAATATCTTCTTAGACACATTTTAAAATAAATGTATTGTTTAATTTAATGAAGGACTTTTTCTTAGTTTTTTTATTTGATTTTGAGTGTTCATCTTAAGTTTAACTGACCACCATCTCTCTTGATGTAATTGAATCATATCTTGACCAAATTTATCAATTTAGAGATGATCGCATGCTATGTGTAATAGACTAACACCACACATAGATACATGTTGCTTTTGCATCAAAGGAATGCAACAAAATGGGCAATGGATGTTGCTTGCATTGTTTTGATCTATCTTTTGCATGAAATTTATCATGCTCGAACTCTACATGTTGATAAACTATATGAGCATAATTTCTTAGTGATGCATTTTTTTACAATAGAAAACTAGCAACAAATTGTCATTTTCCAGTCAATTTCTTGTCATATAAAAATGTGTTACAATTGTGTATATGATGCTCAGAATTATTTATAAACATCCAATGTAAAATTTGATAACTTGTGTGTGTCACAAAGTTTGAAATTTTGTTTTTTGAAGTTGGAGTTTAGTTACTAGAATATAAACGAGGGTGGGTTTGTATAAGGTTGCCTCCTTATATTTATTAGATAGAGATGTTGTTTCAGTCTCGAAAACCTTATTATGGCTTCAAAATCTCTTTTCATCCTCAACTATATAATTTTAAATTTAAAAAATGATAGAGATCGAGCCAATCGAGAAATACTTGAAAATCTTAAAAATTGACAGTCCAGATAACCTGCTATAAGATATGTTAGTTTTTTAACTTTGAATTCTTCTTTTTTTTCCTACATATCCATTCATCTCAAGGTCTAGATGATCATCTGGTTTTCTATGCCTGAACACTCTCCACTGTAGGATTTTTTAGGTGTACCTTACTTCAATAGTATAAGGGTGCAACCTGATGTTTCAGTTGATTAGGTGTTCATGCATATTTGTGCTTAAAATATAGGGCACAATATTGGTGTTGGTGTCGAATTAATACCTTATGCATTTTTATAACTAGTGAATGTGGCTTTATCAAGCTTTTGAAGTCTTTTGTTTCATATATTGATGCATCATGTGTGTAAATTGGTCATGATTATCTCTACTTTCGTGACTAGTCTTTGATTTCTCATTGCTGACTTGACGATTTACTTCTCCATTTGGAATGGATCTATTATTTGAGATCGTTATTCCTATAAAATATTTGGTAGTGTAACTCTATTATTTGGGATCTATCATGTGGTGTTAATGGTGGACATATGAAAAATGTAACTCTTACCAATGGAATGAAAACCAGTCTTTTCTCTCATCCAATACAGAAACCAAGAACTTCTTAACTTCCCAAGAGATTATCAAACTCAGAAACCAAGAAATTCTTAACTTCCCAGGGAGGTTATCAAGCAGGACCTAATGGAGCTTCGTTGTAGGGTGGCCGCACAGGAATAATGTGTGGCTCCTCCTGTTTCAATCTTTTGCCTATAACTTCTTCCTGGAATGTCCGTTAAAGCTGAAATTTGACCCTGGAGTTTGTCAACCATGCCAAATCCAATGGTGGTGGTCCGACATCAATTTGAGACACCAAAAATATAGTTATAGTTTGGGGTCCATTTTAGGATGCTAAAGGCTAATTCTGCTGCAATTGTTTCTTTGTCTGCACTGCGTTAGACATGTCGGATTGTGACAAAACTTGACAGGCGACCTTTCTAAGTGCATATGAAGATATTAACTACTTTTGGGGCCATTCTGAGACTATCAAAATTTTCATTGTTTGTTAGGCTTTATTGACCTTCTTCTTGCTTTTATTCCGCATTGGGGACCCACGATGATAAAAATTTTTTTCCAACAGCATGCCTCGCCAAATGTTGTGCTTCAAGAGAAGCGAGAAGGACAATCATTGAAAAAATTTCCTTTCGATTTATTTTTCTTTTCTTCCGAGTCATTGGACTACGTGAACATCGAGGAGATCCACGCAATGTTGTAACTAGGATGCTCAGATGTTCGGATGCAATGTACAAGTCCATCCTTGGAGACTTAGGGGGAGAAGAGACTTTTGACGGATCTGTTCAATTCCTTACCCTCATGGAACTATTTGTGATTCTGACAGTTTCAGGATTTTGTAAGGACCTCATTGGTCAGAATCGAGCCTATCTGGCAGCCAAGTGCTATGAACCTTTGGTCAACATTGTTTGCTGCTACACCATGTTTGCTTTTGATGATCAAGGTACCAATGTGGGTCACATCCAGCGAGGTCCAGTAGGGGGCTTTTGGCCTTTCCTGAAGGTCTAAGCTTGTCTGCTAGGGGGAATTTTCGAGAGGCGGCATCGTGAGCCCCATCCTGCCGAGTCCAGTCATAAGCTTTTTATTGTCCTGTCCCCGAGGTCTGGGCCTATCATCTAAGGAAGGTTTTTGGTGAGGCGACCTCATGGTAAGGCATCACCCTGAAGTCTCTGGCAGGTTAGGCCATGCCTTTGTCAGTTTCTTGCCTTCATGGGGGTCTTCAAAATTTTTGCATGGATTTATTGTTCATCGCCCGCACCCTCAAGGGCTCTTCTTGGTTTTAGAGGGATCTTTCGGTCATCGAACTCAACCTCAAGGACTCTTTCTGATTTTTTTGTTTGGGAGATCTTGTGAGGCTCTCACTCTCAGGTGAGCCATCTTGTGTTGTGATTGGATGCTAATAGCTGAGGATTTTGTATGGATCTCGCTAGCCAGAATTACACCTATTTGGCATATGAGTGTCGGCTAAGGCTGTGATGTTGTGTTAACCTGCTTTTGTGGCACCGTAGAGACAGTTTTCACGAACCTCCTTTATTTTTTGCCTCTTTTACCCGTGACCTTGCAGCCATGTCCACCCTTTTCATCTTTTTTTTCTCACGATGCCTTTTTGGGGATTTCACTGTGCTCGGGTTTTTATTTTCATGGAACTCTTTTACTTGGTTTTGTGACCACTCCTATATGTCATTTTTACTCATGTACTCATCGCGTTCCCTTGTCCAGGTGTACACCACACCCTCCTTTTTGTTTTTTTTTATTTATTTTTGTGAAGGTGTGTTTAGGGTCATGCCTTCGAGACCTGTGTCAAGGCTTTTAACGTCATGCAGCCAGGACGTGCACTACAGTTTAGGGTCATACAGCTGGACCGTAGTGGTGATGAATGGAAGTCTGTAAACGTCATGGAGTGAGTATGATGATGGTTTTGAATCACTTTAGGGAGATGACACGAGGCTACTTATGAAAGACGAATGATGCATGAATGGTGTGTGAAACGTTGTGACCCACTAGCTGATGGCAAGTATGGATGGTGGAATGATTCACGGTTTTGTGCGGATGGGTGAAAATCACTAAGGAATGATGGATGTTGTTGAGGTGAATGGATTCACTGGGGAAGCAATGAAGGTGGTGTGCACATGAACAAGTCAGTTTGGGAAGCATGTGTGAAGATGCACGTAAAGGGCGTGTGCACATGTGTGGAGGCGTCTTTAAGGTCATGCCTCTTGGACCTGGGCAAAGCAGTTTAAGGTCATATAGTTTGGACCATGGTTATGCAGTTTCTAGTCATGCAACTAGGACCATGCAGTTTAAGGTCTTGCAACTAGACCTCCGCTACAGTTTTAGGTCGTATAGTTTTGACCATGCAGTTTAGGGTCGTGCATCTAGACCATGGTTATGCATTTTAAGGTCATCCAACGCATACTATTGTTTGGGTCACCATGTAGGTGAAGCTCTATGGGGGAAGGGTCTGTGGATAGCAATCTGACTCCCTGGGGATAAAAATAGCTAAGGCTATACACAAGCAGAGAGATTTAGATTAAGATGGTGGCCTCACGAGGAGTGGTAAGTGGAAGTGAACTTCACTGGGGATTAGGAGGGCAAGTGTGACTTCCCAGGGATAATGAGTAATGGTAAGTATGTAAGTCTATTGGGAATGACAGGCCAGAGCACTGATGCAAACCCATTGGGGTTAAAACGGATAAATATGACTCTAACTCCTTGGGAATAGTGGGTCACAATAGGATGTGACTCCTACTGACGATGTTGGTGCGAAATAGACTTATTTGGGATTGAAGGGGAAGCACAACCCCCTTTTTTCCTTTTGGATGCACCTATCTCCACTAAGGGATGTTGATGAAATACACCTAGCAAAGAGGTAATCCATTTCACAATTAAAGTCATGCATATGGATTATTTGTCACGTCGTGCATTACAGTTTTAAGGTCTTGTAGATCGGACCATGGCTCTATAGTTTAAAGTCGTGCAGCTAAGACCATGTAAGGTCGTGCAACTAGACCTTCACTACAGTTTAAGGTCATGTAGTTTGGACCATACAGTTTAGGGTTGTGCACCAAGACCATGGCTTTGTAGTTTAAGGTCATGTCGCACTGACCATGGCTATGTAGTTTAAGGTCGTGTAGCACGGACCATAACTGTGCAGTTTAAGCTCATGCAGCATGGACCATTGTGCATAGTAAGGAAATATGACTCCCTGGGGTAAAGAGCTGTCACTGGAGACTCAACTCCTTGAGGAGTGAGACTGTGGTGTAGGGAATGAAATTCTTGAGGAGGCAGAACGATAGTTAGATGGGATTTTCATAGCATATGCATGGCACTAGGTCTTGGACGGCACACACGGCGTTAGTCCCTGGGTGATGCACTCAACGTTAGCCTCTTAGTGAGGCACGCGACAACAACCTTTTGGTGAGGCGCAAGGCACTAGCCTCTTGGTGAAGTGTGCGGCAATAAGTCATCATGAAGAGCACGACGTTAGCCCCTTAACGAAGCTCACGGTGACAAATCCTTGACTAAGTGAGGGGCAATTTGTCGCACTATTGAGTATAAAAGAGGAAAGCCCCCATTTTACTGTTTTATCGAAGCATAAAATTTCGAAGAGAGTTTTTTAGAGAGAGGGTGCCAGAGTTTTCATAAAGAGACTTTCGGCAAGAGTTTCTCGCCCAACACTCACAACATACAGGCCTTCAGGTGCGTTCTGGTGAGCTTGAGCAGGTCGTGAACTTTACACCGTGTTTGCGAGTGTTTTCGGAGAGTGCCAAGGCATTCTGAGTAAGGAACAGGGGCTACTTAGAGTTTCATCGAGACGTTTTCCATGAAACTACGCAATAGTCACAGTGGTGCTTTGCCAGAGTTCTAATACTTATTTGAAAGTTACGCGGTTGCTGGCAGGTTGCAGAAGGGTCAGGGGGCTTTGATGGTCCTTTGGTTATTAAGAGAGAAGAAGAAGGAGTAGCAATGGACTCACCGAAAACATAGTTAAATTCCAGTGAGTTGTGGTGAGCCGCAGAAGTGCGAAGAAGGGAGAAGGGAAACCCGCAGGGTCACAGGGGAGCTTTCAAGGGAATTCCAGCGGTTTTCCTAATATTCTTGGCTGTTGTAAAGGGGAATGAATAGGGTCAGACGGGGATTCCTGACAAGTAGGAGTGTGTTCCCAATGAGGAGAGGAAATGCCGGTGAGAACCCGAGGCGTCGCGAGGCCATAACGGTCGGGGAGGCGAAGGGCCATGGGATGGCGATGCCTCACCAAGAGTGATGGAAAATGAGAAGGCCCTACCACTGTGGTCAGTTGGAAGCCAAATCCTCGAGCACAACAGTGAAGTCCATGTTGTTTTGGAGGAAGGGAATCTATCATGGGCCGGTTCCTTGGAAGTTAGCCATGCCTCGTCAGATGAATTGAACCTGACTCGAAAATGGTTGACTTCTTCCTTTTGGTCTGTAACCATCCTCTTTGAGAGCACCCGTCAGATGAATTGTAGTTGACTTGTAAGTGGTTTTGCTTCTTCTTCTTGATGAGGGCATTTCGTTTTTGCCTGTAACCATCCTCTTATCCTCAGATGCAAGAGCTTTATACCGTGGGCTTGTAATCGTCCTCTTATCGTCAGATGCAAAAGCTTTGTAGCTTCCCTACTAATGGGCTTTTGATTGTAGCTTATAACTTTTTCTAATTCCTTTGAGTCGGCTTAATGTTCCTCATCTTCATTTTTTTCTTTTTACTACATGCATCGCATTTTAGGGATATGTCATGGATAATTCTTCTTTAAGTACCTCCCATTGATAGGGGGCATCACCTCTTCTCCATTAGAGTTTGCTAGTATATAGGCTTTGTTTGGTGTGACCTTCTTGACTATGAATGGACCTTCTCACTTAGGTTCAAACTTTCCTTTGCGGCGCCCATGCATAACAATCCGTCTCTTGATTGCTAAGACTAAGTCCCTACAAGCGAATGCGAGAACCATGACAAACTTGTCAAAGGTTCTCTTCATTCTTCCTTGATTGAGTTTGAGGTTTTACTGTGCCTCTAGTCTCCTTTCGTCAAGGGCATCCCACTCTTGGTAACAGATCTTGACCCTCTCATCTTCAGTCAATCCCTGATGTATAACGACTTGGAGTGAGGGAATTTGATCCTCGAGGGGTAAAACTGCCACACCTCCATAAACCAAGGTATAAGGAGTAGAGTTCGTAGCATTCTGAGTGGTGGTGAGATAAGCCCACAGAGCTTCAGGCAGCTTCACATGCCAATTCTTCCTTGACTTCGAAATTGACTTTCGAAGCACCCCACACAGGGTTTTATTAAATGCCTCAGCTAAACTGTTGACCCAAGGGTAATACACGATCGACTATTTCCACTCGAAATCGATCTGGTTTACTAAGCGATCAACATGATGGCTTCTGAACTGAGGGCCATGAAGGAGGGTTGATAGGTCCTACAATATCCATACCCCACTGGGAAAAGGGCCATGATGTCACTGTAGGATGGAGAGGCTCCGGGGGTTGATGAATGAGGCTTGAGTGCATTGGGCACACCTGGCATTTTTTAGCATAGTATTGGGCCTCAGCCACCATTGAAGGCCAATAATAGCCGAGGCTACGTATGCGCTACCTGAATGCACTTCTTCAAGTACTTTGCTTGCTTCTTGTGTATGGACACATCTGAGGAGAATTTTGTCAAATGATCGACGAAAGAAAACATCCCCGACGAGAAGTGTGTACTTGATAACTGTTCGTCATATGTTGTTGCATTCCGGTTGATCCTGAGGCAGCCTTCCATGCTTTATGAAGTTCATGACAGGCTCCATCCAGTCTTCCACTTGTTCAACCTTTGCACACATCAGGTCAAATAATTCAGGCTCTTGCTTCTCAGTCTTAGACTCTTTACTTTGAGACATTTCCTGCTCTTAATGACATCCTTGGCTGCAAGGAGTGCTCAGAATGGATAAGGCGGACATTCAGGGAAGACATCTTTCTCACCATCTGCATCAAGTTCAATTCTCAAGTCGACATGTTTCCATTCTGTTATCCAAACAGGCATGGGCCCTGATGAAGACAGTTGAATGGTGGCCCCAAGCTTTGAGAGAGTATCGGCCTGTGAGTTTAGCCTTCTAGAGATATGACTTAGAGAGAAATGATCGAACTGGGCCATGTAAGTTTTGGCCGTGTCGTGATAAGGCTTGAGAGTATCCTTCCTTTTGTCGTAAATCCCCTTAAGCAGCTAGATGACCAGCTCAAGGTCACCGAAGATGTTTTGCTACTCCATGTCTAGGTCCTGAGCGATCTCCAATCCGATTATGTGGGCTTGATATTTAGCTTCATTATGAGAAAATGCCTCTGTCAGTGAGAAGGATAGAGGAACCATTCCTCTGTCGGGAGTCAGGAACACGACTCTGGCACCACCTCTATCGGTCTGAAATGCTCCGTCGAAATACATTTCCCACGACCGAGATAACACCGTATAGAAAAATTCTTCGTTAGGGAGATCACTCAACAGGGGAGATTCCAAAGGGGCTGGGTGAGCTGCGAGAAAGTCTGCTAAGGCTTGACCTTTGACTGCCTTCTGTGGCACATACGTGATGTCGAACTCCATAAGCAATAATGCCTACTTGGCCAAGAATCCTGACGGTCATGGTCGGGTCATAAGGAACATGACCGGGTCCGCATTTGAGATTAACTTGACCTCGTGGCCGAGCAAGTAATGACGTAGCTTCTGTACCGCAAAGATCAAGGCTAGGCACAACTTTTCGATGGGGGGGTAATTCTTAGGGTATGTGAGCAACTTTTATTTCAAATTTCACCACTAAGTAATCCACATAGCACTCTATTTGAACACGTTTTTTAGCACCTTGGTCCCTGATGCAGAATAGAGGAAGCAGGTCAATAAGCCTACAAAACAGTGGAAATTTTGATAGTCTCAGAATTGCCCTAGAATCGGTCAAGATCTTCACCATAACTTCAGAACCTGGCAAGTTTCATCATGATCAGACAGGTCTAAGGCAATGAACACAAAGAAACAATTGCGGAAAAATTGGTTTCTAGCGGCCTAAAATGGACCCCATAACTAGAGCTATACTTTTGGTCGTCAAACAGCTGTGGGACCACCACCATTGGATCTGGCACAGTTGAAAAGCCCTATGAGTCAAGTCTCTGCTTAATCGAGCACTCTAGGACAAAGTTATGGGTAAAATACTGAAAATGGGTAGGCCACACACTATTCTCGGGTGGCCACCGTGCGCTAAAACAAAACGTGGTTTTTTTTTACAGTCATGGGTAGTGATGTTCATGGCCAATATTTGATTCGTTCCAAGTTGGATTCTGCTCAAATTTGGTGTGCATCTTCATCTTGTTAAGACGAGTGATTCGATATATGGTATGCCCCATGACAATTCCCAAGCAGGGAGAAACACTAGAGAGGAATTGCTGATTCGTGAAGGGAGTTGCAGAAAATTCAGCAGCAGATGGACACAAAACCAATTGCATTATGTGCATAAGGTCCACGGTCATATTTGGTCCGAACCCCGCGTACGATGAACGGATGGATTTCACACACAAAGGCATCGATGTTGCTGTAAATTTCGGCCCCTGGATTCCAAGATTCCCGTAAAAAACTCAAAAAGGACAAAATTTTTATCCGAACACAAAATCAAGCTGCGTTTGTTGCAACGTGATCGTGACGGCATGCTCAGTGTGATTAAACAAAGAAACTGACGAAAAACTTTAAGGAATGAGCACACAATCAATCTTAAGTTTTCAAGATTCATCCAAAATTCAAGTCTCATGATCATGGCTTAAAAACATGATACGAAGTTGGTATAATCAATCGTCATGCCGAGCCCTACAGTAAAATAATCATCTTTTGATCAAATGGGCATTAGAGCAACCACAGGTCAGTCATGAGAGATCACGTAAGTTCTCATGCAGCAGCAGGGACTGTTCTGAAATTCCACACATTGTTAAACAGGGGCAAAACAATCCTTTTGCATCCATTTTTAGAATTTATTTTAATTCAAGTAAATAGTAATTATCTTCAATTCTAGGTAGTTTTTGAGCGTACACTCTTGTTTTAGCCCAATTCTATACAAGCATGCAAAGCCAAATTGCAAAAGAGCTTTTTTATTCATTCTTCAATCAATCAATAAAGACTTCATTTTTACTTAAGCTTTTGGGTGCATCTTGGATAGAGAGAGGAGAGAGAAGAAAAGAGTTAATACCCTTCAATAAGGTAACTTTCTCTCTCCTCCCATCTTTCTCTCTCCACCCCTCTTTCTCCCTCCTCCCCTCTTTCCCTTTCCTCCCCTCTTTCTCGTCTCTATCGATTTCTCTCTCTTCTTTTCATTTCTATCTCTTTCTCTCTTCTTCTCATCTCCATCTCTTTCTCTCTCTTCTTCTCATCTTTATCTCTATGTCTCTCTCTTCTTCTCATCTCCATTGCTATGTTCTTCGTCTAATACAGTCGATGAAGCTTAGCATCGATTGCATTTTCTCTCTCTTCATTGTCTGATACAGTCGGCGAGGCCTAGCGCTGACTACATGTTCTCTCTCTTCTCTGTATGATATAGTCGGTGAAGTTTAACACTGACAGATACAGTAGGTCGGGCCTAGCGTCGACTCCATCTTCTCCCTCTTCTCTATTTGATTGGGTCGGTGAAGCCTAGCACCGCCTACATCTTCTCTCTGTCTAATACAGTTGGTGAAGCCTAGCGCGATTGTGTTCTTTCTCTCTTCTCTTTATCTAATACAGTTGGTGAAGCTTAACACTAACTGTGTTCTTTCTCTCCTCTTTACCTAATATAGCCAGCGATGCTCAATGCCGATTGTATCCTCTCCGTCTTTACCTAATACAGCTGGCAACTCCTAGCGTCGACTGTTTTTTTCTCTCCTCCCTCGTATTCTTCCCCTCCATTCTTTTTCTTACCTCTCCTTCTTTTTGTTCTCTTCTTCTCTTATCTCACTTCTTATTCTTTCTTTATGAATTATGTTATTCTTTCGTTTGATTAAGAGGGGTCAAGAATAGATTCTCATGGTACTCCTGTCGTTTAGTCGCAATGTTGTGGTGCCAGAATTACTGTGCCAGCTTTATTCCCACGATAGACTGACCATCGTGCCTAACTAGTCATTATCCGTATTGATGTCTAGTAATAATTTTGTTGAGCCGGTCTGAGTTACCTAGCTCATTTTACTACCACATCAGGCCAATTACTCACCAGTATAGTCACTGTGCTGATCTCCCCACCTGGTCAAATTCTTCTCTCCCCCATCGTTCTTTTCTCATTCTTATCTTCTTCTTTTGAATGTGCATGCTTGTGTACGTTCACCAAAGAGGCAAGGTGTGATCTGTTGACTTACCTATCTTACAATATTTGTCATATGTGTGTGATTACAGAAAATAAGAGAACACAAGCCAAGGAAGGTGATTCCGATCTAGTTTTATTACTGGGGGGATTTCTTCATGATATAAGAGGGAGCCCACGTGAGCCAGCTCGAGTAAGTCCCGAACTCACCTTAAATTCCTCTCTCATCGGTCGGTAATACCTGCCCTCGTTCTCGAACGAGGTTCCCGAGAGAGCAATCTATAAACATCCCGGGTCTTCTCTCGAAATCTGAGACATGTGTTGCCCGATCACCAGGATCTGGAGGGCGAGATCGAGGCACCTAAACAGCTTGGCAACTCCACTAGGGACTTACTACCGCTTAGTTGGATCGTTCTTGTTTGGCTGGTTTCTTCTTTTATTATTATCTGTTTTCATTATCTTTTCATACATACTTATGGCTTGTGGGTTCTTTAACCCATTTATCTGGATCGAGGACTTCTTTATCCTCGCATTTGAGAGTCTCCCCAAGGAACAAGTTCCTTCAAATTTTTTCCCGATCATCCTTTTGAGCAAAGACCCCTTATCTAGCTCCTAAGTCTTAACTTAGATTAGTGTGAGGAGGGACTTAAAGGTCTCTCACACCCCATCTCCTCACTCAGGTGGAACCGCCATCAAGCTATCATACAACAACAACACTTTTGTTGCCACACATAGATAGCACCCAGACACCGATAGGGCCCTTGTCGGTCGTATTCCTAAGGTACGATTGCACGACCATAAACTGCACAACTTCAGTCCATATTGCATTACCCAAAACTCCTCAGCACTGCTCCATACTGCATGACCCTAAACTGCTCAGCCTCAGTTCATTTTGCACGACCCTAAACTGCTCAGCCTCGGTCCATACCGCATGACCCTAAACTGCTCAACCTCAACCGATACTGCTTGACCCCAAACTGCTCAACCTCGGTCCATACTGCACGACCCTAAACTGCTCAGCCTCAATCTACTATGCATAACCCTAACTCTTACGCCTCGGTCCATACTGCATGAATGTAAACTGCTCAGCCTTGGTCCAGATTTCACGACCCTAAACTGCTTAGCCTCGGTCGATACTGCATGACCCAAAACGCCTTAACCTCGGTCCATACTGCATGACCCTAAAGAGTTTAGCCTCGATCCCGACTCCATGACCCTAAACTGCTTAGCCTTGAACCATACTACTTGACCCTAAACTGCTCAGCCTCAGTCCATAGTACATGACCTTAAAAAGCTCAGCCTGGGTCCATACTGCATGAGCCTAAACTGGTCAGCCTCGGTCCATACTGCATGAGCCTAAAGTGCTCAGCCTTGGTCTGTACTACGTCATAAGCTGCTCAGCCTCGGTCCATACAACATGACCCTAAACTGCTCAGTCTCAATCCACACTGCATGACCTTAACTCTTTAACCTCGGTCCTTACTGCATGGCCCTAAACTGCTCAGCCTGGGTCCATACTACATGAGCCTAAACTGATCAGCCTCAGTCCATATTGCATGAGCCAAAAAAGCTCAGCCTCGGTCCATACTGCATGACCCTAAACCGCTCAAACTCGATCCATTCTGCATGACCCTAAACTACTAAGCCTCGGTCCATAGTGCATGACTCTAAACTGCGCAGCCTCAATCCACAATGCATGACCCTAACCCTCCATACTGTATGACCCTAAATTACTCAACCTCGGTCCATATTGCATGACCCTAAACTGCTCAGCCTCGATCCACACTGCAAGACCCTAAACTCCTCAGCATCGGTCCATACTGCATGACGCTAAACAGATCAGCTTGGGTCCAGACTCCATGACTCTAAACTGCTCAACCTCGGTCGATACTACTAGATCCTAAGCTGCTCAGCCTCGGTCCACACTGCTAGACCCTAATCTGCACAACCTCGGTCCACACTGCATGACCCTAAACTGCTCAGCTTCAAACCATAACGCATGACCCTAAACTGCTCAGCCTCGGTTCGTACTACATGATCCTAAACTGTTCAGCCTCGGTCCATACGATGTGACCCTAAACTTCCCATCCTCGATCCATACACCATGACCGTAAATTGCTCAACCTCAATCCATACTGCGTGACTAAAAACATCTCAGCCCGGGTCCATACCGCATTACCTTAAACTCCTCAGTCTTGGTCCGTACGGCATTACCCTAAACTCTTCATCCTCAGCCCATACTGCATGACCCTCAACAGTTCAGCGTCGGTTCAAACTGCATGACCCTAAAATACTCGACTACGGTCCATACTACGTGACCTTAAATTGCGAAGCCTCAGTCCGTACTACATGACCCTAAACTACTTAACTTCGTCCACACTGCATGACCCTAAACTGGCAAGCCTCGGTCCATACCGCAAGACCATAAACTGCTCCGCCTAGATCCCTTCTGCACGATCCTAAACTGCTCAGCCTCAGCCCATACTGCATCACAGCAAACTGCTCATCCTCGGTCCATACTACATGACCCGAAACTGCTCAGCCCGGGTCCATACTGCATGAGCCTAAACTGCTCAGCCTCGGTCCATACTGCATGAGCTTAAAGTGCTCAGCCTTGGTCCGTACTACATGACCTTAAACTGCTATGCTTCGGTTCATACAGCATTACCCTAAACTGCTCAGCCTCAATCCACACTGCATGACCCTAACTCTTTAGCCTCGATCCATACTGCATGGCCCAAAACTGCCCAGCCTGGGTCCACACTACATGGTCCTAAATTGCTCAGCCTCGGTCCATATTGCATGAGCAAAAAAAGCTCAGCCTCGGTCCATATTGCATGACCATAAACTGCTCAGCCTCAGTCCATACTGCATGACCCTAAACTGCTCAGCCTCAATCCACACTGCCTGACCCTAACTCTTTAGCCTTGGTCCATACTGCATGGCCCTAAACTGCCCAGCCTGGGTCCACACTACATGATCTTAAATTGCTCAGCCTCGATCCATATTGCATGAGAAAAAAAAGCTCAGCCTCGGTCCATACTGCATGACCCTAAACTGCTCAGCCTCGGTCCATACTGCTTGACCCTACACTGCTCAGCCTCAATCCAAAATGCATGACCCTAACTCTTTAGCCACGGTCCATACTGCATGACCCTAAACTGCTCAGCCTCGGTCCATACTGCATGACCCTAAACTGCTCAACCTCAGTCCATACTGCATGACCCTAAACTCCTCAGCATCTATCCATACTGCATGACCCTAAACAGATCAGCCTAGGTCCAAAATCCATGACTCTAAACTACACAGCCTCGGTAGATACTGCTTGATCCTATGCTGTTCAGCGTCGGTCCACACTGCAAGACCCTAAACTGCGTAACCTCGGTCCATACTGTATGACCCTAAACTACTCAGCTTCGGGCCATACCGCATGATCCTAAACTGCTCAGCCTCGGTCCATAATGGATGATCCTAAACTGCTCAGCCTTGGTCCATACGGCGTGACCCTAAACTTCCCAGTCTCGGTCCGTACTGCCTAACAGTAAACTACTTAGCCTCATTCCATATTGCATGACTAAAAACAGCTCAACCTTAGTCCATATGACATTACCCTAAACTCTTCATCCTCGGTCCATACTGCATGATCCTAAACAGTTCAACCTCCGTCCAAGCTGCATGACCCTAAACTGCTCTGCTACAGTCCATATTGCTTGACCTTGAACTGCTAAGCCTCAGTCCACTGCATGACTATAAACATTGTAACTTCGATCCACACTGCATGACCCTAAACTAGCCAGCCTCTGTCCATATCGCATGACTCTAAACTGCTCCGCCTCGGTCCATACTACATGATCCTAAACCGCACAGCCTCGGTCCATACATCATGACTCTAAACTTCTCAGCCTCGACCCATACTGCATCACCCTAAACTGCTTAGCCTCGGACTATACTACATGGCATTAAACTGTTCAACCTCAGTCTATACTTCATGACATAAAACAGCTCAGTCGTGGTCCATAATGGATGACCCTAAACTACTCAGCCTCAGTTCATACTCCATGAACCTAAACTGCTCAGTCTGGGTCCATACTGCAAAAACCTAAACTGCACAACCACGGTTCATATCGCCTTAGCTAAAAATGCTCAGCCTCGGCCCATACTGCATGCACCTAAACTGTTCAACGTCGGTCCATGCTGCATGACCGGAAACTGCTCAGCCTCAATCCAAACTGCATGAACCTAACTCTTCAGCCTCGATCCATACAGCATGACATTCTACTGCTAGCCACGGTCCATATTGCATGATGCTAAACTGTGTAACCTCAGTTCACACTGCATGACCTAAACCGGTCAGCCTCGGTCCATACCGCGTGACCCTAAACTGCTCAGCCTCAGTCCCTACTACATGATTCTAAGCTACTCAGCCTCGGTCCATACTGCGTGACCTTTAATTGCTCAGTGTCGGTCCATGTTGCATGACCCTATACCTCAGTCTATACTGCATGAACCTAAATTCTTCAGCTTCAATCCATATTGCATGAACCTAAACTACTCAGCCTCGGTCCATACTGCATGACTCTACTACTCAGCATCGGTCCATACTGCATAACTTTTAACTGTTCAGTCTGGGTCCGTACTGTGTGACCTTAAACTGCTCAGCGTCACTCCATACTGCATGACCCTATACTCCTCAGCCTCAGTCTATACTGCATGAACCCAAATTCTTCAGCCTCTGTCCATACTGCATGACCCTAAACTACTCAGCCTCGGTCCATACTATATGACCCTAAACTTCTCAGCATCGGTCCATACTGCATAACCCTAAAGTGCTCTGCATCGGTCCATATTGCATAACCCTAAAGTGCTCTATCTCGGTCAATACTACATAACCCTATACTCCTTAGGCTTAGTCTATACTGCATGAACCAAATTTCTTCAGCCTCAGTCCATACTGCATGACCCTATACTACTCAGCCTCGGTTCATACTGCATGGGCCTAAACTGTTCGTCATCGCTCCATACAACATAACTTTAAACTGTTCAACCTGGGTCAGAATTGTGTGAGCCTAAACTGCTCAGCCTCGGTCCAGACTACATGAGTCTAAAATGCTCAGCCTCGGTCTATACTGCATGAACCCAAAATGCTCAGCCTAGGTCTATAGTGCATGACCCGAAACTACTCAGCGTCAATCCACACTGCATGAACGTAACACTTCAGCCTCAGTCCATACTGCATGATGCTATACAGCTCGGCCTTGATCCATATTGCATGACCCTAAACCCCTCAGCCTAGGTCCACACTGCATGAGCCTAAACAGTTCATCCTCAATCCATACTGCATGATCTGAAACTACTCAGCTTCAATCAACACTGCGTGACCCTAACTCTTCAGCCTCGGTCCATACCGCAAGACGTTAGTCTGCTAAGCCTCAGTCCATATTGCATGACCCTAAACTGCGTAACCTCAGTCCACACTGCATGACCTTAAACCAGTCAGCCTCGGTCCATACCGCGTGATTCTAAACAGCTCAGCCTCAGGCCCTACTGCATGATCCTAAACTACTCAGCCTCAGTCCATACTGCATGACCATAAACTGCTCAGCGTCGGTCCATACTGCATGGCCCAATACTCCTCAGCATCATCAGTCCATACTGCATGACTCTAAACTACTCAGCCTCGGTCCATACTGCATGACCCTAAACTACACAGCATCAGTCCAGACTGCAAAACTTTAAACTACTCTACCTGGGTCCATACTGTGTGAGCCTAAACTGCTCAGCCTCGGTCCATACTGCATGAGCCTAAAATGCTCCGCCTCAATCCATACTGCATGACCTCAAAATGCTCAGCCTCGGTCCTTAGTGCATGATCGAAACTGCTCAGCCTCAATCCACACTACATGAACCTAACACTTTCTCCTCAGTCCATACTGCATGATGCTATACTGCTCAGCCTCGGTCCATATTTCACGACCCTTAACCGCTCAGCCTCGGTCCATACTGCATGACCAAAAACTCCTTAGCCTCGGTCCATACAGAATGACCCCAAATTGTTCAGCCTCAGTCCCGACTCCATGACCCTAAACTTCTCAGCCACGATCCATAGTGTTTGACCTTAAACTGCTCAGGCCTGGTCTATACTGCATGACCCAAAACTGTGCAACTTCGGTCAACACTGCATCACCCTAAACTGCTCAGCTTTGGACGATACTGCATGAACCTAAACCGTTCAGCCTCAGTCCATACTGCATGATCCAAAACTGCTCAGCCTCGGTTCATACTGCATGACCCTAAACTATTCAGCCTCGGCCCATACTGCATGATCGTAAACTGCTGAGCGTGATTCCAAACAGCATCACAAAAAATTACACAGCTCTGGTCCATGCAAAATGATCGTAAATTGCTCAACCTCGATAAATGTTGCACGACCCTAAACTGCTCAGCCTTGATACGTACTACATTACCCAAAATAACACAGCCTCGATCCATACTACATGACCCTAAATAGTTCTGCCTGGGTGTAGACTGCATGACCCAAAACTACTCAGCCTCGATCCATACTGCTTGACCCTAAACTGCTCAACCTCGTCCGTACTGCATGACCCTAAACTGTGTAACCTCGATCCACACTACATGACCCTAAACAGCTCAGCTTCGGTTCATACCGCATGATCCCCAACTGCTCAGCCTCGGTTCGTACAACATGACCCTAAATTGCTTAGCATCGGTCCATACTGCATGACCCTAAACAGCTCAGCCTCGATCCATATTGCACGACCCTAAACTGCTCAGCCTCGGTCCGTACTGCATTACCCTAAACTCTTAAGCCTCAGTCCATAAATCGTGACTCTAAATAGTTCACCCTTGTTCTAGACTACAAGACCCTAAACTGCTCAGCCTCGGTCCATATTGCATGAACCTAAACAGCTCATCCTCGGTCCGAACTGCATGACCTTGTACTTCTCAATCTCAGTCTACACGGCTTGACCCTAATTTCGTAAGTCTCAGTTCATACTGCATGACCCTAAACTACTTAGTCTATATCCAAACTACATGAACCTATACTGCTCATCCTTGGTCCATACTGCATGACCCTATACTGCTCAGCCTCGGTCCCAACTGCATGAGCTTAAACTGCTCAGCCTCAGTCCATACTGCATCAGCCTAAAATGCTCAGCCTCGGTCCCTACAGCACGACCCTAAAATGCTCAGCCTCGATCCGTACTGCGTGACCATAAAGTACTGAGCCTCAATCCACGCTGCATGATCCTAAATTGCTCACCTTCAATCCACTCTGCATGACACTAATTCTTTAGCCTCGATCCATACTGCTTGACCGTAAATTACCCAGCCTCGGTCCGTACTTCATGACCCCAAACGGCTCAGCCTCGGTCCATACTGCATGACCCAAAACTCCTCAGCCTTGGTCCACTCTGCTTGACCCGAAATAGTTCAGCCTCGGTCCAGACTGCATGATCTTAAACTGCTCAACCTCAGTCCATACTGCTTGACCCTAAACTGCTCAGCCTCGGTCTATACTCCGTGACCTTAAACTGTGCAACGTAGGTCCACACTACATGACCCTAAACTGCTCAGCCTCAATACATTATGCATAATCCTAAACTGCTCATCCTCCGTCAGTACTACATGACCTTGTACTTCTCAGTCTCATCTACTGCATGACCATAAACTGTTCATACTATGTGATCTTAACCTACTCAGCCTCGGTCCATTCTGCATGACCCTAAACTTCTCAGCCTCGATACGTACTGCACGAACCTAAACGGCTCAGCCTGGGTTAAAACTGCTTGATCCTAAACTGTTCAGCCTCGGTCCATATTCCATGAATTTAAAATGCTCAGCCTCGGCCCATATTGCGTGACCCTAAACTGCTCAGCTTCGGTCCAAACTGCATGACCCTAAACTACACAGCCTCAATCCATGCTGCATGACCCTGAATCTTTAGATTCTATCCATAATGCATGACCCTAAACTGTTCAGCCTAGGTCCATAATGGATGAGCCTAAACTGCTCATCCTTGGTCCATACTGCATGAGCCTAAATTTTTCAGCAACGATCCGTACTGTATGACCCTAATCTACTCAGCCTCTGTCCATACTGCATGACCCTAAATTGCTAAGCCTCTACCGACACTGCATGACCCTAACGCTTTAGCCTCAGTCCATACTGCATGACCTTAAACTTCTCAGCGTTGATCCATATTGCATGACCCTAAACTGCTGAGCGTCATTTCATACTGCATCACCAAACTCCTCAGCTCTAGTCCGTACTGTATGACCGTTAACTACTCAGTTTCAGGTAATATTGCATGACCCTAAACTACTCAGCCTCGGTCCATACTGCATGACCCTAAACAACTGAGCGTGATTCCATACAGCATCACAAAAAATTACTCATCTCTGTTCCGTATTGCATGACCGTAAACTGCTCAGCCTCGTAAATGTTGCACGACCCTAAACTGCTCAGCCTCGGTACGTACTACATTATCAAAAATTCCTCAGCTCGATCCATACTACATGACCTTAAATAGTTTAGCCTAGGTCTAGACAGCATGACCCTAAACTGCTCAGCTTGAATCCATACTGCTTGACCCCAAAATGCTCAGCCTCAGTCCATACTGCATGATCCACACTACATGACACTAAACAGCTCAGCCTCGGTTCATACCGCATGACCCTAAACTACTCAGCCTCTGTTCGTACAACATGACCCTAAAATGCTCAGCGTTGGTCTATACTACATGACCCTAAACAGCCCAGCCTCGATCCATATTGCACGACCCAAAATTGCTCAGCCGCGGTCCATACTGCATTACCCTAAACTCCTTAGCCGTGGTCCATACTGCATGACTCTAAATAGTTCACCCTCGATCCAGACTGCCTGACCCTAAACTGCTTGAACCTAAACTGCTCCTCCTCGATCCATACTACATGACCTTGTACTTCTCTATCTCAGTCTATACTGCTTGACCCTAAACTGATAAGTCTCAGTTCATACTGCATGACCCTAAACTACTGAGTCTCCATCCATATTGCATGACCCTATACTGCTCATCCTTGGTCCATACTTCATGACCCTATACTGCTCAGCCTGGGTCCAAACAGCATGAGCGTAAACTGCTCAGCCTCGGTCCATACTTTATGAGCCTAAAATGCTCAGCCTCGATCACTACAGCATGACCCTAAAATGCTCAGCCTCGTTTAGTACTGCGTGATCATAAACTACTGAGCCTCAATCCACACTGCATGACCCTAAACTGCTCAGCCTCAATCCACTCTGCATGACACTAATTATTTAGCCTCGATCCATACTACATACCGTGAACTACTCAGCCTCCATCCATATTTCATGACCCCAAGCTGGTCAGCCTCGGTCCATACTGCATGAACCAAAACTCCTCAGCCTCGATCCACACTCATGACCCAAAACAGTTCAGCCTCGATCAAGACTGCATGACCTTAAACTGCTAAGCCTCAATCCATATTGCTTGACCTTAAACTTCTTAGCGCTCGATCTATACTCCTTGACCTTAAACTGTGCAACGTCGGTCCACACTGCATGACTCTAAACTGCCCAGTCTCGATACATTTTGCATGATCCTTAACTGCTCATCCTCCGTCAATACTACATGACCTTGTATTTCTCAGTCTCCGCCTACTGCATGACCCTTAATTGTTCAACCTCAGTTCATACTACGTGACCCTAAACTACTCAGCCTCGGTCCATACTACATCACACTAAACTTCTCAACCTCGGTACATATTGCATGAACCCAAACTGCTCAGCCTGGGTTAAAACTGCTTGATCCTAAACTGCTCAGCCTTGGTCCATATTGGATTAATTTAAAATGTTGCGTGACCCTAAACTGCTCAGCCTAGGTCGAAACTGCATGACCCTAAACTACTCAGCCTCATTCCATGCTGCATAACTCTGACTCTTTAGCTTCTATCCATACTGCATGACCCTAAACTGTTCAGCTTGGGTCCATAGTGGATGAGCCTAAACTGCTCAGTCATGGTCCATATTGCATGAGCCTAAATTTCTCAGCAACGGTCCCTACTGCATGACCCTAAACTACTCAGCCTCAGACCAAACTGCATGACCTTAAATTACTCAGACTCAGTCCACACTGCATGACCCTAACGCTTCATCCTCAGTCCATACTGCATGACACTAAACTCCTTAGCCTCGATCCATACTACATGACCCTAAATTGCTGAGCATCATTTCATACTGCATCACCAAAAACTTCTTATCTTTGGTCCGTACTGCATGACCGTAAACTGCTCAGCCTCAGTGAATATTGCACGACCCAAAACTACTCAGCCTCAGTCCATACTGCATGACCCTAAATTGCTGAGCGTGATTCAATACTGCATCACCAAAAATTACTCAGCACTTTTCTATACTGCATGACTGTAAACTTCTCAGCCTCGATAAATGTTGCACGGCCCTAAACTGCTCAGACTCGGTACGTACTGCATTACCCTAAATTCCTCAGCCTCGATCCATATTACATGACCCTCAACAGTTTCGCTTGGATCTAAACTGCAAGACCCTAAACTTCTTAGCCTCGATCCATACTGCTTGAGCCCATACTGCTCAGCCTCGGTCCTTACTGCATGACCCTAAACTGTGTAACCTTGATCCACACTGCATGACACTAAACAGCTCAGCCTTGGTTCATACCGCATGAGCCTAAACTGTTCAGCCTCTGTTCGTAATGCATGACCCTAAACTGCTCAGCATCGGTCAATACAGCATGACCCTAAACAGCTCAGCCTAGGTCCATATTGCATGACCCTAAACTGCTCAGCCTCGGTCCACACTGCATTACGCTAAACTCCTTAGCCTTGGTCCATACTGTATGACTCTAAATAGTTCACCCTCGGTCCATACTGCTTGACCCTGAACTGCTCAGCCTCACTCCATACTGCTTGAATTTATACTGCTCATCCTCGGTCCATACTACATGACCTTGTACTTCTCAATCTCAGTCTATACTGCTTGACCCTAAATTGATATGTCTCAGTTCATACTGGATGACCCTAAACTACTCAGTCTCTCTCCATACTGCATGACCCTATACTACTCATCCATGGTCAGTACTGCAAGACCCTAAACTGCTCAGTAAGGGTCCAAACTGCATGAGCCTAAACTATTCAACCTCGATCCATACTGCATGAGCCTAAAATGCTAAGCCTCGGTCCCTATAGCATGACCCTAAAATGCTTAGCCTTGATCCGTACTGCCTGACCATAAACTACTGAGCCTCAATCCACACTACATGACCCTAAACTACTCAGCCTCAATCCACTCTGCATGACACTAATTCTTTAGCCTCGGTCCATACTGCATGACCGTAAACTACTCAGCCTCGATGACACATTTAGGGTCGCATAGTATGGACTAAGGCTGAGCTTTTTAGGATCATGCAGTATGGATTGAGGCTAAGCCGTTTAGGGTCTTGTGGTATAGACCGTGGCTTTGCCATCTAGGGTCATGCAATACGAAATGAGGGTGAGCAGTTTTGCGTAATGCAGTATTACCCGTGGCTGAGAAGTTTAGGGTCATCCAGTATGGACCGATGCTGATCAGTTTGGAATCACGCAGAATGGATTGAGGCTGAGCACTCTAAGGTCATGCAGTATGGATCGAGGCTGAGTAGTTTAGGGTCATGCAGTATGGACCGAGGCTGAGCAGTTTAGGGTCATGCAGTATGGACCGAGGCTGAGCAGTTTAGGATCATGCAGTGTGGACCGAGGCTGAAATGTTTACGATCATGCAGTGTGGATCGAGGCTGGGATGTTTAGGGTTATGGAGCACGGATCGTGGCGAAGCCGTTTAGGGTCACGCAGTATGGCCTAAGGCTGAGAAGTGTAGGGTCATGCAGTATGAACCGAGCCTGAGCAGTTCAAGGTTCTGCCTTATTTACTTAGGCAGTGCAGTTTAGGGTCACACGGTGTAGACAGAGGCTGAGCAGTTTAGGGCCACACAATCTGGACCGAAGCTGAGCAGTGTATGATCATGTAGTATGGACCTAGGCTGAGCAGTTTAGGGTCCTGCATTATGGACTCACACAGAGTAGTTTATGATCAAGCAGTAAGAACTGAGGCTGAGATGTTTGGGGTCACGTAATATGGATCGAGGCTGAGCAGTTTAGGGTCTTGCTGCGTGGAATGAGGTTGAGTAGTTTAGGGTCATGCAATATGGACCGAAGCTGAAGTGTTTTGGGTAATGCTGTATTAATCGAGGCTGACCAATTTACGGTCATGCAGTATCGACCGAAGCTGTGCAGTGTACAGTCATGCAGTATGAACTGAGGCTGAGCAGTTTAAGGTCAAGGACCTAAGCTTAGCAGTTTAGGGTCATGTAGTATGGACCAAGGCTGAGAGGTTAAGGGTCATGCTGTATGTATCGAGGCTGAGCAGTTTAGGGTCATCCAGTATGGGTCAAGGATGAGCAGTGTTGGGTCATGCAGTATGGTCGTTTGTTGAGAAGTTTAGGGTCTTGCAATATTGACTAAGGCTGAGATATTTAAGGTCAGGCTGTATGGACAGAGGCTGAGCAGTTTAGGGTCATGTAATACGAACCACGACGGAGATTTGTTGGGTCATGCAGTACGGACTGAGACTACGTTGTTTTATAATCATACTTTATGAACCGAGGATGAGAAGTTTATGATCATGCAGTGTGGACCGAGGTTGAGCCATATAGTGTCATGCAGTGTGGATCGAGGCTCAGTAGTTTAGAGTCATGCGATATGAACTGAGGGTGAGGGGTTTAGGGTCATGCAGTATTGACCGAGGCTAAGCAGTTTAGGGTCATGCAGTATGAACCGTGGCTGAAAGGTATAGGGTCATCTAGTACTGACCGAGACTAAGCAGTTTTTGGTCATGCAGTATGCAACAAGGCTGAGCAGTTTAGGGTCATGCAATATGAAGCGAGGCTGAGCAGTTTAGAGTCATGCAATATGGACCGAGTCTAAGGAGTTTAGGGTCATGCAGTATGGATCAAGGCTGAGCAGTTTAGGGTCATGCAGTTGGGACCAAGCAGAGCAGTTTAAGGTCACGCAGTATGGACCGAGGCTGAGCAGTTGAGGCTCATCCAATACATACCGAGGCTGTAGGAGAGTGGCTGAGCAGTTTAAGGTCGTGTAATCTGAATCGAGGCTAAACAATTTACGGACATACCATATGGACCGAGGCTGAGGTGTTTAGGGTCATGCAGTACGGATCAAGGTTGAGAAGTTTAGGGTTGTATGGAACGAGGCTCAGTAGTCTAGGGTCATGTAATATGGATCGAGACTGAATTGTTAAGAGTCATGAAGCATGGACCGAGGCTTTATAGTCATGCAGTGTGGACCGAGGCTGAGTAGTTTATGTCATGTAGAATGTACCGAGGCTCAGCAGTTTAAGGTCCTTGCAGGATGAGCAGTTTAAGGTCATGCAGTATGGAACTAGGCTGAGAAGTTTAGGGTCTTCTAGTATGGGCCTAGGCTAAGCCATTTAGAGTCATGCAGTATGGATCAAAGCTGAGCAGTTTAGGGTCATGCAATGCGGACCGACACTGAGCAGTTTAGAGTCATGCAGTATGGACCGAGGCTGAGCCCTTTAGTGTCATGCAGTATGAACCGAGCCGGAGTAGTTTAGGGTAATGTAGTATGGACTAAGGCTGAGCAGTTTAGGGTCAGGCTGCATGAATCGAGCCTGAGTAGTTTATGGTAATGCAGTCAGTATGGGCCGAGGATGAACAGTATAGTGTCATGTGGTATGGAACAAGGGAGAGCAGTTTAGGGTCATGCGGTATTGATCGAGGCTGAGCAGTTAAGGGTCATGAAGTGGGGACCAAGACTCAGCACTTTAGGGTCATGCAGTATGCAATGAGGCTCACAAGTATAGAATCATGCAGTATGGATCGAGGCTGACCCGTTTAGGGTCATGTTGTAAGGACTGAGGTAGAGCAATTTACGTCATACAGTATGGACCGAGGCTGTGTAGTTTAGGGTCATTCAGTATGGACTGTGGCTGAGTAGTTCATGGTCATGCAGAATGGACCGAGGATGAGCAGGTTAGGGTCCTACGGTATGGACCGAGGTTGACCATGTTAGGGTCTTGCAGTATGGACCAAGGCTTAGCAGTTAAGGGTCATGCAGCATAAACCAAGGCTGAACAGGTTAGAGTCATGTGGTATGGACAGAGGCGGAGCTATTTAGGGTCATGCAGTAGACACAGAGCCGGAGGAGTTTTGGGTCATGAGAAATCTACTGAGGCTGAGCTATTTAGGGTCATGCAATTTGGACTGAGGTAGAGAGGTTTTGAGTCATTTAGTGTGGACCGAGGATGAGTAGTTTAGAGTCATGAAGTATGGAATGAGGCTAAGCATATTATAGTCATGCAGTAGAAATGGAGGCTTGATGGTCATGCAATGTGGACCAAGGCTGAGCAGTTTAGGTTCATGCAGTGTTGACTGAGGCTCAGCCGTATAGGGTCTTGCAGTCTGGATCGAGGCTGAGCAGTTTAGGGTCACGTAGAATGGAGAAAGACTGAGAAGTTTAGGATCATGCAATACGGACCGAGCCGGTGCAGTTTAGGGTCATGCAGTATGAAATGAAACTTATTAGTTTATTGTCAGACAGTATGGACCGAGGCTGAGATGTTTAGGGTCATGAAGGTTTCAGGTCATGTAGAGTGGATGGAGGATGAGAAGTTTACGGCAATGCAGTATGGACCATGGCTGAGACGTTTAGTGACTTCAAGTATGGATCGAGGCTGAGCAGTTTAGGGTCATGCAAGATGGATCGAAGCTGAGCAGTTTAGGGTCATGCAATATGGACCGTGCATTAGTAGTTTTGAGTCATGCAGTATGGATCGAGGCTGAGCAGTTTAGGGTCATGCAGTATGAACCGAGCTGGAGTAGTTTACGGTAATGTAGTATGGATTGAGGCTGAGTAGTTTACGGTAATGCTGTATGGACTGAGGCATATAATTTTAAGGTCATTCAGTATGGACCGAGGATGAGCAGTATAGGGTCATGCAGTATGGAACAAGGCTGAGAAATTTAGGGTCATGCAGTATGGATCGAGGCTGAGTCGTTAAGGGTCATGCAGTCTGGACTAAGGCTGAATAGTATAGGGTCATGTAGTATGCAACCAAGCTGAGTAGTATCGGGTCATGCAGTAAGGACTGAGGTCGAGCAGTTTAGGGTCACGTAGTTTAGACCAAGGCTAAGTAGTTTAGGGTCACGGAGTGTGGACCGAGGCTGACATGTTTAAGTTTATGCAGTATGGACCGTGGCTGAGCAGTTTAGGTCATGCAGTGTCTCTAAGGCTTAGCAAGTTAGGGTCATGCATTGTGGACCGAGGCTGAACAGTTTAGGGTTATGCAGTTTGGACCGAGGCTAGGTAGTATAGGGTCATGAGGTATGGACCGAGGCTGAACCTTTTCGGGTCATGCAGACTTAACCGAGCCTTAACAGTTTAGGATCATGCGGTATCGACAGAGGTCGAACAATTTAAGATCATGCAGTACGGACCGGGCTTTAACAGTTTAGGGTCATTCAGTGTGGACCGAGGCTGGGTAGTTTAAGGTCATGAAGTTTGGACCGAGGCTGAGCAGTTTAAGGTCATGTCATATGGACCAAGGCTGAGCTGTTTAGGGTCTTGTAGTATGAACCCAGATTGAGCACTTTAGGTCATGCAGTATCGACCGAGACTGAGCAGTTTAGGTTCATGCAGAATGGAAAGTTTAGGGTCATTCAGTATGGGCCAAGGATGAGCACTCTAGGGTCAAGCAATATGGACCAAGGCTGAGCAGTTTAGGGTCATGCGGGATGCACCGAGGCTGAGCAATATTCGGTCATGCGGTATGGACTGACCTTGAGCAGTTTAGGGTTAGGCAGTATGGACTGAGGATGTGCAGATTACGGTCTTACCGTAAGGTATGAGGCTAAGAAGTTTAAGGTCATGCAGTACAGACTGAGGGTGAGGGGTTTATGATCATGCAGTCGTGACCGAAGCTGAGCAGTTTAGGGTCATGTAGTGTGGACCGAGGCATAGATGTTTAGCGTTATCCAGTACTTAGGCTGATCAGTTTAGGGTCTGGCAGTATGGACCGAGGTTGACCAGTTTATGGTCAGGTAGTGTGGACTGAGGCTTACCAGGATAGGGTCATGCATTAGTAATCAAGGCTGAGTAGTTTAGGGTCATGCAATATAGATGGAGGCAGAGCAGTTTAGGGTCATGCGATATGGACTGAGGCTGAGTGATTTAGAGTCATGCAGTCAGGACCGAGGCTTAACAGTTTAGGGTCATGTAGTATGGATCGAGGCTGAGCAGTTTAGGAACATGCAGTATGGACCGAGTTTGAGACCTTTATAGTCATGGAGTATGGATCGAGGCTGAGCAATGTAGGGTCATGCAGTTTGGACCGAGGCTGAGCAGTTTAACGTCATGCAATATAGACTGAGGCTGAGCAGTTTAGGGTCAGGCAGTACAGACCGAGCTTGAGCTGTTTAGGGTCATGCAGTATGGAACGAGGCTGAGCAGTTTAGGGCTCAGCAATACGGACCGGGTTTGAGCAGTTTTGAGTCATGCAGTATGGACAGAGGATGGCCAGTTTAGGTTAATGCGTATGGTATGAGGTTGAGCAGTTTAGAGTCATGCAGGATGGACTGAGGTTGAGCAGTTTAGGGTCATGCTGTATGAACTGAGGTTGAGGCGTTTAGGGTCATGCTGTATGGACCGAGGCTGAGAAGTTTAGGGTCATGCAGTATGGATCGAGGCTAAATAGTTTAGGGTCATGCAATATGGGCCGAGGCAGAGCAGTTTAGGGTCACGCAATAATGATCGAGGCTAAGCAGCGTTGGGTAATGTAGTATGGATCGAGGCGGAATAGTTTAGGGTCATGCAGTATGGGCCGAGGCTGAGCAGTTTAGGGTCACGCAGTAATGATCGAGGCTGAGCAGTGTTGGGTCCTGTAGTATGGACCGGGGCAGAGTAGTTTAGGGTCATGCAGTACAGACTACGTCTGACCTTTCTAGGGTCATGTAGTAAGGACCGAAGCTAAGCAGTTTAAGTCCTTACAGTATAAACCAAGGATGAGCAGTTGAGGGTCATGCAGCGTGGATCGTGGCTGAGAAATTAAGAGTCATGTTAATTGGACGGAGGCCCTATGGTCACGCGGTGTGGACTGAGGCTAAGCAGTTTAAGGTCGCGTAGTATGAAACGAGGCTCAGCCGTATAGGGTCATATAGTATGGACAGAGGCTGAGCAGTTTAGGGTCATGCAGTTAAGATCGAGGATGAATAATTTAGGGTCATGTAGTGTGGACCAAGGATGAGCAGTGTAGGGTCATGCAGTATGGACCGAGGCTTTATAGTCATGCAGTGTGGATCGAGGTTGAGCAGTTTACGGTCATGTAGTATGGAACAAGGCTCAACAGTATAAAGTCATGTACTATGGATCAAGGCTAAGCAGTTTAGGGTCGTGCCGTATGGGCCAAGGCGGAGCAGTTTAGGGTTCCGTAGTATGGACCAAGGCTGAGTAGTTGAAGTTCATGCAGTATAGATCGAGGCTAAGCTATTTGGGGTCATGTAGTATGGACCGTGGCTGAGCAGTCTAGGGTCATGCTGTATGACCTAGGGTGAGCAATTTTGGGTAATCTGGTATCGAAAGAGGCAGAGACGTTTACGGTCATGCAGTATGGACCGAGGCTGAGGAGTATAGAATCATGATGAATGGACTGAGGCTGAGCACACTAAGGTCATCCAGTATGGATCGAGGCTCAACAGTTTAGTGTCATGTAGTATCCATCGAGGACGAGCAGTTTAAGATCATGTAATATGGGCCGAGGCTGAGTAGTTTAGGGTCATGTAGTGTGAACCAAGGCTGAGATGTTTAAGGTTATGTAGTACGGACTGAGGCTGAGCAGTGTAGGGTCATGCAGTATGGACCGAGGCTGAGCAGTTTAGGGTCCTACATTATTTACCTAGGCAGAGAAGTTTAGGTCATACAGTATAGACTGAGGCTGAGCAGTTTAGGGTCATGCAGTATGGACCGAGATTGAGAAGTTTAAGGTCTTGCCGTGTGGATCGAGGCTTGCCAGTTTAGGGTCATGTAGTATGGATCGAGGTTGAGTAGTTAAGAATCATGCAGAATGAAGCAAGGCTGAGCAGTCTAGGGTCATGCGGTATTGATCGAGGCTGAACAATTTAAGGTATTGTAGAGTGGACAGAGGCTAAGCAGTTTAGGATCATGCAATCTGGGCCGAGGCTGAGGAGTTTAATGACAGGCAGTATGTATCGAGGCTGAGCAGTTTAGGGTCATACATTAATTACCAAGACTTAGCAATTTAAGATCACGCAGGTTGGATCGAGGCACAGTGGTTTAGGCCCATCCAATCTTGTCAGAGGCTGAGTAGTATTGGGTCATGCAGTATGGACCGATGTTGAGCTGTTTAGGGTCATACATTATGCACAGTGGCAATTTCGGATCATGTAATATGGATAGAGGGAGAGATATTTTGGGTCATGTAGTTAGGACCGAGGCTGTTCAATTTAGGGTCCTATAGTATGGACTGAGGCAAAGCTGCTTAAGGTCATGCGGTATGGAGCGAGGCTAAGCAGTTTAGGTTCATGTAGTATGGAGCGAGGCTGAGCAGTTTAGGATCATGCAGCTAGGACCGAGGCTGAGATGTATAGGGTCATGCACTATGGACCGTTGTTAAGTAATTTAGGCTCATGCACTCTGGACCAAGGCTAAGGAGTTTAGGGTCATGCAGAATGGACCGAGGCAGAGAAGTTTAGGGTCATGCAGTATGGACGGAGGTTGTGCAATATAGGATCGTGCTGTAAAGATCGAGGCGAACAGTTTAGGGTAATGCAGTATGGACAGAGGCTGAGCAGTTTAGGGTCATGCATTATGGACTGAGACTGAGCAGTCATGGGACATAGTGTATGGACAGAGGCTAAGAAGTTAGCGGTCATGCAGTATCGACCGAGGCTAAGCCATTTAGGGTCATGCACTATGGACCGAGGCTGAGCTATGTACGGTCATGCGGTATGAAACGAGGCAAAGCAGCATAGGGTCATGCAGAATGGACCGATACTGAGCAGTTTAGGTCATGCTGTATGGACCTATTCTGAGCAGTTTAAGGTCATGCAGTATGTACTGAGGCTAAGCAGTTTATTGTCATGCAGTATGGACAGAGGTTTTGCAGTTAAGGTCATGCATTATGAATCGAGGCTGAGCAGTTTAGGGTGATGCAATATGAATCGAGGCGGAGCAGGTTACGCTCATTGAGTATGGACCAAGATTAAGCAGTTTAGGGTCATGCAGTATGGTTCGAGACAAGCAGTTTAACGACATGCAGTATGAGTCGAGGCTGAGCAGTTTAGGGTCACGCAGTATACACCGAGGCTGAGCTATTTAGGGTCGTCTAATATGGATCGAAGGGGAGCAGTTTAGAGTCATGCAATATGTATCACAACTTAACTGTATACGGTCATGGAGTATTGACTGAGGCTGAACAGTTTTAGGTCACGCAGTATAGACCGAGGCTCAGCAATTTAGGGTCATGCAGTATGAGGCAAAGCAGTTTAAGATCATGTAGTATAGCTCGAGGCTGAGCAGTTTGTGTTCATGCAATATGGACCTAGGCTGAGCAGTGTTTGAAAATACAGTATGGATGGAGGGTGAGTAGTTTATGGTCTTGCATTATGGACTCAGGCCGAACAGTTTAGGGTCACGCAAGATGGATTGAGGCTGAGCTGTTTTGAGTCATGTAGTATGGATTGAGGGTCAACAGTTTAGGGTCTTACAGTAGAGACCGAGGCTGAGCAGTCTAGGGTCATGTAGTGTGGCCTGAGGCTGAGTAGTCAGGGGTCATGTAGTATGGACCGAGGCTGAGAAGTTTACGGTCATGCAGTATGGACGGAGGTTGAGCAGTTTAGGGTCATGCAGTATGAAAATCATGGAAGTTTAGGGTCAAGCATTGTGGACCTAGACAGTGCGGTTTGGGGTCATGCAGTATGGACCGAGGCTGAGCAGTTTAGGGTCATGCAATACGAACTGAGGTCGAGTAGTTTATAGTCATGCAGTATGGCACGAGGCTGAGCAGTTTAGGGTCATGCGGTATGGGCCGATGTTCAACAGTTTAGGGTTGTGCACCACGGATCGAGGCTGACTAGTGTAGCGTAATGTAGTATGGACTTAAGTAGGAAGTTTTGGCACATGCAGTATGGACGGAGCCTGTGCAGTTTAGGGTCCTATAGCATGGGCCGAGGCAGTGCAGCTTAGGGTCATGCAGTGTAGAGGCTGAGCAGTTTAGGGTCATGCCGTATCGACCGAGGCTGAGCAGTGTAGGGTCATGCAGTATGGACCAAGGCAAAGCCGTTTAGGGTTGCGCAATACAAATCGTTGCTGAGCAGTTTAACTAAGCATCAAGGCTGAGACTTTGCAATATTGACTAAGGCCGAGAAGTTTAGGGTCAAGCTGTATGTAGCACGACTGAGAAGTATAGGTTCATGCAGTATGGACCGAGGCCGTGAAGCTTAGGGTCACATTGTATGGACCGACGCTGAGCAGTGTAGGGTCATGCAATATGGACCGAGGTTGAGTTGTTTAGAGCAATGCTATATGGACCCAGACAGAGCAGTTTAAGGTCACGCAGTATGGACTGAGGCTGAGCTGTTTAGGGTCATGCAGCATGAGCAGAGGCTGAGCAATTTAGGGTCTCGCTATGTTGACCGACGCTGAGTAGTTTAGGGTCATGCAATATGGACCGAGGCTGAAGAATTTTGAGTAATGCTATATTGACTGAGGCTGAGCCAATTACGGTCATGTAGTATGGACTGAAGTTGAGCAGTGTAGAGTCATGCAGTATGGATCGAGGCTGAGCAGTTTAAGGTCATGATGTATGGACCTATGCTGAGCAGTTTACGGTCATGCAGTATGGACCAAGGCCGAGTGGTTCAGGGTCATGTTGTATGTACCGAGGCCAAGCAGTTTAGGGTCATCTAGTATGGACCCAGGATGAGCAGTGTTGGGTCATGCATTATGGACCCATGCTGAGCAGTTTAGGGTCATGAAGTAGGGACCGAGGCAGAGACGTTTAGGGTCAAGCAGTATGGACAGAGGCTGTGCAGTTGAGGGTCATGTAGTATGGACCACGGATGAGAAGTTTAGGGTCATGCAGTAAGGAGTGAGGCTAAGTGGTTTAGGATCATATTGTATGGACCGAGGATAAGCAGTTTAGAATCATGTAGTATGGGCCGAGGCTGAGCCGTTTAATGTCATGCAATGTGGATAGAGGCTAAGCAGTTTAGGGTCATGCAATATGGACCAAGGCTTGGGAGTTTAGGATCATGCAGTATCGACCAATGCTGAGCAGTTTAGGGTCATGTAGTATGGACTGCAGATGAAAGGTATAAGGTCATGCGGTGTTGACCGAGGCTAAGCAGTTTTGGGTCATGCAGTATGGACTAAGGCTGAGCTAGTTAGGGTCATGCAATATGAAGAGAGGCTGAGCAGTTTAGGGTCGTTCAGTATGGGCCGTGTCTGAGGAGTTTAGGGTCGTGCAGTATTTATCGCGTTAAGAAGTTTAGGGTTGCGCAGTATGGACCAATGCAAAGCAGTTAAGTCTCATCCAATACGGACCGAGGCTGTATAGATTTGGGTCATGCAAGTATGGGCAGTGGCTGAGCAGTTTAGTATCGTGCAGTATGGATCGAGGCTAAGCAGTTTATGGTCATGCAGTAAGGACCGAGGCTGAGCAGTTTAGGGTCATGCACAATGGACCGAGCCTGAGCAGTACGGATCAATGCTAAGCAGTTTAGGGTCATGTAGTATGGATCGAAGCTGACTAGTATAAGGTCATACAGTATGGACCGAGGCTGAGGAGTTTAACGTCATGCAATATGCACCGAGGCTGAGCAGTTTACCGTCTTCCAGTATGTACCGAGGCTGGGCAGTTTAGGGTCTTGCAATATGGACAGGGGCTAAGCAGTTTAGTTTCATTCAATTTGGACCAAGGCTGAGCAGTTTTGGATCAACCAATATGGACTGAGGTTGAGCAGTTGAAGGTCATGCAGTTTGGACCGAGGCTGAGCAATTTAGGGTCATGCAAAGTAGACTGAAGCTGAGCAGTATAGGCTCAAGGAGTATGGATCGTTGATGAGAAGTTTCGGGTCATGCAGTGTGGACCTATGCTGAGCAGTTTATGGTCATGTAGTATGGACATACGTTGAGTAGTTTAGAGTCATGCAGTATGGACTGAGGCTGAGCATATTAGTATCAGGTAGTATGGACTAAGGCTGAGAAGTTTAGGGTCATACAGCGTGGATCGAGACTGAGCAGTTAAGGTTCATGCAGTATGGACCGAGGTAGAGCAGTTTAAGGTCATGCAGTATAGATCGAGCTTGAGTCGTTTAGGGTCATGCTGTATGTAAGGAGGCTGAGAAGTTTAGGTTCATGCAGAACAGACCGAGGATGAGCACTTTAGGGTCATGCAGTATGGACCAAGGCTGAGTAGTTTAGAGCCTAGCAATATGGGTCGAGGCTTTATCATCATGCAGTGTGAACCGAGGCTGAGCTGTGTAGGGTTATGTAGTATGGAACGAGGATCAACCTTATAGGGTCATGCAGTATGGATCTAGGCTAAGCAGATTTGGGTCATGCAGTATGGACCGAGGTTGAGCAGTTTTGAGTCATCCAGTATGGATCGAGGTTGAGCACTTTAGGATCATGTAGTTCGTACCGAGGCTAAACCGTTTAGGGTCATGAATTATGTACTGAGGCTGAGAAGTTTACGGTCATACAATATGGACTGAGGCTGAGCAGTTTATGTTCATGGAGTATGGATCGAGGCTGAGCAGTTTAGGGTCCTATAGTGTGGACCTAGGATGAGCAATTTAGGGTCATGTAGAATGGACTTAGATTGAGCTGTATAGGGTCATGCAAATTGCACTCAGATTTATGGTCACGTAGTGTGGACTGATGCTGAGCAGTTTAGCGTATTACAGTATGGAACAAGGCCTAGCAGTATTGGGTCATGCAGTATGGACCGAGGTTGAGCAGTTTAGGGTCACGCACTATGGTTCGAGGCAGAGCAGTTCAGAGTCATGCCGTATTGACTAAGGCAGAGCAGTTTAGGGTCATGTAATATGGACCGAGGCTGAGCAGTTTTGGTTCATGCAGTAGAGTCCGAGGCTGTGCAGTTTAGGATCAAGCAGTGTGGACCTAGGATGAGGAGTTTAGAATTATGCATTATGGACCGAGGCTGAGTAGTTTAGGGTCATGCAATATGGATTTAGGCTGAGCAATTTGGGGTATGGACCGAGGCTGAGCAGTTAACGGTCAAGTAGTATGTACCGTGGCTGAGCAGTTTAGGGTCATGCAGTATGAAATGAGACGGAGCAGTTTAGGGTCATGCAGTATGGGCCGAGAGTGAGCAGTTTTGGGTTATCCAGTATGGACCGAGATTGAGATGTTTAGGGTCATGCAGTATGAACCGAGGCTGAGAAGTTTAGAGTCATGCAGTATGGACCGAGGCTTTCTAACCATGCAGTGGGATCGAAACTGAGCTGTTTAGGCTCATGCAGTACGGAACGAGACTTAACTGTATAGTGTCATGCAGTATGGATCGAGGCTGAGCATTTTAGGGTCTTGCAGTGTGGACTGAGGAGGAGTAGTTTAGGGTCTTGCAGGATGGGCAGAGTAGTTTAGGGTCCTGTAGTATGAAACGAGAATGTGCAGTTTGGGGTCATGCTGTGTGCACAAAGGCTGCACAGTTTTGGGTCAAGCAGTATGGACTGAGGCTAAGCAGTTTAGAGTCATGCACTATGGACTGAGGCTGAACAGTTTAGGGTCGTGCAG
Source organism: Amborella trichopoda (assembly GCF_054954075.1). Classification (NCBI taxonomy): domain Eukaryota; kingdom Viridiplantae; phylum Streptophyta; class Magnoliopsida; order Amborellales; family Amborellaceae; genus Amborella; species Amborella trichopoda. The sequence goes on along the minus strand of NC_142336.1, from coordinate 19,657,135 downwards.
TATCGATCCTGCCTGAGCAGTTTAGGGTCATCGAGTATGGACCGAGGACGATTAGTTTAAAGTCATGCTGTATGGGCCAAGGCTGAATAGTTTATGTTCATGTAGTATAGACTGATGCTTTATGGGCCTAGGCTGAGCAGCTTAGGGTCATGCAGTATGGGCTGAGGCTTTATTGTCATGCAGTATGGAACGTGGCTCTGCAATATAGGGTCATGGAGTATGGATCGACGCTGAGCAGTTCAGGGTCATGCAGTAGGGATCGAGGATGTGCAGTTTTGGTTCATGCAGTGTGGAACGAGGCTGAGCAGTTTAGTGTCGTACGGTATGGAACAAGGGTGAGCACATTAGGGTCATGCAGTACAAGCTGAGACAGACCATTTTAAACTCATTAACTACGAACCGAGGCTGAGCAGTTAAGGGTTATGTAGTTTGGACTAAGGTTGATCAGTTAGGGGTTATGCAGTATGGACTTAGGTTGACCAGTTTAGGGGCATGCATATGTGCCGAGGCTGAGCAGTTTAGAGTCATGCACTACGGACTGAGGATGAGACATGCAGTATGGACCGAGGCTGGGCAGTACAGTGTCATGCGGTATGGACCGAGGCTGAGCAGTTTAGGTCACGCAATGTGGGCTGAGGTTTATCAGTGTAGGGTCTTGCAGTATGAACGAAGGCTGAGCAATTTAGGGACATGCAGTACGGACCGAGGCTGAGCAGTTGATGATCATGCTGTACTGGTCGAGGCTGAGTTGTTTACGTGCAATATGGACTGAGGATGAGTAGTTTAGGGTCATGCAATATGGACCGTGCCTCAACAGTTTAGGGTCATGTAGTATGGACCTGGTCTAAGAGGTTTACGGTCATGCAGAATGTAACAAGGTTGAGAAGTTTAGGGTCATGCTGTATGGACCGTGGCTGAACAGTATGGAGCGAGGCTAAGCAGTTTAGGGTCATGAAGTGTGGACTGAGGATGAGTAGTTTTTGGTCATGTAGTATGAACCGAGGCAAAGCAGTTTACGATCATGTAGTATGGACCGAGGCTCAGCAGTATAGGGTCATGCTGTATGGATGGAGGCTGAGCAGTTTAGGGTCATGCAGTATGGACCAAGGCGAAGCAGTTTAGGGCCACGCACTATGGGCCAAGGCTGAGGCCTTTTGGGTCATGCACTCTGGGCCGAGGATGAGCACTTTAGGGTCATGTAATGCAGACTGAGGTTGCGCAGTTTAGGGTCATGCAGTATGGACCGAGCCTGAGCCCTTTAGGGTCATGCGCAATGGACCGAGACTAAGCACTTTAGGGTGATGTGGACCGCGGTTGATCAGTTTAGGGACATGCAGTATGGACCGAAGCTGAACAGTTAAGGGGCAATATGGACTGACGTTGAGCAGTATGGGTCATGCGGTAAGCACCAAGGCCATGCTGTTTAGGGTCATGCATTATGTACCGAGGCTGAGCAGTTTAGGGTCATGCAGTATCGACCGAGACATACCAGTTTAGGGTCATGTAGTATGGACAGAGGATGAGCAGTTTAGGGTCTTGCTGTAAGGACCGAGACTAAAAAGTTTATGGTCATGCGGTATGGATTGAAACTGAGTAGTTTAGGGTCATGCAGTATGGACTGAGGCTGAGCAATTTAGAGTCATGCAGTATGGACTGAGGCTTGATGAGCATGCAGTCTAATACGTGGCTAAGCAGTTTAGGGTCTTGCAGCAAGGAACAAGGCTTAGCCTTATGAGGTCGTGCAGTATGGATCAAGGCTGAGCAGTTTATGGTCATGCGGTACGGATCGAGGCGAAGCAGATTAGGGTCATGCAACTTGGACTGAGATTGTGTAGTTTAGGGTCCTGTAGTAAGAACCGAAACTCTTCACTTGAGGGTCATGCAGTATGTACCGAGGCTGAGCAGTTTAGGATCATGCTGTATATACCGAGTCTGAGCTGTTTAGGGTCATGCAATATGGACTGAGGCTAAGAAGTTTATGGTCATGCACGTTAGACTGAGGCTGAACAGTTTAGGGTCATTATGTATGGACCCTGCCTATGATGTTTAGGTTCATGCAGTATGGATCCAGACTAAGAATTTTAGGGTCATACAGTATGTACCGAGGCTGAGCAGTTTTGGGCCATGTAGTAAGGGCCGAGGCTGAGAAGTTTAGGGTCATGCGTTATGGACCGAGGCTGAGCAGTTTAGGATCATGTAGTGTGGGCCGAGGATGAGCATAGGGTCATGTAGTATGGACTAAGGCTGAGCAATTTAGGGTCATGCAGTATGGACCGAGGATTTATGGTCATGCAGTGTGGAAAGAGGGGATACAGTTTTCCATCATGCAGTACAGAACTAGGCTCAAAAGTATAAGGTCTTGCAGTATGGATTGAGGTTGAGGAGTTTAGGGTCATGCAGTATGGACCGAGGCAGGGTAGTTTAAGGTCATGTGGTGTGGACTGAGGTTGAGCAGCTTAGGGTAATGCAGTATGAACAGAGGATGAGTAGTTTAGGTTCATGCAGTGTGGACCGAGACTGAGCAGTTTTGGGTCATGTAGTATGGATCTGGGGCTGCACAGTCTAGGGTCTTGCAGGATGGGCCGAGGCTCAGCAGTTAAGGGTCATGCAGTACGGACCGAGGCAGTAAGGACCGAGGCAGCGCAGTTTAGGGTCATGCATTATGGACAAGAATTGAGCAGTACAGGGTCATGTAGTGTGGACCGAGGGTGAGTAGTTCAGGGTCTTGTAGTATGTACTGAGGCTGAGCAGTTTAGGGTTATGCAATATGGACCGAGGCTTTATGGTCATGCAGTGTGGACAGAGTATGAGCAGTTTAGGGTCATGCATTATGTAATGATGATTAGCAGTATAAGGTCATGTAGTATGGATAGTGGCTGTGCAGCATGGACCGTGCCTAGGTAATTTAAGGTCACGCAGTAAGGACCGAGCCTGAGCAGGTTAGGGTCATGCACTTTGTACCAAGGTTGAGAAGTTTAGGGTCATTCATTATGGACCGAGGCTGAACAACTTAGGGTCAAGAAGTGTGGGCCGAGGATGAGCAGTTTAGGGTCCTGTAGTATGAACTGAGGCATAGCAGTTTACGGTCATGCAGTATGGACCAAGGCTCAGCAGTATAGGGTCATGCAGTTTAGCGTCATGAAGTATGGACTAAGGCGGAGCAGTTTAGGGTCATGCACTATGGATCGAGGCTGAGCAGTTTAGCGACATGCAGTATGGACGAAGGCAGAGCTGTTTAGGGACATGCCGTATGGACCGGGGCTGAGCAGTTATGAGTCATGCAGTTGGGACAAAAGTTTTACGGTCATGTAGTGTGGACCGAGCTTGAGTAGTTTAGGATCATGTTATAAGGACCGAGGCTAACCAGTTTAAGGTCATGCAGTATGAACCGAGGCTGAGGAGTTTAGGATCATGAGGCATGGAACGAGGCTGAGTAGCTGAGGGTCCAGTAGTGTGGACCTAGGATGAGTAGTTTGGACTCATGCAGTATGGACCGAGGATGAGTGAAATAGGGTCATGCAGTATGGACCGCGATTTATGGTCATCCAGTGTGGACTGTGGTTGAGCAGTTTAGAGTCATACAGTATGTAACGAGGCCCAGCAGTATTGGGTCATGCAGTATGGACCGAGGCTGAGCAGTTTAACATGCATTATGGTTCAAGGAGGAGCAGTTCAGAGTCATGTAGTACGAACCGATGCGAAGGAGTTTAGTGTCATGCAGTATGGAACGAGGCTGAGCAGTTTAGGGTCACGCAGTATGGACCGAGGTTGAGCAGTTTAGGATCATGCAATGAGAACCTAAGATGAGCATTTTACGGTCATGCTTTATGGACCGAAGCTGAGTAGTTTAGGATCATGCAATATGGACTGAGACTGAGCAATTTCGGGTCATGCGGTACGGACCGAGGCTGAGCAGTTAAGGGTCAAGTAGTATGTACCGAGGCTGGGTAGTTTAGGGCCTTGCAGTATGAAACTAGACGGAGCAGTCTAGGGTCATGTAGTATGGACTGAGACTGAGGAGTTTACGGTCATGCAGTATGAAACGAGATTGAGATGTTTAGGGCCATGCAGTATGAACTGAGGCTGAGTTATTTAAAGTCATGCAGTATGGATCGAGGCTTTCTAATCATGCAGTGTGGACCGAAGCTGAGCAGTTTAAGCTCATGCAGTAGGGAACGAGGCTTAAGCATATAGTGTCATGCAGTACAGATCGAGGTTGAACAGTCTAGGGTCATGCAGTAGGGACTGAGGCGGAGCAGTTTAGGGTCATGAAACATGGACCGAGGCTAATTAGTTTAGGGTCCTGTAGTATGGAACGAGATTGTACAATTTAGGGTCACGCTGTATGTACAAAAGCTGAGCAGTTTTTGGTCATGCAATATGTAGTGAGGCTAAGCAGTTTAGGGTCGTGCACTATGGACTAAGGCGGAACAATTTAAGGTCATGCAGTATGGAACCTGCCGAGGATGATTAGTTTAAAGTCGTGTTGTATGGGCCGAGGCTGAGAAGTTTAGAGTCATGCAGTACAGATTAAGGCTTTATGGGCTGAGGCTGAGTAGTTTAGGGTCATGCAGTACAGGCTGAGGCTTTATTGTCATGCAATGTGGACATCCCATATAGGGTCATGCAGTATCGATCATGCAGTATGGATCGAGGCAGAGCAGTTTAGGGTCATCCCATATAGACCAACATTGAGCAGCTTGGGGTCTTGCAGTGCGGACTGAGGCTGTGTTGTTTAGGGTCATGCAGTGTGGAACGAGGCAGAGAAATTTAGTGTCATACAGTATGGAACGAGGGTGAGGATTATAGGGTCTTGCGTTATAAATCAAGGCAAGGTATTTTACGCTCATGAATCACGGACCGAGGCTGAGCAGGTAAGGGTTATGTAGTATGGATGGAGGCTGAGCAGTTTAACGTCATACTGTTAGGACCAAGGCAGAGCAGTTTAGGGTCATACACTATGGGCAGAGCCTGAGCCCTTTTGGGTCGTGCACTATGGGCCAATGCTGAGCACTTTAAGGTCATGCAGTGCGCACTGAGGTTGCACAGTTTTGAGTCATGCAATATGGACCAGGCCTTAGCGCTTAAGGGTCATGCTCTATGGAACGAGACTGAGGATTTTCGCGTCATGCAGTGGGGACTGCGGTTGATTAGTTTAGGGAAATGCAGTATGGACAGAGGGTGAACAATTAATCGAGGCTGACTTGTGTAGGGTGTTGCAATATGGACTGAGGCTGAGCAGTATTGGTTCATGCGGTAAGCACCGAGGCTTAGCAGTTTAGGGTCATGCATTATGTACCTAGGCTGAGCAATTTAGGGTCACGCAGTATGGATCGAGACTGAGGAGTTTAGGGCCATGCATTTTGAACCGAGGCTGAACCGTTTAGGGTCATGAAGTGTGGACCAAGGATGAGCAGTTTAGGTTCCTGTATTATGAACTGAGGCAAAGCAATTTACGGTCAAGCAGTATGGACCCAGGCTCAACAGTATGGGGTCATGCAGTATGGATGGAGGGTGAGCAGTTTAGCGTCATGTAGTATGGACCAAGGCGGAGAAGTTTAGGGTCATGCACTATGGATCGAGGCTGAGCAGTTTAGCAACATGCAGTATGAACGAAGGCAAAGAAGTTTAGGGTCATGCAGGATGTATCGAGGCTGAGCAGTTTAGGGCCCAGTAGTGTGGACCTAGGATGAGTAGTTTGGAGTCATGCAGTATGGACCAAAGCTTAGTGCAATCGGGTCATGCAGTATGGACCGCAATTTATGGTCATGCAGTTTAGAGTCATTCAGTATGGAACGAGGCTCAGCAGTATTGGGTCATGTAGTATGGACCAAGGCTGAGCAGTTTAGGGTCTCGCTGTATGGACTGAGGCTGAGCAGTTTAGGAACATGCAGTGTGGACTTAAGATGAGAAATTTTGGGTCATGCTTTATGGATCAAAGCTGAGTAGTTTAGGGTCATGCAATATGGACTGAGACTGAGCAATTTTGGGTCTTGCGGTTAAGGATCAAGGCTTAGCAGTGAACGGTCAAGTAGTTTGTACCGAAGCTGAGTAGTTTAGAGTCATGCAATTTGGACTAAGACTGAGCAATTTTGGGTCATGCGGTTAAGGATCAAGGCTTAGCAGTTAAGGGTCAAGTAGTTTGTACCAAAGCTGAGCAGTTGAGGGTCATGCAGTATGAAACAAGACGGTGCAGTTTAGGGTCATGCAGTATGGACCACAGCTGAATAGTTGAGGGTCATGCAATATGGACTGAGACTGAGTAGTTTAGGGTCTTGCAGTATGAACCAAGATTGAGATTTTTAGGGTCATGCAGTATAAACTGGGGCTGAGATGTTTAGAGTCTTGCAGTATGGACCGCGGCTTTCCAACCATGCAGTGTGGACCGAAGCTAAGCAGTTTAGGCTCATGCAATAAGGAACGAGGCTTAGGCATATAGTGTCATGCATTATAGATCGAGATTGAGCAGTTTAGGGTCGTGAAACATGGACGGAAGCTAAGTAGTTTAGGGTCTTGTAGTATGGAACGAGACTGTGCAGTTTTGGGTCACGCTGTATGTAGAAAGGCTGAGCAGTTTTATGTCTCGCAGTATTGAGGGAGAATAAGCAGTTTAGGGTCATGCACTATGGACTGAGGCAAAACAGTTTAGGGTCATGCAGTATGGACCCTGCCTGAGCAGTTTAGGGTCATGCAGTACAGACCGAGGATGATTAGTTTAAGGTCATGTTGTATGGGCCGAGGCTGAGTAGTTTAGTGTCATGTAGTACACACTGAGGGGTTGAGGGTCATGCACTATGGGCCGAGCCTGAGCCCTTTGGGGTCATGCATTATGGGCCGATGCTGAGCACTTTAGGGTCATGCAGTGCAGACTGAGGTTGTGTACTTTTTGGTCATGCCGTGTGGACCAAGCTTGAGCCCTTTAGGGTCAGGCGCTATGGACCGAGACTATGGACTTTAGGGTCATGCTGTGTGGGCTACGGTTGAATAGTTTAGGGACATGCAGCTTGGACCAAGGCTAAATAGTTAAGGGTCAGGCTGTGTGGAGCGAGGCTGACCTATTTAGGGTCATGCAATATGGACAGAGGCTGAGCAGTATTGGGTCGTGCGGTAAGCACCGAGGCTGAGCTGTTTAGGGTCTGGCATTATGTACCGAGGCTGAGCAGTTTAGGGTCTGCAGTATGGACCAAGACTGAGCAGTTTAGGGTCAGGCACTATGGACCTAGGTTGAGCAATTTAGGGTCACGCAGTAAGCACCGATACTAAACGGTTTAGGGTCATGCAGTATGGACTGAAACTGAGCATTTTTGGGTTATGCAGTATGGACTGAGGCTGAGCAGTTAAGAGTTATGCAGTATCGGTTGAGGCTTTTTGAGCATGGAGTCTAATACGTGGCTAAGCAGTTCAGTGTCATGCAGTAAGGAACGAGGCTTAGCCTTATAAGGTCATGCAGTATGGATCAAGGCTAAGCAGTTTAGGGTCACGCAGTAGGGACCATGACGGAGCAGTATAGGGTCATGCAGCATGGACCTAGGCTGAGCAGTTTACGGTTCTGTAGTATGGACTGAGACTGTGCATTTTCGGGTCATTCAGTATGTACCGAGGCCGAGCAGTTTAGGGTCACTCTATATGTACCGAGTCTGAGCTGTTTATGGCCATGCAGTATGGACTGAGGCTAGGATGTCTAGGGTCATGCAGTTTGGATTGAGGCTGAACAATTTAGGGTCATTCAGTACAGACCCTGCTTGAGCAGTTTTGAGTTATGCAGTATGGACCGAGCCTGAGCAACTTATGGTCATGTAGAATGTACCGAGGCAAAGAAGTTTAGGGCCATGCAGTAAGGACTGAGGAGGAGCAGTTTAGGGTCATGCATTATGGACCGAGGCGAGCAGTTTACGATCATGTAGTGTGGACCGAGGATGGGCAATTTAGGGTCATGTAGTAAGGACCGAGGCTGAGAAGTTTAGAGTCATGTGATGTGGACCGAGGTTGAGCAGTTTAGGGAAATGCAACATGGACCGAGGATGAGTAGTACAGGTTCATGCAGTGTGGACAGAGACTCTTCAGTTTAAGGTCATGTAGTATGGACCGAGGCTGAGCAGTATAGAGTCTTCCAGTATGGACCGAGGCTGAGTGGTCAAGGGTCATGCGATATGAATCGAGGCTAAGCAGTTTAGAGCCATGCGGTAGGGACCGAAGCTGAGTAGTTTAGGGTCATGCATTATGGACCGAGGCTGAGCAGTTTAAGGTCATGTAGTGTGGACTGAGGTAGGGTCATGTAGTACGGACCGAGGCTAAGGAATTTAGGGTCATGCAATATGGACCGAGGCTTTATGGTCATGCAGTGTGGACAGAGGTTGAGCAGTTTAGGGTCATGCGGTATGGAACGTGGATCAGTAGTATAAGGTCATGTAGTGTGGATAGAGGCTGCACAGTTAAGGGTCATGCAGCATGGACAGAGGATAAAATGTTTAGGGTCATGCAGTATGGCCTGTACCTGAGTAATTTAGGGTCTTGCAGTGTGGATCGAGCTTGAGCAGTTTTGGGTCATGAAGTTTGTACCATGGTATAGAAGTTTAGGGTCATGCAGTATGGATCAAGGCTGAGAAGATTAGGGTCATGCATTATGGACCGAGGCTGAGCAGTTTTGGGTCATGAAGTGTGGATCGAGGATGAGCAGGTTAGGGTCATTTAGTATGAACCTAGGCAAAGCAGTTTACAGACATGCAGTATGGACCGAGGCTCAACAGTATAGGGTCATGCAGTATGGATGGAGGCTGAGCAGTTTAGCGTCATGCAGTAAGGACCAAGGTGGAGAAGTTTAGGGTCATGCACTATGGATAGAGGCTGAGCAGTTTATCGACAAGCAGTATGGACCAAGGAGGAGCAATTTTTGGTCTTGCTGCATGGACCAAGGCTGAGCATTTATGAGTCATGCACCATGGACCGAGGTTTTACGGTCATGTAGTGTGGACCTAGGCTGAGAAGTTTATGATCATGCAATATGTATCGAGGTTGAGTTGTTTCAGGTCATGCAGTATGGATCGACGCTGAGCAGTGTAGGGTCACGCAGTGTTGACCAAGGCAGAGCAGTTTAGGGTCATCCAGTACGGGCCAAGGTTGAGCAGTTTATGGTCCTACAGTATGGAATGTGGCTGAGAAGTTTACGGTCATGCAGTAGAGACCAAGCCTTAGCAGTTTAGGGTCATATGGTGTGGACCGAGGATGAGCAGTTTAGGGTCATGCAGTATGGACCGAGGCTGAGAAGTTTGAGGTCATGCAGTATGGACTGAGGCTTTATGGTCAAGCTGTGTTTAAGGTCATGCAGTTTGGAACACGGCTCCACAGTGCAGGGTAATGTAGTATGGATCGAGCCTGAGCAGTTTATGGTCATGCAGTGTGAACCAAGGCGAAGAAGTTTAGTGTCATGCAACGTGGACCGAGGCTGAGCAGTTTAGGGACATGCAGTATGGGCCGAGGATGAGTAGTTTAGGTTAGTGCGGTATGGACCGAGGCGGAGTAGTTTAGTGTCATGTAGTATGGAGCGAGGCTGAGTAGTTTACGGCCTTGCAGTATGGATCGAGGCTGCACAGTAAAGGGTCATGCAGCATGAACCGAGGCTGAGCAGTTTCGGGTCATGCAGTAACGACCGAGGTAGAGCAGTTTAAGGTCATGCAGTATGGACTGAGGCTCAGCAGTTTAGGGTCATGCAGTATGTACGGAGGCTGTGCAGTTTAGAGTCAGGCAGTATGGACCTAGGCAGAGCAGTTTAAGGTCATGCAGTCGGACCGAGGTTGTGTACTTTAGGGTCATGCAATGTGGAACGAGGCTGAGCCGTTTAGTGTCATATAGTATGGAAGGAGGGTGAGGAGTATAGGGTCATGCCGTAAAGACCTAGGCTGAGCATTTTAGACTCTTGAATTACAGACCGAGGCTGAGCTGTTAAGGGTTTTGCAGTTTGGATTGAGGCTGAGCTGTTAGCGGTTATGCATTATTGACTGAGGTTGACTAGTTTAGGTTCGTGCAGTATGGGCCGAGGCTGAGCAGTTTAGGGTCATGCACTACGGGCTGAGGAAGAGCAGTTTTGGGGCATGCAGAATGAACCGAGGCTAAGCAGTATAGTGTCATGTGGTATGCACCGAGGCTGAGCAGTTTAGGGTCACGCAGTCTTGACTGAGGTTGCGCAGTGTCGGGTCTTGCAGTATGAACGAAGGCTGAGCATTTTAAGGACTTGCAACATGGATTGAGGCTAATAGTTTATGATCATGTTGTATGGGTCGAGGCTCAGAAGTATAGCATCATGCAGTATGGTGTGAGGCTGAGCAGTTTAGCGTCATACAGTATAGACCAAGGCGGAGCAGTTTAAGATCATGCACTATGGGCCGAGCCTGAGCCCTTTTGGCTCATGTATTACGGGCCGATGCTGAGCAATTTAGGGTCATGCAGTGCGGGCTATGGTTGTGCAGTTTTGGGTCATGTTGTATGGACCAAGCCTGAGCCCTTTAGGGTCATGCGCTATGGACCGAGACTGGGGACTTTAGCGCCATGCAGTGTGGACTGTGGTCGATCAGGTTAGGGATATGCAATATGGACTGAGGCTGAACAGTCAAGGGTTAGGCTGTATGGACCGAGGATGACTTGCTTAAGGTCCTGTAATATGGACTGAAGCTGAGTAGTATTGGGTCATGCGGTAAGCACCGAGGCTAAGCCATTTAGGATCATGCATTATATACCGAGGCTGAGCAGTTTAGAGTCATGCAGTATGGACTGAGATTGAGCGGTTTCGAGTCAAGCAGTATGAACCTAGGTTGAGCTGTTTAGGGTCACGCAGTACGCACCGATAATAAGAAGTTTTAGGTCATGCAGTATGAACCGAGACTGAGCAGTTTAGGGTCATGCAGTATGGACTAAGGGTGAGCAGTTTACAGTCATGCAGTATCGACCAAGGCTTTATGAGCATGGAGTCTAATACGTGGCTAAGTAGTTCAGTGTCATGCAGTAAGGAACGAGGCTTTGCCTTATAAGGTCATGTTGTATGGATCAAGGCTAAGCAGTTTCGGGTCACTCAGTAGGGACCAAGGCGGTGCAGTATAGGGTCAGGCAGCAGAGACCAAGGCTGAGCAGTTTAGGGGTCCTTTAGTATGGACTGAGATAGTGCTCTTTCGGGTCATTCAATATATACCGAGGCTTAGCAATTTACGGTCACGCTGTATGTATCGAGTCTGACCTGCTTAAGGCCATGCAGTATGGACTGAGGCAGAGATGTTTAGGGTAATGCACTTTGGATTGAGGCTAAACAGTTTAGGGTCATTCAGCATTGACCCTGCCCGAGCAGTTTCGAGTCATGCAGCATGGACCGAGACTGAGCAGTTTAGGGTCATGAATTATGTACCGAGGCTGAGAAGTTCAGGGCCATGCAGTAAGGACTGAGGCGGAGCAGTTTAGGGTCATGCATTGTGGACCGAGGCTAAGCAGTTTACGGTCAGGTAGTGTGGACCGTGGATGAGCAGTTTTCTGCCATGTAGTATGGACCGAGGCTGAGAAGTTTGGGGTCATATGGTGTGGATCGAGGTTGAGCAGTTTAGGGAAATGTAGTATTGGCCGAGGCTGAGAAGTATAGGGTCTTGCGGTATGGACCGAGGCTGAGTTGTTAAGGGTCACGCAGTATGAACCGAGGCTAAGCAGTTTTGGGCCATGCGGTAGGGACCGAGGCTGAGCAATTTAGGGCCATGCATTATGGACCGAGGCTGAGCAGTTTAGGGTCATGTAGTGTTGACCGAGGATGAGTAGTTTGGGGTCTTGTAGTATGGACCGCGGCTGAGCTGTTTAGGGTCATGCATTACGGACCGAGGATTTATGGTCATGCAGTGTGGACAGAGGCTGAGTAGTTTCGTGTCATGCAGTATGGACCGAGGCTCAGCAATATAGGGTCATGCAGTATGAATGGAGGCTGAGCAGATTAGCGTCATGCAGTATGGACTAAGGCGGATCAGTTTAGGGTCATGCACTATGGATCGAGGCTGACCAGTTTAACGGCATTCAGTATGGACCAAGGCGGAGCAGATTAGGGTCATGCAGTATGGACCGAGGCAGATCATTTATGAGTCATGCAGTATGGACCGAGGTTTTACAGTCATTTAGTGTGGACCCAAGCTGGGCAACTTTTGATCATGCAGTATGTACAGACGCTGGGCTGTTTTGGGTCATGCAGTATGGATCAATGTAGAGCAGTGTCGAGTCACGTGGTATGGACCGAGGCGGAGCAGTTTAGAGTCGTGCACTACGGACCAAGGTTGAGCAGTTTATGCTCTTGCAGTACGGAATGAGGCTGAGAAGTTTACAGTCATGCAATGGAGACCGAGCCTTAGAGGTTTAAGGTCATATGGTGTGGACTGAGGATGAGTAGTTTAGGGTCATGCAGTATGGACCGAGGTTGAGAAGTTTGAGGTCATGTAGTATGGGCCGAGGCTTTATGGTCATGCTGTGTTTAAAGTCATGCAATTTGGAACGAGGCTCAACAGTACAGGGTAATGTAGTATGGATCGAGGCTGAGAGAAGTTTATGGTCATGCAGTACATCCCAAGGCGGTGCAATTTAGTGTCTTGCGGCATGGACTGAGGATGAGCAGCTTAGGGTCATGCTGTATGGACCGAGGACGGGTAGCTTACCTTAATGCAGTATGGACCAACGCCGAGCTGTTTAGTGTCATGCAGTATGGAGCGAGGCTGAGCAGTTTAGGGTCATGTAGTAGGGATCGAGGCTGCACAGTAAAGGGTCATGCAACATGAACCGAGGTTGAGTAGTTTACGGTCATGCAGTATGGACCGAGGTAGAGCAGTTTGGAGTCATGCAGTAAGGACTGAGGCTCAGCAGTTTAGGGTCATGCAGTATGTACGGAGGCTGAGCAGTTTAGGGTCATGTAGTATGGACGGAGGCCGAACAGTTTAGGGTCATGCAGTATGGACCGAGGCTGAGTGGTTAAGAGTCATGCAGCATCCATTAAGGGTTTATGGTCATGCAGTGTTGATCGAGGGTGAACAGTTTAGTGTCATGCAATATGTACGAAGGCTGAGTAGTTTAGTTTCATGCAGTATGGATAGAGGAAAAGCAGGTAGGGTCATGCTGAATCTATCCAGGCGGAGAAGTTTAGGGTCATGCAGTATGAACCGAGGCTGAGCAGTTTAGGGAAATGCAGTAGGGATCGAGACATAACAGTTTAGATTCATGCAATATATACTGAGGCTGAGCAGTTTAGGATCGTGCGGTACGGACTGAGGCTGAGTAGTTTACAGTCATTCAGTATGGATTGAGGCCGTGCAGTTTAGGGTGAACTGAGGATGAGCAGTTTAGGGTCACGCAATTCAGACCGAGGCTGTGCAATTTTGGGTCACGCAGTGTGGAACGAGGCTGAGTAGTTTAATGTCATACAGTATGGAACGAGGGTGAGGAGTATAGGGTCATGCAGTACAGACTGTGGCTTTGCATTTTAAGCTCATGAATTGCAGATCGAGGCTGAGTAGTTATGGGTTATGCTATTTTGACCGAGGCTGAGCAGTTTGGGGTTATGCAGTATGGACTGAGCTTGACCAGTTTAGGGTCGTGCAGTATGGGCCGTGGCTGAACAGTTTATGATCATGCACTATGGGCTGAGGCAGAGCTGTTTTGGGGCATGCAATACGGATCAAGGCTGAGCAGGACAGTGTCATGTGGTGTAAATCGAGGCTGACCAGTTTCGGGTCACTCAATCTTGACTGAGGTTGCGCAGTGTAGGGTCTTGCAGTTTGAACGAAGGCTGAGCAGTTTAGGGACATGCAGTATGACCGAGGCTTAGCAGTGTAGGGTCTTGCCGTATGGATCGAGGCTGAGCAGTTAAGGGTCATGCGGTAAGAACTGAGGCTGAGCAATTTTGGGCCATCCGGAACGGATCGAGGCTAAGCAGTTCAAGGCCATGCATTATGGATCGAGGCTGAGCAGTTTAGGGTCATTTAGTGTGGACCGAGGACGAACAGTTTAGGGTCATGTAGTATGGATTGAGGCTGAGCAATTTAGGGTCATGCAATATGGACTGAGGCTTTATGTTAAGGCAATATGGACAAAGGCTGAGCAGTATAGGGTCATGCAGTTTGGAATGCAAATCAGCAGTGTAAGGTCATGCAGTATGGATAGAGTTTGCATTGTAATGGGTCATGCAGCATGGACGGAGGCTAAAATGTTTAGGGTCCTGCAGTATGGACTGTGATTGAGTAATTTAGGGTCATGCCGGTCATGCAGTATGGATTGTGCCTGAGTAATTTAGGGTCGTGCAGTATGGACCGAGCCTGAGTAGTTTGGGGTCACGCAGTTTGTACCAACGTTGAGATGTTTAAGGTCATGCAGTATGGACTGAGGGTGAGCTATTTCAAGTTATGCATTATGGACCGAGGCCGAGCAGTTTAGGGTCATGAAGTGTTGATCGAGGATGAGCAGTTTCGGGTCATGTAGTATGAACCATGGCAAAGCAGTTTACGGTCATGCAATATGGACCTAGGCTCAGCAATATAGGGTTATGCAGTATGGATGGAGGCTGAGCAGTTTAGCATCATGTACTATGGAGCAAGGCAGAGCAGTTTAGGGTCAGGCACTATGGATCGAGGCTGAGCAGTTTAGCAGCATGCAGTATGGGCCAAGGCGGAGTAGTTTAGGGTCATCCAGTAGGGACCGAGGCTGAGCATTTATGAGCCATACAACATGGCTCGAGGTTTTACGGTCATGTAGAGTGGATGGAGGCTGAGCAGTTTGTGATCATGCAGTATGTACAGAGGCTGAGCAGTTTCGGGTCTTGCTGTATGGATTGACATTGAGCAGTGTAGGGTCACGCAGTATGGACCAAGGTGGAGCAGTTTAGGGTCATTCAGTATGGACCAAGGTTGAGCAGTTTATGGTCATGCAGTATGGAGTGAGGCTGAGCAGTTTAGGGTCCCGCAGTAGGGATAGAGCCTTAGCAGTTTAGGGTCATATGATGTGGACCGAGGATGAACAGTTTAGGGTCGTGCGGTATGGACCGAGGCAGATGAGTTTGAGGTCATGCACTATGGGCCGAGGCTTTGTGGTCATGCTGTGTTTAGGGTCATGTAGTTTGGAACGAGGCTCAACAGTACAGGGTAATGCAGTATGGATCGAGGCTGAGCAGTTTATGATCATGCAGTATGGAACGAGGCTGAGCATTTTATTGTCATGTAGTATGGAGCGAGGCTGAGCAGGTTAGGGTCTTGCAATATGGACCGAGGCTGCGCAGTTAAGGGTCATGCAGCATGAACCAAGGCTAAGAAGTTTAGGGTCTTGTAGTATGGATCGAGGTAAAGAAGTTTAGGGTCATGCTGTATGGACTGAGGCTCTGCCGTTTAGGGTCATGCTGTATGTACAGTGACTGAGCAGTTTAGGGTCATGCAGTATGGACCGAGGCAGAGCAATTTACGGTCATGCAGTATGGACCGAGGCTGAGTGGTTAAGTGTCATGCAGCATGGATTGCGGGTTTATGGTCATGCAGTGTTGACCGAGGCTGAGCAGTTTAGTTTCATGCAGTATGTACGAAGGCTGAACAGTTTAGTGTCATGGAGTATGAATAGAGGAGAAGCAGGTAGGGTCATGCAGTATCCATCGAGGCAGAGAAGTTTAGGGTCATGCAGTATGGACTGAGGCTAAACAGTTTAGGGTCATGCATTATATAATGAGGTTGTGCCGTTTAGGGTCATGCGGTAGGGACCGATACTTAGCAATTTTGGGTCATGCAGTATATACCGAGATTGAGCAATTTAGGATCGTGTAGCATGGACCATGGCTGAGTAGTTACGGTCATGCAGTATGGATCGAGGCCTTATAGTTTAGGGTCTTCTAGTGTGGACCGAGGATGTGTAGTTTTGGGTCATGCAGTATGGAATGAGGCTGTCCAGTTTAGGGTCATGTGGTGTGGACCGAGGATTAGCAGTTTAGGGTCATGCAGTATGAACCAAGGTTGAGCAGTTTAGGGTCATGCAGTACAGACCGAGGTTTTGTAGTTTAGGGTCTTGAAGTGTGGAACGAGGCTGAGCAGTTTGGTGTCATACAGTATGGACCGAGGGTGCGGAGTTTATGGTCATGCAATATAGACTGAGGCTAGGCATTTTAGGCTCGTGCAATACGGACCGAGGCTGAGCAGTTAAGGGTTATGCAGTTTGGACAGAGGCTAAGTAGTTTACTGTTATGCAGTATGGACTGAGGTTTTCCTGTTGAGGTTCATGCAGTATGGGCTAAGGCTGAGCGGTTTTTAGTCATGCACTATGGACTTAGGCATAGCAGTTTAGGGGCATGAAGTATGGATTGAGGTTGAGCAATACAGTATTATGCGGTATGGATCTAGGCTTAGCAAATTAGGGTCATGCAGTGTGGAAGGGTCTTGTAGTATGGACGGAGGCTAAGCAGTTTTAGAACATGCAAGATGGGCCGAGGATGAGCAGTTTATGGTCATGCTGCATGCACCGAGGCTGAGTAGTTTGAAGTCATGCAATGTGGATTGCGGCTTTGTAGTTTAAGGTCATGCACTATGGATTGAGGTAGGGAAGTTTAGGGTCATGCAGTATAGACTGAGGCTCAGAAGTTTAGGGTCATGCAGTATATACGTAGGATAAGCAGTTTAGGGACATGCAGTATGGACTGAGGCAGAGCAGTTTAGGGTCACGCAGTATGGACCGAGGCTAAGTGTTTAAGATTCATGCAGCATGGACTGAGGGTTTTTTGTCATGCAGTGTTGATCGAGACTAAGCAGTTTATTGTCATGCAGTATGTATGAAGGCTGAGCAGTTTAGTGTCATGCAGTATGTACGAAGGCTGAGCAGTTTAGAGTCATGCAATATGTATGAAGGCTGAGCAATTTAGTGTCATGCAGTATGTATGAAGGCTGAGCAGTTTAGTGTCATGCAGTATGTACGAAGGCTGAGTAGTTTAGTGTCATGCAGTGTGGATAGAGGAAAAGTAGGCAGGGTCATGCGATATCCATGGAGGCGGAGAAGTTTAGGGTCATGCAGCATGGACCGAGGCTGAGCAGTTTTGAGTCGTGCAGTATGGATTGAGGTTGAGCAGTTTAGGGTCATGTAATAGAGGTCGAGACTTAGTAGTTTAGGGTCATGCAGTACATACTGAGGCTGAGAAGTTTAGGATCATGTAGCATGGACAGAGGCTGAGCAGTTTACGGTCATACCGTATGGACCGAGGCCATGCAATTTAGTGTCATCTAGTGTGGACCGGGGATGAGCAGTTTTGGGTCATGCAGTATGGAACGAGGCTGTGCAGTTTTGGGTCATGTGGTATGGACCGAGGTTTTGCAGTTTAGGGTCACGCAGTACGAACCATCGCTAAGCAGTTTAGGGTCATGCAGTACAGACCCAGGCTTTGCAGTTTAGGGTCATGCAGTGTGGAACGAGACTGAGCAATTTAGTATCATACAGTATGGATTGAGGGTACATAATTTATGGCCAAGCAGTATAGACCTAGGCTAGGCATTCTAAGCTCATGCAGTATGGACAGAGGCTGAACAGTTAAGGGTTAAGCAGTTTGGACTGAGGCTGAGCAGTTTTGTGTTATGCAATATGGACTAAGGTTGACCAGTTAAGGTTCGTGTAGTATGGTTTGAAGCTGAGCAGTTTTGGGTCATGCATTATGGAATTAGGCATAGCAGTTTAGGGGCATGAAGTATGCACTGAGGCTTAGCAGTACGGGAACATGTGGTATGGACCGAGGTTGAGTAGTTTAAGGTCATGCAGTGTGGACTAAGGTGCGCAGTTTAGGGTCATGCAATACGGAGGGAGGCTAAGCAGTTTAGGGACATGCAGTATGGACCGAGGCTGAGAAGTTTACGGTCATGCTGCATGCAGCGAGGCTGAGTAGTTTGAGGTCATTCACTATGGACTAAGGCTAAGCAGTTTTGGTTCATGCGGTTTGGAGCGAGGCTTAGCTGTTTAGGGTCTTGCAGTATGTAAGGAGGCTGAGCAGTTAAGGGTCATGTAACATGAATCATGGATGAACAATTTAGGGTCATGTAGCATGGACCATGCCTGAATAGTTTAGGGTCATGCAGTATGGACCGCGCCTGAGCAGTTTAGGGTCATGCAGTATTGACCAAGCCTAAGAGGTTTTGGGTCATGCAATATGTGACAAGGACGAGAAGTTTAAGGTCATGCAATACGGACCTAGGCTGAGCAGTTTAGGGTCGTGCAGTATAGACCGACACTGAGCAGTTTAGGATCGTGAAGTGTGCACAGTGGATGAGCAGTTTAGGGTCATATAGTATGAACCGAGGTTGACCAGTTCAGGGTCATGCAGTGTGGACCGAGGCTAAGCAATTTACCGTCATGTATTACGGACCGAGGCTGAGTAGTTTTGGGTCATGAACTGTGGACCGACGTTGAACAGTTTAGGGTCATTTTGTACGAACGGTGAGTGAATGGTTTAGGTTCATGCAGTGTGGACTGAGGCTTTGTGGTCATGCAATGTGGATAGATACTGAGAAGTTTAGGGTCATGCAGTGTGGAACGAGGCTCAACAGTATAGAGTCACGCAATATGGACCGAGGCTGAGCTATTAAGAGTCATGAAACACGGACTGAGGCTTTATTGTCATGCAGTGTGGACCGAGGCTGAACACTTTATGGTCATGCAGAATGTACCATGGCTAAGCAGTTTAGGGTTCTGCAGTATGGATCGAGGCTAAGCAGTGTAGGGCCATGCAGTATGGACAGAGGCAGAGCAGTTTAACTTCATGCAGTATGGACCAAGGTGGAGAATTTTGGGTCATGCAGTAAGGAATAAGGCTGAGTTGTTTAGGGTCATGCAGTAGGGACTGAGCCTTAACAGTTTAGGTTCAAGCTGTATGTACTGAGGCTGAGACGTTTAGGGTCATGCCGTATGGACCGAGCAGTTTAGGGCCATGCAGTATGGACCAATGCTAAGCAGTTTAGGGGTCATGTGGTCTTGACTGAGGATGAGTAGTTTAGGGTCATGCAGTGTGGACTAAGGCTGAGAAGTTTAAGGTCATGCAGTATGGACCGCGGCTATATGGTCATTCAAACCGAGCCTGAACAGTTTAGGGTCATGCAGTTTGGAATGAGGCTCAACAGTATAGGGTAATGCAGCACGGATCTAAGACGAACAGTTTATGGTCATGCAGTGTGGATCAAAGCAGCAAGTTTAGTGTGATGTAGTATGGACCGAGGCGGAGTAGTTTAGGGTCATGCAGTAGGGACCGAGGTTGAGTGGTTTTTGTTTATGCTGTACGAACCGAGGCTGAGCAGTTTAGTGTCATGCAGTATGTACCAAGGCAAAGCAGTTTAGGCTCATGTCCTATGGATCGAGGCTGAGCAGGTAGGGTCATGTAGTATGGATTGAGGCGGAGAAGTTTAGGGTCATGCACTATGGACCGCGGCTTAATAGTTTTGGGTCAAGCAGTATGGCCCAATGTTGAGCGGTTTACGGTCATGCAGTCGGAACCGAGCCTTAGCAGTTTAGGATCATGCAGTACGTATCGAAGCTGAGCAGTTTAGGATCATGTAATATGGACCGAGACTGAGCAGTTTAGGGTCATGCAGTAACTACCGAGGTTGTGCTATTTAGGGTCATGTGGAGTGGACTGAGGATGAGCAGTATAGACCGAGGCTGATAAGTTTAGGGTTACATTGTATGGACCGAGGCTTTTTGGTCATGAAGGGAGGACGAAGGCTCAGTAGTTTAGGGTCATACAGTATGGAACAAGGCTCATTAGTATGGGGTCACGCAGTATGGATCAAGGCTGACCTTTTTAGGGTCATGCAGTAAGGACCGAGGCGGAGCAGTTTAGGTTCATATTGTATGAATCGAGGCTATGCAGTATAGGGTCATGAAGTATGGAGTGAGGCTGAGTACATCTGGGTCATGCAGTATGGACCTAGGATGAGCAGTTTAGGGTCATGCAGTATGGACCGAGCCTGACACATTTAAGGTCTTGGAGTATGGACCAAGGCTGATCAGTTAAGGGTCATGCAACATGAACCGAGGTTAAAAAGTTTAGGGTCATGCAGTATGGACAGAGGCAGAGCAGTTTAGGGCCACGCAGTAGGCACAGAGCCAGAGGAGTTTAAGGTCATACAAGATGTACCGAGGCTGAGTAGTTTAGGCTCCTACGGTATGCACCGAGGCCGAGCTGTTTAGGGTCATGCAGTTTAGACCGAGGTTGAGTGGTTTTGGGTCATGTAGTGTGGACCTAGGATGAGTAGTTTATAGTCTTGCAGTATGGAACGAGGCTGAACAATTTTGGGTCATGCAGTACTGACTGAGGCTTTATGGTCATGCAATGTGGTCCGAGGCTGAGCAGTTTAGGTTCATACAGTGTGGACCGAGGCTCAGCAGTATAGGGTCATGCAGAATGGATGGAGGCTGAGTAGTGTAGAGTCACGCGGTATGAAACAAGGCCGAGCAATTTACATCATCCAGTGCGGACAGAGGCTTCACATTTTAGGGTCATGTATTGTGGAATGAGGCTGAGAAGTTTAGGGTCATGCAGTACGGACCAAGGCAGAGCATTTTAGGCTTATGAAGTATGGACAGAGGCTGAGCGGTTAGGTTATGCAGCATGAATTTTGATCGAGGTTGAGCAGTTAGGGGTTATGCAGTGATCTGAGGTTGACCAGTTTAGGGTCGTGCAGTATGGGTCGAGGCTGAGCAGTTTAGGTTCATGTAGTATGGACTGAGGCAGAGCAATTTAGGGTCATGCATTGTGGACCGAGGCGGAGCTGGTTAGGGTCATGGAGTATGTACCGAGGCTGAGAAGTTTTGGGTTATGCAGTGTGGACTCAGGTTGCCCAATTTTGAGTCAAGCAGTATGGATTGAGGCTGAGAAATTTAGGGGACATGTAGTGTGGACCGAGGCTGAGCAGTTCATGGTCATGCTGTACAGACCGAGCCTGAGCAGTTTGGGTTCATACAATATGAACTCAGGCTGAACAGATTTGGGCCATGCGGTTTGGAGCGAGGCTGAGCAATTTAGGGTCTTGTAGTATGTATTGAGGCTGAACAGTTAAGGGTCATGCAGCATGAACCGAGTTGGAGCAATTTAGGGTCATTCAGTATGGATCGAGACTGAGATGTTTAGGGTCATGCAGTATGGACCGAGGCTGTGCAGTTTAATCAAGGCTGAGAAGTTTAGGGTCTTAGAGTATGGAGCAAGGCTAAGCAGTTTAAGGTCGTGCAGTACGGATCCAGGCTGAGGAGTTTAGGGTCATGCAATATGGACCAAGGCTGAGCAATTTAGGGTCATGCAATATGGACCGAGGCTAACCCGTTTAGGTTCATGCATGCAGTACGAACCGCGCCTAAGTAGTTTAGGGTAATGTAGTGTGGACGGAGGCTAAGCAGTTTAGGATCATGCAACATGACCCGAGCCTGAGTAGTTTAGCGTAGTATAGAATGGACCGATGTAGAGAAGTTTAAGGTCATTCAGTATGGACCGAGGCTGAGCAGTATACATCCAATATGGACGAGGCTGAGCAGTTTAGGGTCATGTAGTATGGACCACAGCTGAGTAGTTAAGGGTCATGCATTCTGGACTAAGGCTGAAAAGTTTAGGGACATGCAGTATGGATCGAGCTTGAACAGTTTAGGGTCATGCAATAAAGACCGTGGCTGATCAGTTTAGGGTCGTGCAATTTCGATCAAGGCTGAGTAGTTTACGGTTTTGTCATATGCACTGAGGCTGAGCTATTTAGGGTCATGCGTTATTGACCATTACTACAAGCTTTAGAGTCTTGCAGTAATGATCGAGGTTGAGCAATTTAGGGTTATGTAGTATGGATCGAGTTTGACCAGTTTAGGGTCATGAAGTATAGACCAAGTTTGAGTAGTTTAGGGTCATGTAGTATGGGCCGAGAATGCACAGTTTATTGTCATGCCGTATGATATGAGGCAGAGCAGTTTAGGCCCATACAATATGGGATGAACCTGAGCAGTTTAATATCATGCAGCATGGACAGAGGATGAGCAGTTTAGGGTCATGCTGTACGGATCGAGGCTGAATAGTTTAGGGTCATGTAGTGTGGACCGAGGCTGAACAGTTTAGTGTCATGTAGTGTGGACCGAGGATGAGCAGTTTAGGGTCATGCAGTATGGACCAAGGCTGAGAAGTTTAGGGTCTTCTAGTATGGACCTGGGCTGAGCTGTTTAGGGTCATGCATATGGATTGAAGCTGAGCAGTTTAGGGTCATGCAATATGGATCAAGGCGGAGACGTTTAGGGTCATGCAGTATGTAACGAGTTTGAGCAGTTTAGCATCATCCAGTAGGAACCGAGCCGGAGTAGTTTAGGGTATTGTAGTATGGACTGAGACTGAGCAGTTTAGGGTCATGCATCATGAACCGAACCTGAGTAGTTTAAGGTAATGCAGTATGGACCGTGGCAGAGAATTTTAGGGTCATACTGTATGGACCGAGGATGAGTGGTATTGGGTCATGTGGTAGAGAACAAGGCTGAGCAGTTTAGGGTCATGTGGTGTGGACCAAGGCTGAGTAATTAAGGGTCATGAAGTGAGCACCAAGGATCAGCAGTTTAGGGTCATGCAGTACGGAATGAGGATAACAAGTATAGGGTCATGCAGTATGGATTGAGGCTGACCAGTTTAGGGTCATGTAGTAAGGACCGAGTCAAAGCAGTTTAGGGTCATACAGTATAGACCGGAGATGTGCAGTTTACGGTCAGGCAGTGTGCACTAAGGCTGAGTAGTTAAGGGTCATACAGTATGGACCGACACTGACCAATTTAAGGTCTTGCAGTGTGGACCAAGGCTGAGCAGTTAAGTGTCATGTAGCTTGAACCAAGGCTAAACAATTTAGGGTCATGCAGTATGGACAGAGGAGGAGCTGTTTAGGGTCATGCAATAGGCATAGAGCCAGAGGAGGTTATGCAGGATGTACCAAGGCTGAGCAGTTAGGGTCCTGCAGTATGAGATGTTTAGGGTCTTGCAGTTTGGACTGAGTCTGAGTCGTTTTGGGTCAGATAGTGTTGACCGAGGATTAGTAATTTAGAGTCATGCAGTATGGATCGAGGGTTTAAGGTTATGCAATGTGGACCGAGGCTGAGAAGTTTAGGTCCATGCGGTGCGGACTGAGGCTCAACATCGGAGCCATTTATGGTCATTTAGTATGGACCGAGGCTGAGCAGGTTAGGGTCATGCAGTATGGATTGAGGCAGAGCTATTTAGGGTCATGCCATATGCACCAAGGTTGAGAAGTTTAGGGTCTTACAGTATGGACCGACGCTGAGCAGTTTAGGAACATGCAGTAAGCAGTTTAGGGTCATGCAGTATGGATCAAGGATGAGCAGTTTAGGATCATGCAGTACTTAGAATTTAGGGTCATGTAGTACCGACCGAGCTTGAGCAGTTTAGGGTCATGCAATATTGGCCAAGGTTGGGCACTTGAGGGTCATTCAATATGGAACGAGGTTGAGCAGTTTAAGGTCATGCAGTATGCACTGAGGCTGAGCAATATTAGGTCATGCCGTATGGACCATCCTTGAGAAGTTTAGGGTTAGGCAGTATGGCCCGAGGATGTGCAGTCTACGGTCTTGCCGTATGGTACGAGGCTAAGAAGTTTAAGGTCATGCAGTACACACCGAGGCTGAGTAAATTAGGGTCATGCAGTATGGACCGAGTGTGAGAGGTTTACTGTCACGCAGTCTTGATCGAAGCTGAGCAGTTTAGGGTCATGGAGTGTGCACCAAGGCTTAGGTGTTTAGGGTAATCTAGTATGGACTGAGGCTGAGAGGTTTAGAGTCAGGTAGTACAGACCAAGGCTAAGCAGTCACGTAGTGTGGACTGTGGCTTAGCAGGTTAGGGCCATGCATTCAGCCTCAGTTTAGGGTCATGCAGTATGGATAGAGGTTGACCAGTTTTGGGTCATGCGGTATGGGCCGAGGCTGAGCAGTTTAGGGTAATGCAGTCAGGACCGAGGCTTAACAGTTTAGGGTCAAGTTGTATGGACCGAGGGTGATCAGTTTAGGGACATGTAGTATGGACTGTGCTTGAGAAGTTTATAGCCATGCAGTATGGACCGAAGCTTAGCAGGTTAGGGTCATGCAATACGAACCGAGGCTGAGCAGTTAAAGGTCATACAGTACAGACCGAGCATGAGCTGTTTAAGGTCATGCATTATGTACCGATACTGAGAACCTTAAGGTCATGGAGTATGGACCGAGACTGAGCTGTCTAGAATTCTGCAGTATGGACAGTGTTTGAGCACTTTAGGGTCATGCAGTATGGATGGAGGATGGCCAGTTTAAGTTAATTCGTATGTTATGAGGCTGTGTACTTTAGGGTCACGCAGTTTGGACCGAACCTGAGTGATTTAGGGTCATGCAGTGTGGATAGAGGCTGGGCAGTTTAGGGTCATACTGTATGGACCGAGGTTGAGGAGTTGAGGGTCATGCAGTATGGACTAAGGCAGAGTAGTTTAGGGTCATGCAGTACGGATCGAAGCTGAATAGTTTAGAGTCATACAGTATGGACTGAGGCAGAGCAGTTTAGGGTCATTCACTGTGGACCGATGCTAAGAAGTGTTGGGTCTGGTAGTATGGACTGAGACTAAGTAGTTTAGGGTCATGCAGTACAGACTGTGGCTGAGCAGTCTAGGCTCATGCAGTAAGGACCGAGGCTGAGCAGTTTTGGGCCTTGCTATATAAACCAAGGATGAGCAATTGAGCATCATGCAGTGTGGACCAAGGTTGAGCAATTAAGAGTCATGTAACTTGGTTCGAGGCCTTATGGTCATGCAGAGTAGACCGAGGCTGAGAAGTTTAGGGTCACGTATTATGAAACTAGGATCAGCCATATAGGGTCATGCAGTATGGATCTAGTCAGTGCAGTTTAGGGTCATGCAGTACGGATCGAGGCTGAATAGTTTGTTGTCATGTAGTGTGGACCGAGGACGAGCAGTTTAGGGTCATGCAGTGTGGACAAAGGCTGAGCAGTTTAAGTTCATGCGAAACGGACCGAGGCTTGATGGTCATGCAGTGTGGACCGAGGCTGAGAAGTTTAGGGTCATGCAATATGGAACAAGGCTCAGCAGTATAGGGTCATGTAGTATGGATCAATGCTGAGCAATTTAGGGTCATGTAGTATGGGTCGAGGCGGAGCATTTTTGGGTCATGCAGTATGGACCGAGGTTGAGTAGTGTTGGGTCCTACAGTATGGACCGAGGCAAAGTACTTTAGGTTCATGCAGTACAAACAGAGACTGAGCAGTTTAGGGTCTTGTAGTAAGGATCGAGACTGAGCAGTTTAGGGTCTTGCAGTATAAACCGAGACGGAGCATTTCAGGGACATGCAGCATGAACCGAGGCTGAGTTGTTTAGGGTCATGCAGTGTGGACCGAGGCGGAGCAATTTGGGGTCATGTTGTATGGATCGAGCCACGGATGTATAGGGTCATACATTAAGTACCATGGCTGAGCAATTTAGGGTCGTGCAGTATGGACAGAGGTGGAGCAATTTAGAGACTTGCAGTATGTACCGAAGCTAAGCAGAGTCGTGTAGCATCAACCGTGGCATTATGGTCAAGCAATGTGGACCTAGGCTGAGCAGTTTAGGGTCACGTATTATGAAACGAGAATAAGTCGTATAAGGTCATGCACTATGGAGCGAGGCTGAGCAATTTAGGGTCATGCAGTATGGATCGAGGCGGAGCAGTTTAAGGTCATGAAGTACGTACCGAGGCTGTACAGTATAGGGTCGTGTAGTATGCACCGAGATTAAGAAGTCTAGGGTCATGTAGTATGGATTGAGGCTGAGTAGTTTAGGGTCATCCAGTATGGACCGAGGCTGAGCAGTTTTGGATCATGTAATATAGATCGTGGTTGAGCAGCTTAGGGACATGCAGTATGGACCGAGCTAGAGCAGTTTAGGGTCATGCTGTATGTACCGAGGGTGAGTAGTTTAGGGTCATGCAGTATGGACAGAAGCTGAGAAGTTTAAGATCATGCATTATGGACCGAGGACGAGCAATTAAGGGTCATGCAACATGAACCGAGGCTGTGCAGTTTAGCATCATGCTATGTGGAACGAGCCTGAGTAGTTTAGCATCATGCAGTGTGGAATGAGGTTGAGCAGTTTTGGATCGTGTAGTATGAGCCGAGGCATAGCAGTTTGGAGTCACGCGGTATGGAGCGTGGCTGAGCAATCTAGGATCATGTTGTATGGGCCGAGGCTGAGCAGTATAGGATCATGCAATAAGGACTGAGGTTGAGTTGTTTAGAATCATGGAGTATGGACCGAGGACGAGCAGTTTAGGGTCATGCAGTATGGACCAAGTCTGAGCAGTTTAGGGTCTTGCAGTACGGACCGAGGCTGAGCAGACTTGGGTCAGGCAGTATGGATCAAGGCTGAGCTATTTAGAGTCATGCATTATGGACCAAGGTTGATATGTTTTGGGTCATGTATTATGGACCGAGGCTGAGCAGTTAGGATCATGCAGTATGAACCGAGCCTGACTAGTATAGGGTAATGCAGAATGGACCAAGGTTGAGCAGTTTAAGGTCAGGAAGTATGAACCGAGACAGAGTAGTTTAGGGTAATGCAGTATGGACCGAGGCTGAAAAATTTAGTGTCATTCTGTATGGGCCAAGGCTGAGCAGTTTAGGGTCATGCAGTTTGGACCGAGGCTAAGAGGTTTAGGGTCATGTAGTATGGACCGGGGCTGAGTAGTTTAGGGCCATGCAGTATTGACCAAGGCTGAGCAGTTTTGGGTCATGCATGGTGGACAGAGGCTGAGCAATTTAGAGCCATGCAGTATGGTCCGAGGCTGCGCAGTTTAGGGACATGCAGTATGAAACGAGCCTAAGTTGTTTAGGGTAGTGCAGTATGGACGGTATGGACCGAAGATGAGCAGTTTAGGGTCTCGCTGTACCGACCGAGCTTGAGCAGTATACAGTCATGCAATATGGATCGAGGTTGAAAACTTTAGGGTCATGTAGTATTGACCAAGATTGAGCTGTTTACGGGCATGCAATATGGACCGAGCTTGAGTAGTTTAGGGTCATGCAGCATGGACTGAGGCTGAGCAGTTTAAGGCCATGCAGTCAGAACCGAGACTGAAGATGTTAGGGTCATGTAGCTTGGATCGAGGCCGAGCAGTTTAGCGTCATGTAGTATGGCCAAAGCCTGAGCAGTCTAGGGTCATGCAGAATGGACTGAGCTTGAATTGCTTTCGATCATGCAGTGTTGACCTAGGCTGAGCAGTTTAGAGTCAGTTAGTCTTGACCGAGGCAGAACAGTTTAGGGTCATGCAGTATGGACCATGGGTAAGTAGTTTATGGTCGTGCCCTATGGTACGAGGTTAAGTAGTTTAGGGTCATGCAGTATGGAAAGCGCCTGAGCAGTTTAGGGTCATGCAGAATGGATCGAGCCTGAACAGTTTAGGGTCATGCAGTATTGACCGAGGCCGAGCAGTTTAGTGTAAGTTCGTCTTGACCGAGGCTGAACAATTTAGGGTCATGAAGTATGGACCGAGGTCGAGCAATTTAGGATCATGTAGCAAGGACCGAGCTTGAGCAGTTTAGGGTCATGCAGTACGGGCCGAGGCTGAGCTAATTAGAGTCAAGCGCTTTGGACTGAGGTAGAGCAATTTACGGTCATGAGGTATGGACCGTGGCTGAGCAATTTGGGGTCATGAAGTATGGACTGAGGCTGGGCACTTTAGGGTCATGCAGTATGGACCGAGGCTAGGCCGTTCAGGGTCATGCAATACAGATCGAGCTTAAGCAGTTTTGTGTCACGCTGTATAGACTGAGCTTGAACAGTTTAGGGTCTTGCAGTATGAAACGAGGATGAGCAGTTTATGGTTATGATGTATGGAATGAGGGTGAGCGGTTTACGATTATGCCTTATGGTACGAGGCTCAGCAATTTAGCATCATGCAGGATGGATCGAGTTTGAGCAGTTTAGGGTCACGTAGTATGGACCGGGCTGGAATAGTTTAGTGTCATGCGGTATAGACCGAGGATGAGTAGTCTACGACCACGCCATATGCTACGAGGCTGAGAAGTTTAGGGTCTTAGAGTATCGACCGAGGCTGAGCAGGTTAGGGTCATGCAGTTTGGACCAGGGCTGAACTGTTTAAGATCATGTGGTATGGACCGTGACTGAGTTGTTTAGGGTCATGCAGTATGGATTACGACTGAGAACTTTAGGGAGATGCAGTATGGACCGAGACTGAACAGTTTAGGGTCGTGAAATTGGACTGTGGTTAAGTTGTTTTGGGTCAGGTAGTATGGACCGAGACTGAGCACTTTATGATCATGCAGTATGGACCACGGCTGAGCACTTTAGGTTCATGCAGTACGGACCGAGCTTCAGCAGTTTAAAGTCATGCAGCCTGTACCGAGGCTGAGAACTTTAGGGTCACATAGTATGGACAGAGGCTGAGCAATTTAGGGTCATGAAGTATGGACCGAGCTTGAGTAGGTTTGGATCATGCAGTGTGGATCAAGGATGAGCAATTTACGGTCATGCCATATGGTACTTGGATGAGTGGTTTGGGGTCAAGCACTGTGGACGGTGGCAGAGATGTTTAGGGTCATGCATTATGGACCAACCTTGAGAAGTTTAGTGTCACGCAGTATGGACCGAGGATGAGCAGTTTTCGATTAAGCAGTGTGGACCGAGACTGAATAGTTTAGGGTCGTGAAGTTGGACTGTGGTTAAGCTGTTTTGGGTCATGTAGTATGGACCGAGACTGAGCACATTATGGTCATGCAGTATGGACCGCGGTTGAGCACTTTAGGTTCATGCAGTACGGACGGAGCTTCAGCAGTTTAGGGTCATGCAGCATGTACCGAGGCTGAGAACTTTAAGGTCACATAGTATGGACCGAGGCTGAGCAATTTAGGGTCATGAAGTATGCATCAAGCTTGAGTAGGTTTGGATCATGCAGTGTGGATCAAGGATGAGCAATTTACGGTCATGCCGTATGGTACTTGGATGAGTGGTTTGGGGTCATGCACTGTGGACGGTGGCAGAGATGTTTAGGGTCATGCCTTATGGACCGACCTTGAGAAGTTTAGTGTCACGCAGTATGGACCGAGGATGAGCAGTTTTCGATTAAGCAGTGTGGACCGAGGCTTAGCAGGTTTTGCACATGCGTTATGGACCGAGGCTGAGCAGTTTAGGGTCATGCGGTATGGACCGAAGCTGAGCAATTTAGGGTCACGCAATATGGAACAAGGCTGGGCAGTTTAGGGTCATGCAGTACTGAACGAGCTTGAACAGTTTAGGGTCATGCAGAATGGATCGTGCTTGAGTAGTTTTGGGTCATGCGGTATGGACTACGTCTAAGCAAATTAAGGTCATGGTATATGGAACGAGGATGAGAAAATTACGGTCATGAAGTATGGAATTAGGATGAGCAGTTTATGGTCATGCCGTATGGTATGGGGCTAAGTAGTCTAGGGTCATGCAGTATGGACAGAGCCTGAGCAGTTTAGGGTCACGCAGTATCGACCGGGCTTGAATAGTTTAGTGTCATGCTATACGGATCGAGGATGAGCAGTCAACGGCCATGTCATATGTTATGAGGCTGAGCAGTTCAGGGTTAAGCAGCATGGATCGAGGTTGAGCTGTTTAGGGTCATGCAGTATGGACCTAAGTTAAGAAGTTTTGGATCATGCCGTATGGATCGAGGTTGAGAAGGTTAGGGTCATGCCATTGGGACCGAGGCTGAACAGTTTAGGGTCATGTAGTTTGGATCGAGACTGAGGTTTTTAGGGTCATGCAGTATTTGACCGAGGTTGAGCAGTTTAGGGTCATGCAGTATGGATCGAGGGTGAGCAATTTAGGGTCATGCAGTATGGACCGAGATTAAGAACTTTAGGGTCATGCAGTATGGACTGAAGCAGAGTTGTTTAGGGTCATGCAGTATGACCGAGCCTGAGCAGTTTAGGGTCATGCAAGATGGACCGATTCTGAACAGTTTAGGGTCATGTAGTATTGACCGAGACAGAGCAGTTTGGGGTCCTACAGTCTGGACCGTGACTGAACAGTTTAGGGTCATGCTGTATGGACAGTGGCTGAGCAGTTTAGGGTCATGCAGTATGGACTGAGCATGAGACTTTTTGGGTCATATAGTATGGACTGAGGCTGAGCGATTTAGGGTCTGGCAGATTACGATCATGCCTTGTGGACCGAGGTTGAGCAATTTGGGATCATGAAGTATGGACCGAGGCAAAGTTGTTTAGGGTCATACGGAATGGACCTAGTCTTAGGCTAAGCTATTTAGGGTCATGTAGTATGGATCTAGGCTGTGCATTTTTGGGTCATGCAATATGGACCGAGGATGAGCACTTTAGGGTCGGGCAGTATGGATCGAGGATGAGCAGCTTACGATCATGTCGTATGGTACTAAGTTGAGCCGTTTCAAGTCATGCAGTATGGACCGAGTCTGAGCATTTTAGGGTCATGCAGAAAGGAGCGAGCCTGAATAGTTTAGGGTCATGCAATATTGATCGAGGCTGAGCTGTTTAGAGTCATTTAGTCTGGACCGAGGCTGAACAATTTAGGGTCATACATTATGGACCGAGGACGAACAGTTTAGGGTCATGCAGTACGGACCGAGCTTGTACAGTTTAGGGCCTTGCAGTATGGATCGAGGCTAAGCAGTTTAGGGTCATGCAGTTTGGACCGAGGCAGTGCAATTTACGATCATGCCGTGTGGACCGTGGCTGAACACGTTTTGGTCACGCAATATGGACCGAGGCTTAGCAGTCTCGGGTCATGCAATATTGTCCGAGCTTGAGCAATTTTGGGTCCTGCAGTCTGGAAAGAGTTTGAGCAGTTTAGGGTCATGCAGTGTGGACAGAGGCTATGAGCTTTAGGGTCACGCAGTATGGACCGAGGCAGAGCAGTTTAGGGTCATGTAATACGGAATGAGGATGAGCAGTTTTTGGTCATTAAATATGGAACGAGGATGAGGAGTTTACGGTCATGCGGTATGGTACGAGACCGGGCAGTTCCCGGTCATAAAGTATGGACCGAGCCTGAGCACTTTAGGGTCACGCAGTATGGACGAGGCTTGTATAGTTTAGTGTCATGCTATATGGACCAAGGATGTGCAGTCCATAGCCATGTCGTATGATACGAGGTTGAGCAGTTTAGGGTCATGCAGTGCGGACCGTGGATGAACAATCTAGGGTCATGCGCTATGGAACGAGGCTGAGCAGTTTAGGGTCATGCAGTATGGACCAACGTTGAGTAGGTTAGGGTAATGAAGTTTGGACCGAGGCTGAAGAGTTTAGGGTTATGTAGTATGGAGTGAGGCTGAGTTGTTTAAGGTCATGCAGTACAGATTGAGCTTGAGCAGTTTAGGGTCATGCAGTATGGACCGCCCAGTTTAGGGTGACGAAGTATGGACCGAGCCTGAGCTGGTTCGGGTCAAGCAGTATGGAGAGTCATGGAGGCTGAGCTCGAGCAGTTTTGGGTCATGCAGTATTTACCGAGGCTGAGAACATCAGGGTCATGTAGTGTGGATTTAGGATGAACAGTTTAGGGTCATGTTGTATGGACCGAGCATGAGTAGTTTACGGTCATGCAGTATGGACAAAGGCTTAGTTGTTTTACGGTTATGCTGTATGGTACAAGGCTGAGAAGTGGTCATGCAGTATGGACCGAGCTTGAGGAGTTTAGTGTCATGCAGTAAGGACAGAGGATGAGCAGTATATGGTCGCGCAGTTTAGAGCCATACAGTTTGGACCGAGGATGACCAGTTTAGGGTCTGCAGCATGGACGGAGGCTGAGTAGTTTAGGGTCATGCAGTACATATCGAGCTTGAGCAGTTTAGGGTCACGCTGTATGGACTGAGGCTGAACAGTTTAGGGTCATGCAGTGTGGAACTACGATGAGTAGTTTACAGTCATGAAGTATGGAACGAAGATGAGTAGTTTACAATCATGACGGATGGTACGAAGCTGAGCAGTTTATGGTCATGCAGTACGGACCGAGCCTGAGAAATTTAAGGTCACGCAGTATGGACCAGGCTTGAATAGTTTAGCGTCATGCTGTGTGGACCGAGGATGAGCAGTCTAGGCCCATGCCCTATGGTACGAGGCTAAGCAGTTTAAGGTCATGCAGTATGGAACGAGGTTGGGTAGTATAGGGTCTTGCAGTATCGATCGAGGCTGAGAAGTTTAGGGTCATGCAGTACGGACCAAGGCTGAACAGGTTAGGGTCATGAATTTTGGAACGAGGCTGAAAAGTTTAGGGTCATGTAGTATGGACCGAGGCTGAGTAATTTAGGGTCATGTAGTACGGACCGAGCTTGAGCTGTTTAGGGTCATACAGTATGGGCCAAGGCTGAGCAGTTAAGGTCATGAAGTATGGGCCGAGGCTGAGCTGTTTAGGGTCATGCAGTATGTACCGAGATGGAGAACTTTAGGGTCGTGCAGTATGGACCGAGGCTGAGACGTTTAGGGTCATGCAGTACAAACCGACTTGAGCACTTTAGGGTCTTGCAGCATGGATCAACGCTGAGAATGTTAGGGTCATGTAGTACGGACTGAGGTTGAGTAGTTTAGGGTCATGTGGTACGGAACGAGGCTGAACAGTTTAGGGTCACGAAATATGGACCGAGGCTGAGTTGGATAGGGTCATGCAGTATGGACCGAGACAGATCAGTTTTGGGTCATGCAGTATGGACCGAGGCTGAGCAGTTTAGAATCATGCAGTACATACCGTGCTTGACCAGTTTAGGGTCATGCAGTATGGAATGAGGCTGAGAACTTTAGGGTCATGTAGTATGGACCGAGGATGACAAGTTGAGCATCATGCAGTATAGACCGAGCTCGAGTAGTTTAAGGTCATGTAGTATGGACTGAGGATGAGACGTTTACGGTCATGCCGTATGGCACGAGGCTGAGACGTTTAGGGTCATGCAGTGTGGGGAAGGGCTTAGATATTTATGGTCATGCAGTATAAACCGAGCTTGAGCAGTTTAGTGTCATGCAGTATGGACCGAGGATGAGCAGTTTACAACGCTGCAATGTGGACCGATTCTTAGCAGTTTAGAGTCATGCAGTTTGGACTTAGGCTAAGCGGTTTAGAGTTAGGCAGTATGGCCGACGCTGAGCAATGTTGGGTCAGGCAGTTTGGACCAAGTAAGAGCAGTTTATGGTGATGTCGTATGGACAGAGGCTAAGTAGTTTAGGGTCATGACATATGGACCAAGGCTGATATGTTTAGAGTCATGCAGTATCGACCGAGACAGGGAAATTTAGGGTCGTGTAGTATGGATCGAGGTTGAAAAGTTTAGGGTCATGATGTATGGACCTAGACTGAAATCCTTATGAGCAGTTTAGGGTCATGCAATACGGACCGCGCTTGAGAAGTTTAGGCTCATGCAGTATGAACTGAGGCCGAGCAGTTTAGGGTCATGCCGAATAGTCCGAGGCTGAGGAGTTTAGGGTCATGAAATATGGACTGAGGCTGAGCAGATTGGGTCATACACTATGGACCGAGCCCTAGCAATTTTGGGTCATGCAGTACGGACCGAGGCTGACAGGTTTAGGGTCATGTAGTGTGGATCGAGGACGAGCAATTTAGGGTCGTGCAGTGTGGATGGAGGCTGAGCTGTTTAGGGTCGTGCAGTATGGACCGAGGCTTTATGGTCATGCAGTATGGACCGAGGTTGAGGAGTTTGGGGGAATTCAGTTTGGTGCGAGGCTCAGTATTATAGGGCAATGCAGTATGGACCGAGGTTGAGGAGTTTGGGGGAATTCAGTTTGGTGCGAGGCTCAGTATTATAGGGCAATGCAGTACGGATATAAGCTGAACAGTTTTCGATTATGCATTATGAGTCAAGGCGGAGAGGTTTAGGGTCTTGCAGTATGAACCGAGGATGAGCAGTTTTGGTTCATGTAGTTTGGATCGAGGCTGAGCAGTTTAGGGTTTTGTAGTGGGAACAGAGGCTGAGCCGTTTAGGGTCATATAGTATGGACTGAGGCAGAACAGTTTAGGGTCATGAGCTATGGACTGAGGCTGAGCAGTTTAGGGTCTTGAGGAATGGGCCGAGGCTTAGCTATTTAGGGTCATGCAGTGTGGTCTGAGGTTGCGCAGTTTAGGGTCATGTAGTATGGACCGAGGATGAGCAGTTTATGGTAATGCTGCATGAACTGAGGCCGAGCCGTTTTAGGTCATGGAATATGGATGAGGCAGAGCAATTTTGGGTCTTAAGGTATGGAGCGAGGCTGAAATGTTAAGGGTCGGGCAGCATGAACTGTGGTTGAGCAATTTAGGGCGATTCAGTATGGACCGATGCTGCGCAACTTAGGGTCAGGCAGTATAGACCGAAGGAGAGTAGTTTAGGGTCATGCAGTATGGACCAAGGCTGAGCAGTTCATGTTCTTGCAGTATGGCCCATGGTTGTGTAGTTTAGGGTCATGCACTATGGATCGAGGCTGAGCGGATTAGGGTCCTGCATTATGGACCGAGGATGAGTAGTTTATGGTCATGCTGCATGGACCGCGGTCGAGCCGTTTAAGGTCATGCAATATGGACTGAGGCTGAGCAGTTTTGAGTCATGCGGTATGGAGCGAGGATGAGCAGTTTTGGGACTTAGAGTACGCATTGAGGTTAAACAATTAAGGGTCATGTAGCAGGAACCGAGGCTCAGCAATTTAGGATCGTGCAATGTGGACCGAAGCTGAGTAGTTTAAGGTCATGCAATATAGAGATAGGCTGAGGATATTAGGGTCATGCAGTACAGACCAAGGTAGAGCAGTTTAAGTTCTTGCAGTATGGATCATGGCTGACCAATTTAGAGTTATGCAGAATGGATCGAGGCTGAGCAGTTTAGGCTCATGCAATATGGACCAAGGTTGAGCAGTTAGGATCATGCACTATGGATCGGGGCGGAGAAGTTTAGGGTCACGCAGTATGGACCGAGGTTAAAGAATTTAGGGTCATATAGTATGGACCGAGACTGAGTAGTTATGTGTCATGCAGTATGGACCGATGCTGAGTAGTTTAGAGTCATGTAGTATGGCCAGGTTTGCACCACATATGATTAACAATGAGGCAAGAAAGGTGAAGAAATTTGAAAGGGGTCTTCGGCCAGCTATTAGAAGCAGAATATCAGTCTTGAAATTGAGAACTTATGCTGAAATAGTGGATCGAGCCCAAAAGACGAAAAATCAGAAAAGTCATGTTAGACATACATCATCTAATCGACAACCGTTTAAAAGGCCAAACAAGATGCCAAGGCCCTCGCCATTTCAAAACCCAATAGAACCATGTAGAAAATGTGGGAAAAATCATGGATCAAGCCCTTGTTATTGGAATACCGGAGCCTGTTTTAAATGTGGAAAATTGGGACACCAGATTAGACAATGTCCTAGCTGACAGACACAACAGCTTCCAAAGCAGGGAGAGATAGCTCCAAAGCCTCAGATGAAGGGAAGAGTATTTGCGATTACAGAGCAAGACGCTCAGGCCTCAAAATCAGTGATCCAAGGTACTCTTACTATCGTCCAAAAAGTAGCTCATGTTTTGATTGATCCTAGATCTACTCATTCATTTGTGTCACAACACTTTGCATGCCACTTAAAGGTAGAACCAAAACAATTAGAATACATTCTAGAGGTAGCCACACCGATGAGAAATTCAATTAACACCAATATAGTATACAAATCATGTGTAATAAAGATAGAAGAAAAGGAACTGTTGGTTGATTTAATACTCCTGGAAATTCAAGATTTTGATGTACTCTTGGGCATTGATTGGCTTTCTGCATACCATGCAAGTATTGATTGTTATAAGAAAATTGTTACCATTAGTATTCCGAATCAACTAGTATTTTACTTCAATGGTGTCAAAGAAGACTCCCCATCATATTTAATCTCTTGTATTCAAGCTAATCGCCTCCTTCGAAAAGGGTGTCAAGGCTTTCTTGCGTTTATCAAAGAAGATAGGAAGGGAGAAATAAATTTGGATACCACTCCAACTATCCGAGAATTTCTCGACGTTTTTCCAAAAGAATTGCCAGGATTACCGCCTGACAGGGAAATTGAATTCTCCATTGAATTATTGTCAGGGGTAGCACCAATTTCTAAGGCACCTTACAGAATGGCTCCTGCAGAACTTAAGGAAGTGAAACAACAATTGGAAGAATTATTAGGTTTTATCAGGCCCAGTGTGTCACCTTGGGGTGCTCCAGTACTGTTTGTCAAAAAGATGGGACTATGAGATTGTGTATTGATTATAGACAGTTGAACCAAGTGACAATGAAAAATAAGTATCCATTACCTAGAATTGATGATTTATTTGATCAATTACAAGGATCACAAGTGTTTTAAAAAATTGATCTGAGATCCGGATACCATTAGCTTAAGATTAAAAGTGAAGATGTACTCAAGACAGCTTTCAGAACAAGGTATGGCCATTATGAATTTTTAGTCATGTCTTTTGGATTAATCAATGCACCGGCTGCATTTATGGATTTGATGAATCGGATCTTTAAGCCCTTTTTGGATAAATTTATTGTGGTATTCATTGATGATATTTTAATTTATTCCAAGAATCAGAAGGAACATGAGCAGCATGTAAGAATAGTATTGCAAATATTAAGAGAGAAGAAATTGTATGCCAAACTTAGTAAATGTGAATTTTGGCTTGAACAAGTGACATTTTTAGGACATGTCATATCAAAGGAAGGTCTATGACTTGATCCTTCAAAGGTTGAAGCCGTTGTTAATTGAAAACAACCAAGTAATGTGACTGAAGTTCGAAGCTTTTTGGGATTGACAGGATATTACAGAAAATTTGTAGAAGGATTTTCTCGAATCGCAACCCCATTGACTCGATTGACACAGAAGAATGTCAAATTTGAGTGAACAAGTGAATGTGATGAGAGTTTTCAAGAACTAAAAGTTCGATTAACTTCAGCACCTATTTTAACTATTCTTGAGGGGAGTGGGGGATTTGTGATTTATAGTGATGCTTCACATAAAGGCTTGGGCTGTGTATTAATGCAATACGGGAAAGTAGTGGCATATGCATCCAGACAGTTGAAAGAATATGAGAAAAAATATCCAATTCATGATTTGGAGCTAGCTGCAATAGTATTCGCTTTGAAAATATGGAGGCATTTTTATATGGTGAGCAATTCGAAATATACACGGATCATAAGAGTTTGAAATACCTCTTCTCTCAGAAGGATTTAAATATGCGGCAGATAAGATGGATGGATTTCTTAAAAGATTATGATTGTACAATCCATTATCATTCAAGAAAAGCTAACGTTGTGGCCGACGCTCTAAGTAGAAAATCTACGAGAGTCTTAGCTCATCTAATGATCCAAGAAATGAGATTGTTAGAGGAAATAGTGGATTGACATCCAACTCCGTCCATTAATGGTGTGGTAAGTATGTTTGCCAACATTAAGGCAGAACCCCAATTAATCCAACAAATTCGATTGGCACAAATGAAAGAACCTCAGCTTATAACAATTATAGAAGAGGTGAAGTAAGGAAAGAGAGATGAATTTTCTATATGTAGTAAGGATTTGCTAAGATTCAAAGGTCGGGTTTGTGTTCCGAATGATGAGAGTGTGAAGAAAGCTATCTTGAAAGAAGCACATCATTCTCGTTATACGATACATCCCGAAAGTATTAAAATGTATCAGAACCTGAAGAAAACTTTTGGTGGAATAATATGAAAAAAGAGGTAGCACTATTTATGTCTAAATGCCTAACATGCCAGCAAGTAAAAGCTTAACATCAACGGCCTGTTGGGTTGTTGCAACCTTTACCCGTGCCAGAATGGAAGTGGGAGCACATCTCTATGGATTTGGGTCATTGTGGACCGGTTGACCAAAGCTGCCCACTTTCTACCGATTCGCACGATGTACACTTTGGATCGACTGGCCCAGTTGTACATTAAGGAAATAGTACGGTTGCATGGAGTTCCTGTCAGTATTGTATCGGACAGGGATACTCGATTTACTTCTAAATTTTGGGCTAGACTACAGTCAGCCATGGGAACAAGACTCACCTTTAGTACTGCCTTTTACCCCCAAACTGATGGACAATCGGAGAGGACCATCCAAACCTTGGAAGATATGCTGAGGGCCTGTGTTATTGACTTTACAGGAAGCTGGGATGACCATTTACCCCTGATTGAGTTTGCTTATAATAATAGCTTCCAAGCCAGTATTCAGATGGCACCATATGAAGCCTTGTATAGAAGGAAATGCAGGTCACCCATATGTTGGGACGAGGTTAGTGAAAGAAAGCTTTTGGGGCCAGAAATTGTCAAGATAACCACAGATAAGATAACAATAATTCGTGAAAGGCTCAGAACAGGTCAGAGTCGGCAAAAGAGTTATGCCGATAACCGACGGAGAGATCTTGAATTTGAGGAAGGTGATCGAGTTTTCCTAAAAATCTCACCAATAAAGGGCATTATGAGATTCGGCAAGAAAGGAAAGTTGAGCCCACGTTACATCAGACCATTTGAAATCCTAGAAAGAATCGGAGGTGTCTCTTATAGACTTGCCTCACCATCCGAATTGGCAAACGTTCATAATGTCTTTCATGTATCTTCACTACGAAAATATCAGCCCGACCCGTCCCATATCTTGAAATATGAACCTTTACCGATCAGGAAGGACCTATCCTTCATTGAGCAGCCAATTTTGATACTGGATAGAAGGGTGCAAGTGTTGCATAAGAAGGAGATTCCTTTAGTCCGTGCATTATGGTAGTACCATTCAAGAGATGAGTCGACTAGGGAACGAGAAGACGATATCAGAGAAAAATGTCCCTATCTTTTTAAGTAATTAGGTACATAAATTTAGAGGACGAAATTTCTTTAAGGGGGGAAGAATGTAATAATCCTAAAATTTCAAAAAAAAATATATAAAAAATAAAATAAAATATAATAATAATATTAATGGTGTTAACAGAAATAAATATAAAAAAATAAATAAATAAAATAATAAAATAATAAATATATATTAGTAATGATAATAATAATAATAACACTAATATACCGTTAGGATATTGTTGCTTTTATATTAACAACAATATATATTAAAAATAAATAAATGATACTATTGTTAATATACTTGAGGGTTCAATTCTACTTGGGTGGACCTTAGGTCCACCACTTAAAGTTTTTATAAGAACACCTCTTTAAGGTACACCTTGCATCTTAGGTGTATTGTTTTTATTAGCCTGTGTCTCTCTTTCTCTCTCTCTCTGCATTTTTGGGTCAAGGGGCTTCTCTTTTTCTCTCATTAACAGCTCATCGACCCTCCCTCAAGAAGCATCCTCTGCTTCAACAACAAAGGAGATTCTTTCGCTTATCTCCTCTACCCAACCACAACTCTCTGTACTGGACCTTCTCCATTTATAACCTCTCTCTCTAACCATGGTTTATGAACTATACACAAGAGACTACGATAACACATATGATAAGCCCACATCCAAAACGGATGCTCCCTCAATTTCAAAATTAAAGTAAGTGACATCATCTTCCTGAAAAATAGTCTGTTTTTAATAAATAGTGATATTTCCTTCCAGGATCTTTATTTTATAAGTTTTGTGTGTAAGTGACCTCATTGTCTCGAAAAATAATCCATTCTTTTTAAAAATGAAATGAAATAATTATTTCTGCTTATTATAATGAATTTTAGGCACGACAAATTTTATGCGCACGTGACCTCATTATCTTGAAAAATAATCTTTTTAATAAAAATTGTGATATTTTATCTATGTTAGAAATTTTGAATGCTGTAAATTAAGAAAAATAAATTTATTTATTTTTCTTGTCTATTGTTAGAAATAAATGTGATATTTTTGCTTTTAGTAAAATTGTGATATTTCTTTCTACTGTTTTGAATATTTAGACATTGTAAAATTCATGTGCAAATGACTGCCTTATTATTTAAAAATTGACATTTTTGCAAGTGATTATAGTATTGTTGTGAAATGTTTATTTGTGGATTGATATCCCATAAATTGTGATAATTTCGTATTCTTGAATGTCTATAAGAGTTTAAATTGGAAATTATGCTAGAATGCCTTTACAAATTGCTAGGTTTCTAAATTTGAGCCCAAAATATTTGATTGGTTATTTTTGAAATGTTATAGAGAGTGACTGTTATTAATGGTTTAAGTGAAATTCATATTAATGATTTCAGTGATATGTTGAGTACATGATATTGCTGCTTTCGAATGTTTAAAGAGATTTAGAAATAATTTAAGTATGCAAGTGGACTCATCCGGTTCACCGGTGAGGTATAAGTGGACCTATCTGGGACGCCGGTAGGGATTAAGTGGACTCATCCGGTACGCCGGTGAGGTATAAGTGGACCTGCAGGGATTAAGTGGACCTATCTGGGATGCCGATAGGGATTAAGTGGACCCATCAGGACGCTGATGGGGTATATAGGTGACCTACTTGGGACGCCAGTAGGGTATTTTGTGAAATCCTTTGAATTATGCACTGCCTTTAAAAGTGTTATAAGCATTTCAATTACTCGGATTATACTTAATTATGCATTTATTGAAAGTGAAACTGTTGATGCATTCCTATTAATAGATTTCCGTTTTGAAAATATTGATATCTTTCAATCATGATTATTTTTAGGATTATGATGAGCACTTACTGAGTAGCCAAACTCATCAAACTATGGTAAACATTTTTTCAGGATAACTGCGGATTCATTTTGAGTGCTAGTCAAGATCAACCTTGGAAGATATTGTTGTTGTGCTAGCTTTCTTTTGTTACTTTGTAAGATCTCGCCACTGTAAATTTGTCCTATCAAGAGATATATATATGTTTTGTCTGTCACATCTCAGGAATAACAGTATTGTAAATTCTTGGGGTGTGGCAAGTATGGATCGAGGCAGAGTAGTTAACGGTTATGCAGTACGGATCGAGCTTGAGCAAATTAGGGTCATGCAGTATGGACAAAGGATCAGCAGTTTACAGTCATGCCGTATGGTACGAGGCTAGGCAATTTAGGGTCATGCGGAATGGACCGAGCCAGAGCATTTTAGGGTCATGCTTTATGGGCAGAGGATATGCAATTTAAGATCATGCAGTTTGGAACGAGGCTCTGTAGTATACGTTCATCAAGTATAGATCGAGGCCAACAAGTTTATGGCCATGCAGTATGGGCCGAGGCGGAGCAGTTTAGGGCCATTCACTATGGATACGCAGTTTAGGGTCATGTAGTATGGACGGAAGCCAAGCAGTTTAGTGTCTTACAGTATGGACCGAGCCTAAGCAGTTAACAGTCATGTAATATGGACTAAGGTAGAGCAGTTTAGGGTCATGCAGTATGGACCAAGGCTGAGAAATTTAAGGTCATGCGGTATGCACGGAGGAAGTGCAGTTCAGGGTCGTGCTATGTGGACTGAGGTTGCACAGTTTAGGGTCATGCAGTAATGACCGAGGCTGGGAAGTTTAGGGTCATTCAGTATGGACCCTGGCTGAGCAGGATAGGGTCATGCTGTATGGACCGAGGATGTGTAAATTAGGGTCAAGCAATATGGATTGAGGCTAAGTAGTTTTCAGTCAGGCGGTATGGGCTGAGGCCGCGCTGTTTAGAGTCTTGCACTACGGACTAAGGCTTAACAGTTAAGGGTCATGCAGCATGAACAGATGCAGAGCAATTTAGGGTCATGCTGTATGGATCGAGGCTTAGCAGCTTAGAGTCATGCAGTATGGACTAAGGCTGAGCAGTCTAAAGTCATGCAGTATGGACTGAGGCTGAGCTCTTTAGGGTAATGTAGTATGGATCGAGGCTGAGCAGTTTAGAGTCTTGCAGTATGGACTGAGGCCGAATAGTTTTGGGTCATGAAACATGGATCGAGGCTGAGCAGTTTAGGGTCATGCAATATGGACCCAGGCTGAGCAGTTTAGGGTCATGCAGTATGGATCGAGTTTGAGCAGTTTAGGGTCATGCAGTATGCAACGAGCTTGAGTAGTTTAGGGCAATGTAGTGTGAACCAAGGCTGAGTAGTTTAGGGTCATGAAGTAATAACCGAGACTGAGTAGTTTAAGGTAATGCAGTGTGGAACGAGGCTGACAAATTTAAGGTCATTCAGTAACGATCGAAGTTTAGCAGTTTAGGTCATGCAGTATGGACTGAGGATATGAAGTTTAGAGTCATACAGTATGGTCCGAGGCTCAGCATGTTTACGTCATGCAGTCTGGACTGAGGCTGAACAATATAGAGACATGCAGTGTGGATCGAGGATGAGATGTTTTGGGGTCATGTAGTAAGGACCGAGCCTGAGAAATTTAGTGTGATGCAGTATGGACCGATGCTGAAAATTTTAGGGTCATGCAATATGGACCGATGCTGAGCAGTTTAGTGTCATGTAGTATCGACGAAGCCTGAGTAGTTTAGGGTCATGTAGTATGGACCGATATTGAGAACTTTCGGGTCATGTGGTATGGACTGAAGCTGAACAGTTATGGGTCATGTTTTTTGGGCCGAGGCTGAGATGTTTAGGGTCATGCAGTATGGACTGACGCAGAGTAGTTTAGGGTCATGTAGTATGGAGCGAGGCTAAAATGTTTAGGGTCAAGCACTGTGGCCCAAGGCTGAGCAGTTTAGGGTCATGCAGTATGGACCAAGGATGAGAAATTTTGGGTCACGCAATATGGACCGAGGCTGACCAGTTTAGGGTCATGTAGTGTGGATCGAGGATGAGTTGTTTAGGGTCATGCAATATGGATTGACGCTGAGCTGTTTAGGGGAATGCAGTGTGGACAGTGGCATTATGGTCATGCAGTGTGGATCGAGACTGAGTAGTTTAAATTCATGTAGTTTGGAACGACGCTCAATAGTGTAGGGTCTTGCAGTATGGATCGAGGCTGAGAAGTTTAGGGTCATGCAGTATGGGTCGAGGAGATAAAGTTTAGGGTCTTGCAATTTGAACCGAGGCTGAGCAGCTTAGGGTCTTGCAGCATGGACTGAGGCTTAACAATTAAGGGTCATGCAGCATGAATCGAGGCAGAGATGTTTAGGGTCATGCAGTATGGACCAAGGCAGAGCAGTTTAGTGTCATGCATTATGGATTGAACCTAAACAGTTTAGGGACATGCAGTATGTACATGGCTAAGCAGTTTAGGGCCAGGTAGCATGGACCGAGGCTTAGCAGTTTAGTGTCATGTACCATGGACCAAGGCTGAGTAGTTAAGAGTCATACAGCATGGAATAAGGCTTTATAGTCATGCGGTGTGGATCAAGGATGAGCAGTTTAGGGTCATGCACTATGGATCTAGGCTGAGCAGTTTAGGGTCATGCAATACCGACCGAGGCGGCGCAAATTAAGGTCATGCAATCTAGACCGAGGCAGTATAATTTATGGTCCTGCAGTATGGACTGAGGCTGAGCACTTTAGGGTCATGTAGTATGTACCGAGGTTGAGCTGTTTAGGGTCATGCAGTACGGATTGAGGCTCTATGGTCATGCAGTGTGGACCGTGGCTACGCAATTTAGGGTCATGCAGTGTGGAACGAGGCTCAGAAATATAGGGTCATGTAGTATGGAACGAGGGTCACCAGTAT
Source organism: Amborella trichopoda (assembly GCF_054954075.1). Lineage (NCBI taxonomy): Eukaryota > Viridiplantae > Streptophyta > Magnoliopsida > Amborellales > Amborellaceae > Amborella > Amborella trichopoda. The sequence continues at coordinate 19,613,543 of NC_142336.1, read as the reverse complement.
AAGCTCTTGCAGTATGGATCGAGGCTGAGCAGTTTTGGGTCATGCAGTATGGACCGAGGCGGAGCTGTTTAGGGTCATGCAATATGGACCAAGCCTGAGCAATTTAAGGTCATGAAGTATGGTCCGAGGCTGAGTTGATTAGAGTCATGCAGTATGGACCGAGGATGAGCAGTTTAGAGCCGTTCAGTATGGACAGAGGTTGAGCAGTTTAGGGTCATCCAGTACGGACCGAGGCTTTATGGTCATGCAGTGTGGATCTAGGATGAGCAGTTTAGGGTCGCACCGTACAGAATGAGGCTCAGTAGTATGGGGTCAAGCAGTAGGGATCGAGGCTAAGAAGGTTAAGATCCTGTCGTATGGATTAAGGTTGAGCAGTTTAGGGTCATGCAGTACGGACCGAGGCAGTGCAGTTCAGGGTTATCCAGTGTTGAATGAGGCTATGTGGTTTAGGGTCTTACAGTATGGACAGAGGCTTAGTAGTTTATGGTCATGCAATATGGACCTAGCGTAAGTAGTTTAGGTCCATGCAGTATGGACCGTGGCTGAGCTATTTGAGATCACGAAATATGGACCGAGGCTGAGCAGTCTAGGGTCATGCAGTATGGACCGAGGCTGAGCAATTTTGGGACATGCAGTACGTACTGAGGCTGAGCAGTTTAGGGTCATGCAGTATGTACCATGGCTGAGTAATTTAGGGTGATGCAGTATGGACCGAGGCTGAGCCGTCTTGAGTTATGCAATACGGACTGAGGCTTTATAGTAATGCAGTGTGTATTGAGGATGAGCAGTTTAGAGTCATGCAGTTTAGAACGCGTCTCAGATGTATAGTGTCAAGCAGTATGGATCTAGGTTGAGCAGTTTAGGGTCACGCCGTATGGACCAACGCTGTGCAGTTTAGGGTCATGTAGTATGGACTTAGGGAGAGCTGTTCAGGGTCATCCGATGTGGAATGAGGCTAAGTAGTTTAGGGTCATGCGGTACGGACCGAGGCTGAGGAGTTTTGGTTCATGCAGTATGGACCAAGGCTTAGAAGTTTAGGGTCATGCAGTATTTTAGGGTCATGCAGCATAGATAGAGGCTGAGCTCTTTTGGGTCATGCAATATGGAATGAGGCTGAGTAATTTAGGGACATGCAGTACGGATCGAAACTGAGAAATTTAGTGTCATCGAGTATGGACCTAGGCTGAGCTTTTTATTGTCATGCAGTGTGGACCGAGACTTCGTAAGTTAAAGTCATGAATTATGGACCTAGGCTGAGCAGTTTAGGGTCATGCAGTATGGACCGAGGCTGCACAATTAAGTGTCATGCGGCAGGGATCGAGGCCTTATGGTCATGCAGTGTGGACTGTGGTTGAGCAGTTTAGCATCATGAAGTATGGAATGAGGCTCTGTCGTATAGGGTTATGCACTATGGATCGAGGCTCAACAGTTTAGGGTCATGCAGTATGGACCGAGGCAGAGCAATGTGGGGTCATGCAGTATGGACCGAGGCTGAGCAGTTTAGGGTCCTGCAGTGTGGTTCGAGGCTGACCACTTCGGGTCATGCAATATGTATTGAGGTTGAGCAATTTAGGGTCCTGCAGTATGTACCGAGACTGAGCAGTCTAGATTCATGCTGTATGTTTCGAGGTTGAGAAGTTTTGGGTCATGCAGTATGGACCGAGGCTTAGCAGTTTAGTGTCATGCAGTACGGACCAAGGCCGAGTCGTTGAGATTCGTGCAGCATGGACCGAGGCTTTATGGTCATGCAGTGTGGATCGAGGTGGAGCACTTTAAGGTCATGTAGTCTGAACTGAGGCTGAGAAGTTTAGGGTCCTGCAGTACGGACCGAGGCTGAGAACTTTAGGGTCATGTAGTATGTACCGAGGGTGAGCAGTTTAGGGTCAGGCAGTTCAGATGGCTTTATGGTCATGTAACGTAGACCGTGGCTGCACAGTTTAAGGTCATGCAGTACGGAAAGAGTCTCAACAGTATAGGTCATGTAGCAATGAACGAGGCTCCCCAGTCTAAGTTTATGCAGTATGGATCGAGGCTGAGGAGGAACAATTTGAGGTCATGTAGTATGGTTTGAGACAGAGTAGTTTAGGGTCATGCAGTATGGTCCGAGGATGAGCAGTTTAGGGTCATGCAGTATGGACAGAGGTTGAGTAGTTTAGGGTCATCCAATACGGGCTGAGGCTTTATGGTCATGCAATGTTGATCTAAGATGAACAGTTTAGGGTCACGCAGTACGGAATGAGGCTCTGCAGTATAGAGTCATGCAGTATGGGTCGAGGTTGAGAAGTTTATGATCATCTTGTAAGGACCAAGGTTGAGCAGTTTAGGGTCATGCAGTACAGACCGAGGTCGTACAGTTTAGGGTTATCCAGTGTTGAATGAGGCTAAGTAGTTTAGGGTCATGCAGTATGGATAGAAGCTTAGTAGTTTAGGATCTTGTAGTATGGACCTAGCCTAAGTAGTCTAAGGTCACGCAGTATGGACCGAGGCTGAGCTATTTAGGATCATGAAATATAGATCGAGGCTGAGCAGTTTAGGGTCATGTAGTATGGACCGAGGCTGAGCAGTTTGGGGTCATGCATATGTACTAATGCTGAGCAGTTTGCGGTCATGCAGTATGTACCATGGCTGAGCAGTCTAGGGTCATGCAGTATGGTCCGAGGCCTAGCAGTTTAGTGTCATGTAGTATGGACCAAGGCTGAGTAGTTAAGAGTCATACAATAGGGACTGAGGCTTTATGGTCATGCGGTGTAAACGGAGGTTGAGAAGTTTTGGGTCATGCAGTAAGGACCGAGGCTAAGTAGTATAGGGTCTTGCAGTGTAGACCGAGGCTGAGCTCTATTGGGGTCATGCAGTATGGATCGACACTCTGCAATTTAGAGTTATGCAGTATGAACCGAGGCTGAGCAATTTAGGTTCATGCTGTATGGATCGAGGCTGAAAAGTTTAGGGTCATGCTATATGGACTGAGGATGAGAAGTTCAGGGTCATGCAGTAAGCACAGAGGCTATATGGTCATGCAGTGGGTCCTAGGCTCAGCCGTTTAGGGTCCTTACCAGTATAGGGTCATGAAGTATGGATCAAGTCTGTGCAATTTAGGATCATGCAGTGTGGACCAAGGAGGAGAAGTTTGGGGTCATGCACTGTGTACCGAGGCAGAGGAATTTAGGGTCATGCAGTATGGACCTAGGAAGAGTAGGTTAGAGTCATGCAGTACGAACCGAGGATGACCAGTTTAGGGTCATGCTTGAAGGACAAAGGCTGAGCAGTTTAGGGTCATGCATCATGAACCAAGGCTGAAAAGTTTAGGGTCATACAGTATGGACCGAGGCATAGCAGTTTAGGGTCATGCAGTACGGACCGAGCTTGAGTAGTTTAGGGTTATGCAGTATGGAATGAGGATGTGCAGTTTACGGTCACACCTTTTGGTACGAGGCTGAGAAGCTATGGATCATGCAATATTGACCTAAACTGAACAGTTTTTGGTCATGCAGTATCGAAGGAGGCAGAGCAGTTTGTGTTCATGTTGTCCAGACTGAAGCTCAACAGTTTAGGGTGATGCAGTGTAGACCGAGGCTGAGATATTTAGGGTTATGCAGTATGGACACAAGCTGAGAGGTTTAGGATCATGTAGTATGGATCGTGCTGAGATGTTTAGGGTCATCGAGTAAGGACAAAGGCTGAGCAATTAAGAGTCATGCAGAATGGAATGAGGCTGAGCAGTTTAGGGTCATGCAGTATGGACTGACACTGAGAAATCTAGCGTCAAGCATTTTGGACCGAGGCTAAGCAGTTCAAGGTCATGCATTTTGGACCGAGGTTGAGTAGTTTAAGGATAAGTAGAATGGACTGAGGCTGAGCAGTTTAAGGTCAGGCTCTTTAGATTGAGGCTTAACAGTTTAGGGCAATGCAGTATGAACCGAGGCTGAGCAGTTTAGGGTCATGCAGTAAGGGCAAGAGTTGAGTAGTATAGGGTCTTGATGTATGGATCAAGACTGAACAGTTTAGGGTAATGCAATTTGGACCGTGGCTGAGCAATTTACGGTCATGTCGTTTGGGACAACGTCGAGCTATTTACAGACAGGCAAAATGGACCGAGGTTGAGTAGATTAAAAACATGCAGTAAAGACCGAGCCTGAATAGTTTAGGGTCATGCAGTATCGACTGAGGCTGAACAGTTTAGGGTCGTGCAATATGGACCGAGGCTGACCAATTTAAGGTCATGCAGTATGGATCGAGACTGAGCAGTTTAGGGTCATGCACTATGGACCGAGGCTGAGCAGTTTAGGGAGATGTACTATAAACGAGGCTGAGTAGTTTAGGGTCATGCTGGAAGAACCGATACTGAGAAATTTAGAGTCAAGCAGTATGGACCGAGGCTGTACAGTATAGGGTTATGCAATATGGATTGAGCTTGAGCAGTTTAGGGTCATGCAGTCTGGACAAAGGACGAGCAGTTTACAGTCATATAGTATCGTACGATGCAGAGCAGTTTAGGGTCATGTAGTATGGACCGAGCTTGAGCAGTTTAGGGTCATGCAGTTTGGGCTGAGGCTGAAGAGTTTTGGGTCATGCAATATGGGTCGAGGCTGAGCAGTTTAAGGTCATGCAGTATGGACCGAGGCTAAGCAGTTTAGGGTCTTACAGTATGGACCAAGGCTGAGGAGTTTATGTTCATGCAGTATGGACTGAGGCCGAGTAGTTTAGGGTCATGTAGTATGGACCGATACTAAGAAATTTAGAGTCAAGCAGTATGGACCGAGGCAGTGCAATATAGGGTTATGCAGTATGAATTGAACTTGAGTAGTTTAGGGTCTTGCGGTATGGACCGAGGATAAGCTATTTATGGTCATGCCGTATGATAAGATACTAAACAGTTTAGGGTCATATAGTATGGACCGAGCCTGAACAGTTATGGTCGTGCAGCATGGACCGTGGCTGAGCAGTTTGAGAACATGCTATGTGGACCGAGGTCGAGTAGTTTAGGGTCATGTAGTATGGATTGAGGCTGAGCAATTTAAGGTCATGCAGTATGGATCGAGGTTGAATAGTTTAAGGTCATGCAGAGTGGGCTGAGGCTGAGAGTTTTTTGTCATGCAGGATGGATCAAGGCTGAGAAGTTTTGGGTCATGGAGTATTAAGTGAGGCTGACCAGTTTAGGTTCATGTAGTATGGACCGATGATGAGCAGTTTAAGTTCATACAATATGGTTTAGGGTCTTGCATTATGGACCAATGCTTTATGATTATGTAATGTGGACCGTGGCAGAGCAGTTTAGGGTCATGCAATTGGGAACGAGGCTCAGCAGTATAGGTTCATGCAGTATAGATCTAGGCTGAGTAGTTTAGGGTCATGCACTACGGGCCGAGGCAGAGCAGTTTAAGGTCATGCAGTATGGACGGAGGCTGAGGATTTTAGGGTCATGCAGTATGGACATATGCTGAGCAGGTTTGGGTGATGCAGTATGGACCTATGCTGAGCAGTTTAGGGTAATGCATTATGGACCTTGGTAGAGTAGTTTAGGGTCATGAAGTATTGACCAAGGCTAAGCAATTAGGAGTCATGCAGCCACGACCAAGGCTTTATGGTCATGCGGTGTGGACTAGGGTTGAGCAGTTTAGGGTCACGCAGTATGGAACGAGGATCAGCCATATAGGGTCATGTAGTATGGATAATGGTATAATAGTTTAGGGTCATGCTGTATGGAACGAGGTGGAGCAATTTAGGCTCATGCACTATTGATCGAGACTGAGCAGTTTAGGGTCTGGCAGTATCGACCGAGGATGAGCACTTTAGGTTCATGCAGTATGTACCAAGGCTGAGCAGTTTAGGGTCATGCAGTATGGACCGAGGCATAGCAGTTTATCATCATGCAGTCTTGTCTGATGCTGAATAGTTTTACGTCAAGCAGTATGAACCGAGGCGGAGTAGTTTAGGGTCATGCAGTATGGACTGAGCCTGAGAAGTTTGGGTTCATGCAGCATGGATGGAGGTTGAGCTGTTTAGGGTCATGCAATATGGACCGAGGCAGAACAGTTTAGGGTCATGCAGTATGGACTGAGACTGAATAGTTTAGGGTCATGCATTATGGACGACGCTGAGTAGTTTAGGGTCTTACAGTATGGATCAAGGCCGAGCAATTTAGGGTCATGTAGTATGGATCGAGCCTGAGCAGTTTAAGGTCATGCAATATAAACCTAGCGTAAGTAGTTTAAGGCATTGCAATAAAGGCCGAGCCGTAGCAGTTTAGGGTTGCGCAGTAGGAACCGAGACTGAGTAGTTTTGGGTAATGTAGTATTGACTGAGGCTTACAAATTTATGGTCATTCGGTATGGATCGAGGCTAAGCAGTTTAGGGTCATGCAGGTTGTACCGAGGCAGATAAATTTAGGGTCATGCAGTATGGACGAGGAATAATAGTTTAAGGTCATGCAGTACGGACCGAGGATGACCAATTTAGGGTCATGTTGTATGGACAGAGGCTGAGCAGTTTAGGGTCATGCAGTATAAACCGAGGTTGTGCACTTGAGGGTCATGCAGCATGAACCGAGGCTGAGCAATTAGGGTAATGCAGCATGGAGCGAGGAAGAGCGGTTTAGGGTGATGCAATATGGACCGAGCCTGAACAGTTTAAGGTCAGGCAGTATGGACCGAGGCTGAGTAGTTTTGGGTCATGTAATGTGGACTGAGGTTGCATAGCTTACAGACATGCAGTATGGATTAAGGCTGAGTAGTTTAGGGTCATCCATTATGGACTGAGGCTGAGCTGTTTAGGGTCATGCTGTATGCACCAAGGCTGAGTTGTTTATAGTCATGTAAAATGGACTGAAGCCAAGTAGTTTTGAGTCATGCTGTCTGGGCTTAGGCTGAGCTATTTAAGGTCTTGCTGATTGGACAAAGAATCAATAGTTTAGGGTCATGCCGCATGAACCATGGTTGAGCAGTTTAGGGTCATGCAGTATGGGCCGAGAGTTTAGAATCATGCATTATGGACGAGGCTGAGCAGTTTAGGGTCTTACAATATGGATTGAGGCTGAGCAGTTTTGGGTCAGGCAGTATCGATCGAGGCTAAGCAGGTCGAGCAGTATAGCCCGAGCATGAGTAGCTTAGGTTGATGTAGTATGAATCGAGCCAGTATAGTTTAGGGTAATGCAATATAGACTTAGGCCGAGCAGTTTAGGGTCATGCAATAAGAACCTAGACTAAGTAGTTTTGGGTAATGCAGTATTGATCAAGGCTGAAAAATTTATGGTCATTGAGTATGGACCGAGGCTGAGCAGTTTAAGGTCATGCAATATGGACCAAGGAAGAGCAATTTGGGGTCATGCCGTATGAACCGAGGCTGAGCTGTTTACGGTCATGCAATATGGATCGAGTCTGAGCAGTTTAGGGTCATGCAGTATGGACTGAGCCTGAGCAGTTAAGAGTCGTGCATTATGGACGAGGCTGAGCAGTTTAGGGCGTTGCAGTTTGGATCGAGGTTGAGCAGTTTTTGGTCTGGCAGTATGTGTCGAGGCTGAGCAGTTTACAGTCACGCACTATGGACCAAGCTTGAGAAGTTTAGGGTCATGCAGTATGGGCCGAGGCTAAGCTGTTTAGCGTCATGCAGTATGGACCGAGGCTGACCAGTTTAGGGCCATGCATAATGAACGATGGCTGAGCAGTTTAAGATCGTGCATTATGGACGATGCAGAGTAGTATAGGGTCTTGCAGTATGGATCGAGGCTGAGCAGGTTTCGGTCAAGCATTATCGATCGAGGTTGAGCAGTTTAGGGTCATGTAGTATCGATCAAGCCTGAGCAGTTTAGGGTCATGCATTATGGACCGAGGCTGTGCAGTTTAGGATCATGCATTATGGACCGAGGCTGGGTAGTTATTGGCCATGCATTGTGGACCAAGGCTTAGAAATTCACGATCATGCATTTTTTAGCAAGGTTGAGCAGTTTACTAGCACACAGTATGAACTAAGACTGAGGAGCTTAAGGTCATGTAATATGGAACAAGGTTGAGCAATTTCAAGCTTGTATTATGGACCTAGGCTGAGCACTGTAGGGTCATGCAGTTTGGACCGACGCTGAGCAGACTAGGGAAATGCAGTATGGACTGAGGCTGAGCAGTTTAGAGTCATGCTGTATAGACCAAGGCTGAGCAGTATAGGGTCATGTAGTACAGACCGAGGCTAAGCAGTTTAGTCTCCTGCATTCTTGTCCGAGGCTGAATAGTTTATGGTCCAACAACATGGACCGAGGCGAAGTAGTTTTAGGTCAGGTAGTATGGACTGAGCCTGAGAAGTTTAGGGACATGCAGTATGGACCGAGGCTGAGCTGTTTAGGGTCATGCAATATGGATCGAGGCAGAGCAGTGTAGGGTCATGCAGTACGGACCGAGGTGAATAGTTTAGGGTCATGCATAATAGATGAGGCTGAACAGTTTAGGGTCTTGCTGTATGGATCGAGCCTGAGCAGTTTAGGGTCATGCAGTATGAACCGAGCTTAAGTAGTTTAGGGTAATGTAATATTGACCAGGGCCTTACAGTTTAGGGTCGCGCAGTTAGAGCCGAGACTGAGTAGTTTCTGGTAATGCAGTAATTACGGAGGTTAACAAATTTATGGTCACTCAGTATGGACCGAGGCTGAGCAATTTAGGGTCATGCAGTATTCGAATCATGCAGTATGGACAGAGGCTACGCTGTTTAGTGTCATGCAATATGTCAACCGCAGTTTAGGGTCATGCGGTACGGACCGAGCCTGAGCAGTTAGGAGACATGCATTACGGACGAGGCTGAGCAGTTTAGGTTCTTGCAGAAGGGACCGAGGCTGAGCAGTTTTTGGTCAGGCTGTATGTATCGACGTTAAGTCGTTTACGGTCAGGCAGTAGGGATCGAGCATGAGCAATTTAGGGTCATGCGGTATGAGCTGAGGCTAAGTTATTTAGGGTCATGCAATATGGACCGAGGCTGAACAGTTTTGGATCATGAAGTATGGACCAAGGCTGAGAATTTTAGCGTCATGCATTATGGGCGAGGCTGAGTAGTTTAGGGTCTTGCAATATGGATCGATGCTAAGCAGTTTTGACTTAGGCACTATGGATTGAGGCTGAGCAGTTTCGGGTCATGCAGTACGGCTCAAGCCTGAGCAGTTTAGGGTTATGCAGTATGGAACGAGGTTGAGCAGTTTAGGATCATGCTTTATGGACCGAGGCTAGGTAGTTAATGGCCACGCATTGTGGACCGAGGCTTAGAAATTTAGGGTCATGTATTTTTGACCAAGGCTGAGCAATTTACTGTCATGCAATATGAACAGTGACTGCGTAGTTTAAGGTCACGCAATATGGAACGAGGTTGAGCAATTTAGGGGCTTGTACTATGGACCGAGTCTAAGCAGTGTAGGGTCATGCCTATTAGACCGAGGCAGAGTAAATTAGAGTAATGCAGTATGGACAAAGGTTGAGCTGTTTATGGTCAGGAAATATGGATCGAAGCTGAGCGATTTAGGGTCGAGCAGTATTAGTAGAGGTTGAGCATTTTAGATCAAGCATTATGGACGAGGCTGAGCAGTTTAGGTCTTGCAGTATGGATTGAGGTTGAGTAGTTTTGGGTCAGGCAGTATGTATCGAGGCTAAGCAGTTTAAGGTCAAGCAGTATGGTCCAAGGCTGAGCAATTTAGGATCATCCAGTAAGGACCAAGGCTAAGCAATATGGGATAATGATGTATGGACCGAGGCTGAGCTGTTTAGGGTCATGCAATATGGACCGAGGCCGAGCAGTTTACAGTCATGCTGTATGGACCGAGCCTGTGCAGTTAAAAGTCATGCACTATAGACGAGGCAGAGCTGTTTAGGGTCTTGCAGTAAGGATCGAGGCTGAGCAGTTCATTGTCAGGTAGTATGTATCGAGGCTAAGCAGTTTACAGCCATACAGTATGGACGGAGCTGGAGCAGTCTAGGGTCATGCGATATGGACCGAGGCTAAGTTGTTTAGGGTATGGACCGAGGCTGAGCAGTTTAGGGTCATGTAGTATGGACCAAGGCTAAGCAGTTGAGCTTCATGCTTTATGGACGAGGCGAAGTAGTTTAGGGTCTCGTTGTATGGATCTAGGCTAAGCAGTTTTGGATCAGGCACTATGGATCGAGGCAGAGCAGTTTAGGGTCATGCTGTATGGGCCAAGCTTGAGCAGTTTAGGGTCATGCAGTACAGACCAAGGCTGAGTAGCTTAGGATCATGTATTATGGACCGAGGCTGCATAGTTAATGGCCATGCATTGTGGACCAACGCTTAGAAATTTAGGGTCATGCATTTTTGACCAAGGCTGAACAATTTTCTGTCACGCAGTATGAACCGAGACAGAGAAGCTTAAGCTCATGCAAAATAGAACGAAGTTGAGAAATTTAAGGGCTTGTACTATGGACCTAGGCTGAGCAATGTAGGGTCATGCAGTGTGGACCGAGGCTGAGCAGATTAGAGTCATACAGTATGGACCGAGGCTGAGCTGTTTCGGGTCGCCCAATAAGGACCAAGGCTGAGCGGTTTAGGGTCATGCAGTATGGACCAAGGTTAAGCATTTTAGAGTTAAGCATTATGAACGAGGCTGAGCAATTTAGGGTCTTGCAGTATGGACCGAGGCTGACCAATTTTTTTAGAGCAGTATGGATCAAAGCTGAGCAGTTTTGAGTCATGCAATATGTACCGACCCTGAGCAGTTTAGGGTCATGCAGAATGGACCCAGACTGAGTAGATTAGAGTAATGCAGTATAGACCGAGGCTAAGCAGTTTAGGGTCATGCAGTAGGAACCGAGATTGAGTTGTTTAGGTTAATGCATTATGGACTGAGGCTGACAAATTTAGGGTCAACCAGTATGGACCGAGGCAGACCAGTTTAGGGTCACACAGTATGGATCGATGCTGAGCTGTTTTGGGTCATGCAGTATGGACTGAAGGTCACAAGTGGTCATGCTGTATGGACTGAAGCTTAGTAGTTTAGGATCATGCAGTCTTGACTGAAGCCAAATAGTTTAGGGTCATGCAATATGGTCCGAGACTAAGTAGTTTAGGGTCACGAAGTATGGATCGAGGCTGAGCAGTTTAGGGTCATGCAGTATGGACCGAGGTGAAGCAGTTTATGGTCATGGTGAGTGGATCGAGGCTATGTTGAGGGTTATGCAGTATGGACCTAGGCTGAAAAGTATAGGGTCATGTAGTATAGACCGAGGCTGAGCAGTTTATGGTCATGCATTGTGGACCCAGGCTTAGTAGTTGAGGGTCACGCAGTATGGATTGAGGCTGAGAAGTTTAGGGTCGTGCAGTCTTGGCTGAGGCCTAACAATTTGGGTCATGTAGTATGGATCGAGGCTGAGCAGTTTAGTGCCATGTAGAATGGACCAAGCTGGAGCAGTTTAGGGTCATGTAGTATGCATTGAGGCTAAGCAATTTAGGGTCATGCAGTTTGGAAAAAGGCTGAGAAGTTTACGGTCATGTCGTAAGGACTGAGGTCGAGCTGTTTAAGGTCATGCAGTATGGACCGACACTAACCACTTTAGGGTCATGAAGTACAGACCGAGGCTTGGCAGTTTAGGGTCATGAGTATAGACCGAGCTTGAGCAAGTTCATGGTCATGCAGTATGGACCGATGCATTGAGCTTTAGGGTTGTGCAGTCTTGACCAAGGCTGAAGTGTTTAGGGTCATGCAGTATGGACCGAGGCTGAGTAGTTTAGGGTCATGCAGTATGGACCGAGGCATTACGATCTTGCAATGTGGACACAGGGTGAGCAGTTTCGGGTCATGCAATATGGAACAAGGCTCAGCCGTATAGGGTCATGCAGTAAGCATCGAGGCTGAGAAGTTTAGGGTCATGCAGAGTCGGCCGAGGCTGAGCCGTTTAGGCATGCGATATGGATCAAGGCTGAGTAATTTAGGGACATGCAGTATGGATCGCGGCTGAGCAATTTAGGGTCATAAGGTATGGACTGACGCTGAGAACTTTAGGGTCATGTAGTATGGATCGAGGTAGAGCGGTATTGGGTGATGCAATATGGAACAAGCTTGAGCAGTTTTGGGACATGCAGTATGGACCGAGGATGTGTAGTTTACGGTTCACCGTATGGTACGAGGCTGAGTAGTTTAGGGTCGTGTACTATGGACTAAGGCAGAGCAGTCTATGGTCATGCAGTATAGACCGAGGCTGAACAGTTTAAGGTCATGCAATATGGACCAAGGCTGAGCAGTTTAAGGTCATTCAGTATGGATCGAGGCGGAGCAGTTTAGAGTCATCCATTATCAACGAGGATGAGTAGTTTTGTGTTTTGCAGTATGGATCGAGGCTGAGCAGTTTTGTGTCAGGCAATATGGATCGAGGCTGAGCAGTTTTGGGTCAGGCAATATGGATCGAGGCTGAGTAGTTTAACGTCATGCAGTGCTGACCAAGATTGAGCATTTCAGGGTCATGCAGTATGATCCGAGACTAAGTAGTTTTGGATAATGTAGTATGGATAGAGCCTGACAAATTACGGGTCATTCAGTATGGACCGAGGTTGAGCAGTTTAGGGTCATGCAGTATGGACCGAGGCTGAGCAGTTTAATGTTTGGACTATGGACTGAGGCTGAATAGTTTGGGTTCGAGTAGTATGGATCGAGGCGGAGCAGTTTAGGGTCAAGAAGTATGGACTTAGCCAGAGCAGTTTAGGGTCATGCAGTATGGACCGAGGCGGATCTGTTTAGGGTCTTGCAATATGGAACGAGGTTGAGCAGTTTAGGGTCATGTAGTATGGATCAAGGCTGAGCAGTTTAGAGTCATGAAGTATGGACTGAGGCTGAGATGTTTAGGGTTATACAGTATTGACCGAGGCTGAACATTATAAGGTCACGTAGTAAGGAATGAGGTTGAGCCATTTATGGTCATGCAGTGTGTACCGAGGCTTCGCAAGTTAAGGACATGCATGTCAAATCGAGGCTAAGCAGTTGAGGGTCTTGCAGTATGGACTGAGTAGTTTAGGATCACGCAGTAGGGACCGAGGCTAAATAGTATAGAGTCATGCAGTCTAGACTGAGGCTTAACAGTTTAGGGTCATGCAGTATGGACCACGGCTGAGTAGCTTAGGGTCATGCAATATGGATCGAGCTTCAGTAGTTTAAGGTGATCGAGGAAATGTTGTAGTTTAGGGTCATGCAGTATGGGCTTAGTAGTTTACGTTCATGTTGTAAGGACTAAGGCTGAGCGATTTAGGGCCATGCAGTATGAACCGACACTGACGTCATGTAGTATGGATCGAGGCTGTGCAATTTAAGGTCATGAGTACAGACCGGGGTTGAGCAGTTTACGGTCATGTAGTAAGGACCGATGCTGTGAACTTTAGGGTCTTGTAGTATGGCCCGAGGTTGAGTAATTTAGGGTCACGCAGTATGGACCGAGCCTGAGAAGTTTAGGGTGATGTTGTATGGACCTAGTCTGAGCAGTTTAGGGTCATGCTGAATGGACCAAAGCTGAAAAACGTTTAGGGTGATGCATTGTGGACCGAGGTTGAGATATTAAAGGTTATGCAGTATGGACAAGGGCTTAGCAGTTTCCGGTCATGCAGTATGGATTGAGACTGAGCAGTTTGGACCAACTCTTAGCAGGTTAGGGTCAGGCATTATGGACCAAGGCAGAGCAATTTGGGGTCATGCGAAGTGGATCGAGGATGAGCAGTTTAGGGTCATGAAGTACGGAGCAAGGCTGAGCAGTTTTGGGTCATGCAGTCAAGACCGAGGCTTAGTAGTATAGGGACATGCAATATGGATCGAGGCTGAGCAATTTAGGGTAATGCCGTATGGATCAAGCATGAGCAATATAGGGTCATGCTGTATGGACCAAGGCTGAGCAGTTTAGGGCCATGCAATTTAGATCGAGGCTAAGTGGTTAACGGTCATGTCGTATGGAACAAGGCTGAGCTGTTTTGGGTCATGCTGTATGGATCGAGGTTGAGCAGTTTAGGGTCATGCAGTATAGACCGAGCTTGAACAGTTTAGGGTCATGCAGTATGGACCAATGCTGAGAATTTTAGTGCCATAAGTATAGACCGAGGTAGAGCAGTATTGGGTTATGCAATATGGAACGCGCTTGAGCAGTTTAGGGTCACACAGTATGGACAGAGGATGTGAAGTTTATGGTCTTGCTGTAGGGTACGACGCTGAGTGGTTTAAGGTCATGTAATATGGATTAAGGCTGACCAGTTTATGGTCATGCAGTATGGACCGAGGCTGAGCAGTTTAGGGTCATGCAATATGGACCGAGGCTGAGCAGTTTTGGGTCGTGCAGTACGGACCGAGCTTGAGCAGTTTAGGGTCATGCAGTAATGACCGTGGCTGAGCAGTTTAGGGTCATGCGGTATAGATAGAGCTTGAGCAGTTTAGGTTCACGCCATATGGAGATGTGAAGTTTACTGTCATGCAGTATGGTACGAGGCTGAGAAGTTTTGGGTCATGCAGTATGGACCGAGGTAGAGCAGTTTAGGGTCATGCAATATAGACTGCAACAGAGTAGTTTAGGGTCATGTTGTTTTGACCAAGACTGAGCAGTTTAGGTCATGCTGTCCAGACCGAGGCTGACCAGTTTAGGGTTATGCAGTGTGTACCAAGGCTGATATGTTTAGGGTCACACAATATTGACCAAGGCTGAGTAGTTTATGGTCAGGCAGTATGGACCGAGCATGAGTAGTCTATGGTCCTCTGGTGTGGATCAAGGGTTAGCAGTTTAGCGACATGCATTGTGGACCGTGGCTGAGCAATTTAGGGTCATGCAGTATGAACCGAGCCTGCGAAATTTAGGGTAATGCATTATAGACCGAGGTTGAGCAGTTTAGGGTCGTGCAGTAAGAACTGAGATTGAGTAGTTTAGGGTCATAGAGTAAGGACTGAGGCTGAGCAGTTTAGGGTCATGCAGGATGGACCGAGGCTAAGTAGTTTAGGGTCACGCAGTATGGACTGAGGCTGAGCAGTTTAGGGTCATTTAGTCTTGACTGAGGCTTAACAGTTTAGGATCATGCGATATGGGCAGAGGCTGAGCAATTTAGGGTCATGCAGTATGGACCGAGCTTGAACAGTTTAAGGTCATGCAGTATGCATCGAGGCTGAGCTGTTTAGGATCATGCAGAGTAGTTTACGGTCATGTCGTATGGACTGAGGCTGAGCTGCTTAGAAACATGCAGTATTGATTGTGGCTGAGCAATTTAGGGTCATACAATATTGACCAAGTTTGAGCAGTTTAGAATCATGCACTATGGACCGAGGCTGAGCATTTTTGAGTCATGCAATTTGGACCGAGGCTGAGTAGTTTACGATGATGTCGTATGGAACAAGGCTATGCTGTTTAGGGTCATGCTGTATGGATCGAGACAGTGCAGTTTAGGGTCATCGAGTACAGATTGAGCTTGAACAGTTTAGGGTTATGCAGTATGGATCGATGCTGAGAATTTTAGTGTCAAGCAGTATGGACCGAGGTAGAGTAGTATTGGGTTATGCAATAAGGAAGAGCTTGAGCAGTTCAGGGTCATGAAGTATGGACCGAGGATGTGACGGTCTTGCCTTGTGGTACGAGGCTTAATAGTTTAGGGTCATGTAGTCTGGACCGACGCTGCGCAGTTTATGGTCATGCAGTATGTACCTAGGCCGAGCAGTTTAGGGTCATGCAATATAGACTGAGGCGGAGCAGTTTGGGGTCATGCAATATGAACCGAGCTTGAGCAGTTTAGGGTCATGCAGTATGGACCGAGGTTGAGCAGTTTAAGGGTCACGCAGTATGGACCGAGTTTGAGTACTTTAGGGTCATGCAGTTTTGACCGATGCTGAGCAGTTTAGGGTGTTGCAATCTATCCCGAGGCTGACCAGTTTAGAGTCACCCAATCTGGACGAAAACTAAGATGTTCAGTGTCATGCAGTATTGACCAAGGCTAAGTAGTTTAGGTCATGCAGTATGGATCAAGGCTAAGAAGTTTATGGTCATGCAGTATGGACCGAGGCTTAGGAGTTTAGGGTCATGCATTGCAGACCGAGGCTGAGCAATTTAGGGTCATGCAGTATGGACCGAGGCTGTGCCGTGGGTTTTGCAGTCTGGTCCGAGGCTTAACTGTTAGCATCATGCAGTATGGACTGCGGCTGAGCAGTTTTGGGTCATGCAGTATGGATCGAACTGGAGCAGTCTAGGGTCATGCAGTAATGACCGAGGATATGCATTTCACTTTCTTGCCATATGGTACGACGCTGACAAGTTTAGGGCCATGCAATATGGATCGAGTTTGAGATTTTTAAAGTCATGCAGTATGGGACGAGGGTAAGCAGTATAGGGTCATGCAGTATGGACTAAGGCTGTCCACTTTAGGGTCATGCATTATGAACCTGGCTTATGCAATTTAGGGTCATGCAGTATGGACAGAGGATGAGCAGTTTACTGGCATGCAGTATGTTACGAGCTTGAGAAGTTTAGGGGCATGCAGTACGGATCGAGACTGTTCAATTTAGGGTCATGTTGTATGGACCGAAGCTTAACAGTTTAGGTTTATGCAGTGTGGACCGAGGTTGAGATATTAGGGCGATATAGTAAGGACAAAGGCTAAGAAGTTTAGGGTCATGGGGTATGGACAGAGGCTGAGCAGTTTATGGTCATGTAGTGTGGACTTAGGCTTAGCAGTTTTTGGTCACACATTGTTGACCGAGTCAGAGCAGTTTATGGTCATGATTATGGACCGAGGAGGAGAAGTTTAGGGTCATGCACAATCGACCGAGGCAGAGAAGTTTGGGGTCATGCAGTCTGAACTGAGGTTGAACAATTTGAGGTCAGGCTATAAGGACCCAAGCCGAGCACTTTAGGGTTATGCAGTATGGATCGAGCCTGAGAAGTTGAGGGTCATGCAATATGGACCGAGCATGAGGTGTTTCTAGTCATGCAGCTTGGATCGAGGCTAAACAGTTTAGGGTCACGATATGTGGCCCGAGGCAAAGAAGTTTAGGGTCATGTTGTATGGACCGCGCTTGAGTAGTTAAGGGCCATGCAGTATAGACCAAGACTAAGCACTTTAGGTTCACGTAGTATGGAACGAGGCTGAGCAATTTAGGGTCTTGCAGTACAAACCGAGCTTGAGCAGTTTAGGGTCATGCAGTATGAACCGAGGCTGAGAACTTTAGGGTCATGCAGTATGGATCGAGGCTGAGCAATTTAGGGTACGCAGTATGGACCGAGCTTGAGCAGTTTAGGGTTTTGTAGTAGGGACCGAGGATGAGCAGTTCACGGTCATGCCGTATGGTACAAGGAATAGAAGTTTAGGGTCCTGCAGTAATGACAAAGGCTAAGCATTTCAGGATCGTGGCTGAGTAGTTTAGGGTCATTTTTTCTTTAGGGTCATGCAGTATGGACCGAAGCTGAGCAGTTTGGGGCCATCCAGTATGGACCGAGCTCGAACATTTATGAGTCGTGAAATATTGATCGAGGTTGAGAAGTTTAGGGTCATCATTTTGGACCGAGGCTGAGAAGTTTAAGGTCATATCGTATGGACCAAGGATGAGCTGTTTAGGGTCATGCAATATGGACCGAGACTGAGCACTTTTTGGCCTTGCAGTATGGACCGAGGCTGGGCAGTTTAGGATCACTCTGTACAGATAGACCTTAAGCAGTTTAGGGTCATTCAGTATGTTCCAATACTGAGAACATTAGGGTCAAGAGATGCAGATCGTGGCTAAGCAGTTAGGGTCATGCAGTAGGGACCGAGCTTGAGCTATTTACGGTCATGCAGTATGGATCGAGGATGAGTAGTTTAAGGTCATGCCTTATGATAGGAGGCTGAGCAGTTGAGGGTCATGCAGTAACGACTGAGCCCGAGAAGTTTAGGGTCATGCAGTATGGACCAAGGCTGAGTAGTTTAGAGTCATGAAATATAAATCGAGGTTGAGCAGTTCGTGGTCAAGAAGTGCGGACCGAGGCTAAGGAGTTAAGGGTCACGCAGTGCGTACTAAGGCTGAGATGTTTAGGGTTATGCAATATGGACCGAGGCTAAATAATTTAGGGTCACGCAGTCTGGACCGAGGATGAGCAGTTTATGGCCATGCAGTGTGGACCAAGGCTTAGAAGGTTTGGGTGATGCATTATGGAGCGAGGCGGTGCAGTTTATGGTGATACACAATAGATCGAGGCTGAGCAGTATTTGGTCATGAAGTACAGACCAAGGCTGAGATTCTTAGGGTCATGCAGTCTTTATCGAGGCTTAAGAGTTTAGGTTCATGCATTACAGACCGAGGCAGAGCAGTATAGGGTTATGCAGTATGGACCGAGCTTGAGTAGTATAGGCTCATGCAGTATGGATGGAGACTGACCACTTTAGGGTCCTACAGTATGAACCGAGGCTAGGCCATTTAGCATCATTAGTACAGACTGACCTTGAGCAGTTTAGGGTAATTCAGTATGGACCGAGGCTGTGCCGTGGGTTTTGCAGTCTGGTCCGAGGCTTAACTGTTAGCATCATGCAGTATGGACTGCGGCTGAGCAGTTTTGGGTCATGCAGTATGGATCGAACTGGAGCAGTCTAGGGTCATGCAGTAATGACCGAGGATATGCATTTCACTTTCTTGCCATATGGTACGACGCTGACAAGTTTAGGGCCATGCAATATGGATCGAGTTTGAGATTTTTAAAGTCATGCAGTATGGGACGAGGGTAAGCAGTATAGGGTCATGCAGTATGGACTAAGGCTGTCCACTTTAGGGTCATGCATTATGAACCTGGCTTATGCAATTTAGGGTCATGCAGTATGGACAGAGGATGAGCAGTTTACTGGCATGCAGTATGTTACGAGCTTGAGAAGTTTAGGGGCATGCAGTACGGATCGAGACTGTTCAATTTAGGGTCATGTTGTATGGACCGAAGCTTAACAGTTTAGGTTTATGCAGTGTGGACCGAGGTTGAGATATTAGGGCGATATAGTAAGGACAAAGGCTAAGAAGTTTAGGGTCATGGGGTATGGACAGAGGCTGAGCAGTTTATGGTCATGTAGTGTGGACTTAGGCTTAGCAGTTTTTGGTCACACATTGTTGACCGAGTCAGAGCAGTTTATGGTCATGATTATGGACCGAGGAGGAGAAGTTTAGGGTCATGCACAATCGACCGAGGCAGAGAAGTTTGGGGTCATGCAGTCTGAACTGAGGTTGAACAATTTGAGGTCAGGCTATAAGGACCCAAGCCGAGCACTTTAGGGTTATGCAGTATGGATCGAGCCTGAGAAGTTGAGGGTCATGCAATATGGACCGAGCATGAGGTGTTTCTAGTCATGCAGCTTGGATCGAGGCTAAACAGTTTAGGGTCACGATATGTGGCCCGAGGCAAAGAAGTTTAGGGTCATGTTGTATGGACCGCGCTTGAGTAGTTAAGGGCCATGCAGTATAGACCAAGACTAAGCACTTTAGGTTCACGTAGTATGGAACGAGGCTGAGCAATTTAGGGTCTTGCAGTACAAACCGAGCTTGAGCAGTTTAGGGTCATGCAGTATGAACCGAGGCTGAGAACTTTAGGGTCATGCAGTATGGATCGAGGCTGAGCAGTTTAGGGTACGCAGTATGGACCGAGCTTGAGCAGTTTAGGGTTTTGTAGTAGGGACCGAGGATGAGCAGTTCACGGTCATGCCGTATGGTACAAGGAATAGAAGTTTAGGGTCCTGCAGTAATGACAAAGGCTAAGCATTTCAGGATCGTGGCTGAGTAGTTTAGGGTCATTTTTTCTTTAGGGTCATGCAGTATGGACCGAAGCTGAGCAGTTTGGGGCCATCCAGTATGGACCGAGCTCGAACATTTATGAGTCGTGAAATATTGATCGAGGTTGAGAAGTTTAGGGTCATCATTTTGGACCGAGGCTGAGAAGTTTAAGGTCATATCGTATGGACCAAGGATGAGCTGTTTAGGGTCATGCAATATGGACCGAGACTGAGCACTTTTTGGCCTTGCAGTATGGACCGAGGCTGGGCAGTTTAGGATCACTCTGTACAGATAGACCTTAAGCAGTTTAGGGTCATTCAGTATGTTCCAATACTGAGAACATTAGGGTCAAGAGATGCAGATCGTGGCTAAGCAGTTAGGGTCATGCAGTAGGGACCGAGCTTGAGCTATTTACGGTCATGCAGTATGGATCGAGGATGAGTAGTTTAAGGTCATGCCTTATGATAGGAGGCTGAGCAGTTGAGGGTCATGCAGTAACGACTGAGCCCGAGAAGTTTAGGGTCATGCAGTATGGACCAAGGCTGAGTAGTTTAGAGTCATGAAATATAAATCGAGGTTGAGCAGTTCGTGGTCAAGAAGTGCGGACCGAGGCTAAGGAGTTAAGGGTCACGCAGTGCGTACTAAGGCTGAGATGTTTAGGGTTATGCAATATGGACCGAGGCTAAATAATTTAGGGTCACGCAGTCTGGACCGAGGATGAGCAGTTTATGGCCATGCAGTGTGGACCAAGGCTTAGAAGGTTTGGGTGATGCATTATGGAGCGAGGCGGTGCAGTTTATGGTGATACACAATAGATCGAGGCTGAGCAGTATTTGGTCATGAAGTACAGACCAAGGCTGAGATTCTTAGGGTCATGCAGTCTTTATCGAGGCTTAAGAGTTTAGGTTCATGCATTACAGACCGAGGCAGAGCAGTATAGGGTTATGCAGTATGGACCGAGCTTGAGTAGTATAGGCTCATGCAGTATGGATGGAGACTGACCACTTTAGGGTCCTACAGTATGAACCGAGGCTAGGCCATTTAGCATCATTAGTACAGACTGACCTTGAGCAGTTTAGGGTAATTCAGTATGGACCGATGCTGAGAACTTTAGGGTCATGTAGTACGGACTGTGGCTGAGCAGTTAGGGTCATGCAGTACGAACCGAGCTTGACCAGTTTACGGTCATGCAGTATGGACCGAGGATGAGTGGTTTACAGTCATGCCTTACGGTACGAGGCTGAGCAGTTGAGGGTCATGAAGTATAGACTGAGCCCGAGAAGTTTAGGGTCAAGCAGCATGGACCGAGGCTGAGCAGTTTAGAGTCATGCAATATAAATCGAGAATGAACAGTTCATGGTTAAGAAGTGCGAACCAAGGCTAAACAGTTAAGGGTCTCACAGTGTGTAATGTGGCTGAGATGTTTAAGGTTATGCAATATGGACCGAGGATGAGCAGTTTATGGTCATGCAATGTCGACCGAGGCTTAGCAGGCTAGGGTCATGTGTTATGGACCGAAGCTGTGCAGTTTATGGTGATGCAGTATGGATCGAGGCTGAGCAGTTTTCGGTCATGCAGTCTAGACCGAGGCTAAGCGGTTTAGGGTCATGCAGTCTGGACCGAGGCTTAAGAGTTTAGGGTCATGCAGTAGAGACCAACGCTGAGCAGTATAGGGTCGTGCAATGTGGACCGAGCTACAGTAGTTTAGGGTCATGCAGTATGAACCGAGCTTGAGTAGTTTAGGTTCCTGCAGTTTGGACAACGAATAAGCAATTTACGATCATGTCGTATTGAACGAGGATGAGCTGTTGAGAGTTATGAAGTATGGATCGAGATTTAGCACGTTATGGTCATGCAGTATGGACCGAGGCTAAGCAGTTTAGGGTCATGCACTATAGTCCGAGCTTGAACAGTTTAAAGTCAGGAATTATGGACAGATACTGAGACTTTAGGGTCAGGCAGTATATTTCGATGCTATGCAATTTGGGTCATGCAGTATGGACCGAGCTTGAGCATTCTAGGGTCATATAGTACGAACCGAGGATGAGCAGTTACAGTCATGCCGTATAGTATGAGGCTGAGTAGTTTAGGGTCATGCAGTATAAACCAAGACTGAGTAGTTTAGGGTCATGAAGTATGGATTGAGGGTGAGCTGTTTAGGGTCATGCATTCTAGACCCAGGTTGAACAGTTAAGGTCACACTGTATGGACCGAGGCTGAGCAGTTTAGGGTCCAGCATTATGGATCGAGCTTGAGCAGTTTTTGATCATGCAGTATGAATCGAGACTGAGAAGTTTAGAGTCATGCAGTTTTGACCTAGGCTGAGCAATTTACAATCATGCCGTATGGACCAAGGCTAAGCTGTTTAGGGTCATGCCTTATGGACAGAAAATAAGCACTTTACAGTCATGCAATATGAACCGAGGCTGAGCAACTTAGGATCGTGAAGGTCTGGACCGCGGATGAGCAGTATACGATCATGCCATATGGTACGAGGCTACGCAGTTTAGGGTCATGCAGTATAGACAGCAGCTGAACAGTTTAGGGTCATGTACTAAGTAGCGAGGCTGAGCAGTCCAGGGTCATGCTGTACGGACCATGGCTGAAAAGTTTAGGGTCACGCAGTATGGACTGAGGCAGAGTAGTTTAGGGTCATGTAGTATGGATCAAGGATGAATAGTTTAGAGTCATGCAGTATGGATCGAGGCAGAGCCATTTAGGGTCACGCAGTAGAAACCAAGGCTGAGCAGTTTAGGGACCTCCAGTATTGACTGAGGCTGTGCACTTTATGGTCATGCAGTACGTACCTAAGCTGATCAGTTTAGGTATGGACTGAGGCTGAGCAGTTAAGGGTCATGCTGTATGGATCGAGGCTAAACAGTTTAGGGTCATGCAGTATGTACCGAGGCCGACCAGTTTAGGTTCACGAAGTATGGATCGAGCCTAAGCACTTCACGGTCATGCAGTATGTGCCGAGGCTGAGCAATTTAGGGTCACTCAGCATGGATCGACGCTGATCATTTTAGGGTTTTACGGCATGGATCGAGGCTGAGATGTTTTGGTTGATGTAGTGTGTTCTAAGGATGAGCGGTTTAGGGTCGTGTGATATGGGCCTAGGTTGAGCAATTTAAGGTCAAGCAGTATGGACTGAGGCTTTATGGTCCTATAGTGTGGGCTGAGGCTGAGCTGTTTAGGGTCATGCAGTATGGAATGAGGCTCAACAGTATAAGGTCATGCTCTATGGATCGAGGCTAAGCAGTTTAGGGTCATGCGGTATGGACCCAGACTAAGCTGTTTAGGGTCTTGTATTATGGATCGAGGTTGTGTACTTTAGGGTCATGTAGTGTGGACCGAGGATGAGTAGTTTAGGGTCATGCAAAATGGACCGAGGCTGAGCAGTTTAGCGTCATGCTTTATGGACTGAGGCTTTATGATCATGTACCGTAGAGCGCGGCAGAGTAGTTTAGTGTCATGCAATGTGGAACGAGGCTTAATAGTATAGGGTCATGCAGTTTGTAACAAGCTTGAGCAGTTTATGGTCACTCCGTAAGGACCGAGGCTGACCAGTTTCGGGTCATGAAGTAAGGATCAAGGCTGAGTTATTTAGGGTCACGCAGTATGAACTGAGACTAAGAACTTTAGGGTCATGGAGTACGGACCTAGCTTGAACGATTTAGGGTCATGCAGTATGGACCGCGGATGACAACTTTAGGGTCATCCAGTAAAGATCGAGCTTGAGCAGTTTAGGGTCATGAAGTATGGATCGAGGCTGAGAACTTTAGGATCATGCAATATGGACCGAAGGTGAGCAGTTTAGGCTCATGCAAAATGGATCGAGGATATGAAGTTTAGGGCCATGCGGTATGAACTGAGGATGAGCAGTTCACGGTCATGCCATACGGCACGACGACGAGTAGTTTAGGGTCACGCAGTATGGACCGCGGCTGAGCAGTTTATAGTCATGCATTATGGACCGAGGCTTAGAAGTTTAGGGTCAAGCAGTATCGACCGAGGCTGAGCACTTTAGGGTCTTGCTGTGTGGACGAGGCTGTGCAAATCTGGGTCTTGCAGTATGGACCTAGGCTAAGCAGTTTAGGGCCATGCAGTACGGATCGAGGCTGAGCAGTCTAGGGTCATGCAGTAAGGATCGAGCCTGAGAAGTTTACGGTCATGTCGTATGATATGAGGCGGAGCTGATTACGGTCATGCAGTAGGGACCGAGGCTGAGTAGTTTAGAGTCATGCAGTATGGATCAACGCGGAGCAGCTTAGGGGCATGTAATATGGACCGAGGCTGAGCAGTTTAGGGTTATGCAGAATGGATCGAAGTTGAGAAGTTTAGGGTCATGTAGTGTTGACCGAGGCTGAGTAGTTTAAGGTCATGCAGTATGGACCGAGGCTCAGCAGCTTAAGGTCATGCAGTCTAGAACGAAGCTGAGCAGGTCATGTAGTATGGACCGAGGCTGAGCAGTTTAAGGTCTTGCAATATGGACCGAAGCTTAGAATTTTAGAGTCATGCAGTGTAGGCCAAGGCTTAGCAGTTTGTGGTCATGCACTATAAACCGAGGCTGAGCAGTTAAGGGTCATGCTGTATGGACCGAGGCTGAGCGGTTTAGGGTCATGCAGTTTGGATCGAGGCAGAGAAGTATAGGGTCATGCAACCGGGACCGAGACTGATGAGTTTAGATTCACGTAGCATGGATAGAGGCTAAGCAGTATAGGGTCATGTAGTGTGAACAGAGCTTGAGCAGTTTAGGGTCATGCAGGATGGACCGTGGCTAAGTAGTTTTAGGTCACTTTGGAAAGAAGCTGAGCAGTTTACGATCATGCCATATGGATCGAGGCTGAGCAGTTTAGGGTCATAAAGAATGGACCGAGGTTGAGCTGTTTAGGGCCACGCAGTATGCACCGAGACTGGGAACTTTAGGGCAGTATGGACCGAGCTTGAGCAGTTTAGGTCCAGGCATTATAGACCGACGCTGAGAACTTTAGGGTCATGTAGTATGGATCGAGGCTGAGCAGTTTAGGGTTCTGCAGTAAGGATCGAGCCTGAGTAGTTTACGTTCATGCCGTAAGGTACGAGAATGAGCTGATTCAAGTGATGCAGTTTGGATCGAGGCTTAATAGTTTAGGGTGTTTTACATTACAGACCAAGGCAGAGCAATTTAGGGTCATGTAGTATGGACCGAGGACGAGTAGTTTAGGGTCATGCAATATGGACCGAGGCTGAGCAGCTTAAAGTCATGCAGTCTTGATCGAGGCTAAGCAGGTTAAGGTCATGCAGTGTAGACAGAGGCTGAGATGTTAGGGTCATGCAGTATGTACCGAGGCTGAGCAGTTCATGTTCATGCATTCTGGACCGTGGCTTAACAGTTTAAGGTCATGCACTATGGACAGAGGCTGAACAGTTTAAGTTCATTCAGTATGGAAGGAGGCTGAGCAGTTTAGGGTTATGAAATATCGACCGACGCTAGGCAGTTTGAGGTCATGTAGTATGAAGTGGGGCTGGGCAGTAGGGTCATCCAGTATGAACTGAGCCTGAGTAGTTTAGCATAATGCAATATGGATTGAGGCTGAGCAGTTTAGGGTCATGCAGTAAGGACAGAGTTTGAGCAGTTTAGGGTCATGCAGTCGGGACCAAGACTTAAGAGTTTAGGGTCATGTAATATGGACCGACGCTAAGTAGTATAGGGTTATGAAGTATGGACCAAGGCTGGGCGGAGAAAGTCATGCAGTATGAACAGAGCCTGAGTACTTTAGCGTAATGTAGTATGGACCGAGGCTGAGCAGTTTAGAGTCATCCAGTATGGATTGAGGCTTAGTAGTTTTGGGTCATGCTTTATTGACCATGGCTTAGAAATTTAGGAACACGCAGTATGGATCGAGGCAGAGCAGTTTAGGGTTATGCTGTATGGACAAAGGCTGCACATTTCGAGGTCTTGTAGTATGGACCCCGGTTAAGTAGTTTAGTGTCTTGCAGTATGGACTGAGGCAGAGCCGTCTAGAGACATGCAGTGAGGACAGAGCCTGAGCAGTTTACGGTCATGCCATATGATACGAGGCTGTGCTGATTAGGGTCATGCAGTATGGACTGAGGCAAAGTAGTTTAGGGTTATGCAGTATGGACCAAGGTTGAGCAGCTTAGAGGCATGTAATATGGGACCGAGGTCGAGAAGTTTATTGTTATGCAATATGGATAGATGTTGAGAAGTTTAGGGTCATGCAGTATGGACTGAGGCTGAGAGGTTTAAGGTCATGCGATTTAGACCGAGGCTGAGTAGGTTAGGGCCACGCAGTGAGAATAGAGACTGAGATGTTTAGGGTCATGCATTGTGGATCGAAGCTGAGCAGTTTTGAGTAATGCAGTAGGGATCGAGGCTGAGCAGTTTATGGTCATGCAGTGTGGACTGAGGCTCAGCTGTTTAAGGTCATGCACTATGGACCGAGGCTGAGCAGTTTAGGGTCATGCAGTCGAGACCGAGACTGAAGAGATTAGGGTCATGTAGCATAGACCGAGGCTGAGTAGTATAGGGTCATGCAGTATGGATAGAGCTTGAGCAGTTTAGGGTCATGCGGAATGGCCCTTGGCTGAGCAGTTTACGGTCTTGCCGCATGCAGCCTCAATTTAGGGTCATGGAGAATGGATCGAGGCTAAAAAGTTTAGGGTCATGTGGTATGCAGCAAGACAGAGAACTTTAGGGTCATGCAGTATGGATCTAGCTTGAGCAAGTTAGGGTCATGAAGTATGTGCCGACGTGTAGAACTTTAGGGTCATGCAGCATAGGCCGAGGCTGAGCAGTCTAGAGTCATGCAGTATGGACCGAGCCTGACCATTTTATGTTCATGTCGTGTGGTACGAGGCTGAGCTTAATTGGGTCATGTACTATGGACCAAGGCAAAACAATTTAGGGTTCTGCATTATGGACCAAGGCTGAGTAGTTTAGGGCATGTTGTATGGACCGAGGATGAGTAGTTTAGGGTCATGCAGTATGGACCGAGGCTGAGCAGCTTAAGTTAGTGCTGTCTTGATCGAGGCTAAGCAGGTTAAGGTCATGCAGTGCGGACAGAGGCTGAGATGTTTAGGGTTATGCAGTCTGGACCGAGGCTGAGCAGTTTAGAGTCATGCAGTATGGACCGAGGCTGAGCAGTTTATGTTCATGCATTGTGGACCGAGGTTTAGCAGTTTAAAGTCATACACTATGGACCGAGGCTGAGCAGTTTAGGGTCATGCAGTATGGGTCAAGGAAGAGTAGTTTAGGGTTACTAACTATGGACGGACACTGAGCTGCTTAAGGTCATGTAGTATGGAGCGAGGCTGGGCAGTTTAGGGTCATACAGTATGAACCGAGCCTGAGTAGTTGAGCGTAATGCAATATGGATCGAGGCTGAGCTGTTTAGGGTCACGCAGTAAGGACCGAGGCTGAGCAGTTTAGGGTCATGCAATCGGGACCAAGACTTAAGAGTTTAGGGTAATGTAGTATGGACCGATGCTAAGCAGTATAAGGTTTTTTATTATGGATAGAGCTTGAGCAGTTTAAGATCGTGAAGTACGGACCGTGGCTGAGCAGTTTAGGGTCATGCA
This sequence comes from Amborella trichopoda, assembly GCF_054954075.1. NCBI lineage: Eukaryota > Viridiplantae > Streptophyta > Magnoliopsida > Amborellales > Amborellaceae > Amborella > Amborella trichopoda. Next base: position 19,586,263 of record NC_142336.1, on the reverse strand, counting down.
GTTTGGTAAGAGGGTGAGAACTTTCTGGTCAGGCCATAAAGATCGAGGCTGCGAAGTTTATGGTCATGAAGTGTGGACCGAGGCTGAGCTTTTTAAGGTCATGCTGAATGGAACAAGAATATGTAGTTTAGGGCAATGCAGTATGGATAGAGGATGAGCCGTTTACGTTCATTCCTTATGGTACGATGATGAGCAGTTTAGGGTCACGAGTATGCAATGAGCCTGAGCAGTTTACGGTCATGCGTTATGGACCGAGCCTGAACAGTTTTGGGTGTTGCAGTATTGATCAAGGCTGAGCAGTTTTGTGTCCTGCAGTCCGGACCGAGGCAGAACAGTTTAGGGTCATGCAGTACGGACCGAGGCTGAACAGTTTAGGGACATGCAGTATGGACTGAGCTTGAGCAGTTTATGTTCATGCAGTATGGGACGAGGCTGAGCAATTTAGGATCATGAGGTTTGGACTGAGGCTAAGCAATTTACGATCTCACCGTATGGACCAACACTGTGCAGTTTAAGGTCTGGAAGTAAGGAGCGAGGCTGAGCTGTTTAGGGTCATGCTGTATGGAACACGACTGAGAACTTTTAGGTCCTACAATTTAGGGTCATGCTGTACTGACTGAGCTTGAGCAGTTTAGGTTCATGCAATACGGACCGAGGCTTAGAAGTTTAAGGTCATGTAGTAAGGATCGCGGATGAGCTGTTTAGGGTCATGCAGTATGGACCGACTTGTGTAGCTTAAGGTCATGCAGTATGGACCAAGGATGAGAAGTTTACGGTCATGACGTATTATACGAGGTTGAGCAATTTAGAGTATGGACCGAGTCATGCAGAATGGACCAAGCCTGAACAATATGGGTCATACAGTATTGATCGAGCTTGAGCAGTTTAAAATCATTTAGTCTTGACTCAGGCTGCTGAATAGTTTGACATGCAGTAGGGACTGAGGCTGAACAGTTTAGGGTCATCCAGTGTGGACCGAGGCAGAACAGTTTGGGGTCATGCAGTATGGACTGAGGCTGAGCCATTTAGGGTCATACAGTCGAGACCGAGCTTGAGCAGTATAAGGTCATGCAGTATGGACCGAGCTTGAGCAGTTTAGGGTCATGCTGTAAAGACCGAGCTTGAGCAGTTTAGGTTCATGGAGTATGGACTGAGGTTTAAAAGTTTAAGGTCATGTAGTAAGGACCACGAATGAGCTGTTTAGGGTCATGCAGTATGGACCGAGCTCGAGTAGTTTAAGGACATGCAGTATGGACCGAGGATGCGAAGTTTACGGTCATGACGTACGATACGAGGTTGAGCAATTTAGGGTCATGCAGTATGGACCGAGTCATGCAGAATGGACCAAGACAGAACAATATGGGTCATACAGTATTGACCAAGCTTGAGTAGTTTAGAGTCATTTGGTCTTGACCAAGGCTGCTGAACAGTTTGACATGCAGTAGGGACCGAGGCTGAGCAGTTTAGGGTCATACAGATGGTCCGAGGCAAAGCAGTTTAGGGTCATGCAGTATGGACCGAGGCTGAGCCATTTAGGATCATACAGTGGAGATCGAGCATGAGCAGTATATGGTCATGCAATACGGACCGAGCTTGAGCAGTTTAGGGTCATGCAGTATGGACCGAGGCAGTGCAGTTTTGGGTCATGCAATGTAGAACAAGGACAGAGCGGTTTAAGGGCATGCTGTATGGATCAAGGTTGAGCAGTTTAGGGTCATGCAGTATAAATCAAGGCTGAGCAGTTCAAGGTCATGTAGTTTTGACCGAGGCTGAGCAGTTTAGGGTCATGTAGTTTTGACCGACGCTGAGCAGTTTACAGTCATGCCGTATGGACCGAGGCTGAGCTGTTTTGGGTCATGTAGTATGGACCAAGGCTGAGAACTTTAGGTTCATCCAATAAGGATCGAGCTTGAGCAGTTTAAGATCATGTAGTATGGACCGAAGCTGAGCAGTTCAGAGTCATTTAGTCTTGACCGAGGCTGTACAGTTTAGATTGATGCAGTATGGACCGAGGCCGAGAAGTTTAGTGTGATGCAAAATGGACTGCGCTCAAGCAGTTTAGGGTCATGCAGTATGGACCGAGGCTTAGCATGTTAGCGTCATGAAGTACAGACAAGTTTGAGAAGTATAGGGTCAAGCAGTATTTACCTAGTTTGAGCAGTTTAGGATCATGCAGTATGGACCGTGGTGAGCAGTTTAGGGTCATGTAGAAGGGAATGAGGATGAGCACTTTAAAGTCTTGCTATATGCATCAAGGTTGAGAAGTTTGGGGTCATGCAGTATGGACCGAGGCTGAGTATTTAGGGTCATGCAGCTTGGACCAAGGCTGAGCAGTTTATGCTCATGCCGTACGGACCGAGGCTGTGCAGTTCAGGGTCATGAAGTAAGGACCGAGGCTGAGCTATTTAGGGTCATGCAGTATGGACTGAGACTGAGACCTTTAGGGTCATGTAGTACGGACCGAGGCTAAGAACTTTAGGGTCATGCAATATGGGGCGTGGCTGAGTAGTTTAGGGTGATGAAGTATGGATCGATAATTTGCAGTTTAGGGCCATGCAGTATGGATTGAAGATGAGCAGTTTACGGTCACGCGTATGGTACGAGGATGCGTAGTTTAGGGTCACGCAATATAGATCGAGCCTAAGAAGTTTAGGGTTATGCATTATGGATCGAGCCAAAACAGTTTTGGGTGATGCAGTATTGATCGAGGCTGAGGAGTTTTGGTTCTTGTAGTCTGGACCAAGGCTGAACAGTTTAGGGTCATGTAGTATGGTCTGAGGCCGAATAGTTTAGGGTCATGCAGTATGGGCCAAGCTTGAGCAGTATAGGGTCATGAACTATGGACCGAGGCTGAGCAGTTTAGGGTCATGCAATTTTGACCAAGGCTGTGCAACTTACGGTCTTGCCGTATGGACCGGGACTGAGCAGTTTAGGGTCATGAAGTATGCAGCGAGGCTGAGCAGTTTAGGGTCATGCAGTTCAGACCACGCTTGAACCATTTAGATTCATGCAATACGGACCGAGGCTGAGAAGTTTAAGGTCACCTAGTAAGGACCGCGGATGAGCTGTTTAGGGTCATGCAGTATGGACGGAGCTAAAGTTTGTTAGGGTCAAGCAGTTTGGACCGAGCTTGAGTAGTTTAGGGTCATGTAGTATGGACCGATGATGAGCAGCTTACGGTAATGCTGTATGGAATGAGGTGGAGAAATTTAAGGTCAAGCAGTATGGATCGAGCCTGAAAATTTTAAGGTCATGCAGAATGGGTCGAGCCTTAACAGTATAGGGTCATGTAGTATTGGCCGGGGCTGAGCAATTTAGAGTCATTTAGTCTGAACAGAGGCTGAACAGTTTTGGGTCATGCAGTATGGACCGTGGCCGAGCATTTTAGGGTCATGCAGTATAGACGGTGCTTGAGAAGTTTAGGGTCTGCAGTATGGATCGAGGCCGAGCAGTTTATGGTCGTGCAGTGTCGACCGGGGCTGAGCAGTTTAGGGTCATCCAGTACGGGCCAAGGCTGAGCAGTTTATGGTCATCTAGTATGGATCGAGGCGGAGCAGTTCAGGGTCATGCAGTATCGATTGAGCACGAGCAGTTTAGGGTCATGCAGTATTGGCTGAATTTGAGGAGTTTAGAGTCATGCAGTATGGATCGAGGCTGAGCATTTTAGGGTCATGCAGTGTGAATCCAGGCTGATCAATTTAGGGTCATGCAGTTTGGACCGAGGCTAAGCAGTTCACGATCTTGTGGTATGGGCCATGACTGAGCTATTTAGGGTCATGCAGTAAGGTCCGAGGCTGAGAACTTTAGGGTCATCCAGTGTGGATCGAGCTTGAGACGTTTACAGCCATGAATAGTGGACCGAGGCTTAGCAGTTTAAGGTCATGAGTTTTCGACCGAGGCTGAGCAGTTTAGGGCCATCCAGTGTGGACCGAGGGTGAGCAGATTAGGGTGATGCAGTATGGACCGAGGCTGAGCTGTTTAGGGTCATGCAGTGTAGACCAAGCTTGAGCAGTTTTTGGTCATGCAGTATGGACCGAGCTTGTGCAATTTAGGGTCATGCAGTATGGAACAAGGATGAGCAGTACAGGGTCATGCTGTATGGATCGAGGTTGAGAAGTTTAGGGTCATGCAGTATGGACCAAGGCTGAGCAGTTTAGGGTCATGCAGTTTGGTTCGAGGTTGAGCAATTTATGGTCATGCTGTATGGATCGAGGTCGTGCTGTTTAGGGTGAGGCAGTATGGACCGAGGCTGAGAACTTTAGGGTCATCCAATATGGATCGAGCTTGAGCATTTTAGAGTCATGTAGTATGGATCGAGGCTGAGCAATTTAGAGTCATTTAGTCTAGACCGAGGCTGTATAGTTTAGGGTCGTGCAATATGGACCGAATCTGAGCAATTTAAGGTCATGAAGTGTGGATCGAGCTTAAGCAGTTTAGGGTTATCCAGTATGGGCCGAGGCTGAACAGTTTAGGGTCATGCATTACAGACCGAGCTTTGGCAGTTTCGGGTAATGCAGTATTGACCGAGTTTGAGAAGTTTAGGGTGCAGTGTCGACCGAGGCTTAGCAGTTTAGGGTCTTGCATTGCGGAACGAGGATGAGCAATTTAGAGTCGTGCTGTATGGATCAAGGTCAAGAAGTTTAGGATCATGCAGTTTGGACCAAGGCTGAGATACTTATGGTGATGCAGTTTGGACCGAGGCTGAGCAGTTTACGGTCATGCCGTCTGGATCGAGGCTGAGCTATTTAGGGTCATGCACTAAGGATCGATGCTGAGAATTTTAAGGTCATCCACTATGGTTCGAGCTTGAGTAGTTTACAGCCATGCAGAGGGGACCGAGGCTTAACTGTTAGAGTCATGAAGTATGGACCGAGGCTGGCGAGTTTAGGGTTATGCAATACAGATCGAGCTTCAGCAGTTTAGGGTCATGCAGTAAGGACCGAGCTTGAGCAGTTTGAGTCATGCAATATGGAACGAGGACGAGCTGTTTACGATTATGACCTATGGTACAAGCTGTGCAATTTAGGGTCATGTAGTATCGACCGAGCCTGAGCAGTATAGGGTCACGCAGTATGGACTGGGCTTGAATAGTTTTGTGTCACGGTGTGCGGACCAAGGATGAGCAGTCTATGGCCATGTCGCATGGTAAGAGGCTGAGAAGTTTAGGGTCATGCAGTGTGGACGAAGGATGAGCAGTTTACAGTCAAGCCGTATGGTACGAGGCTGAGCAGTTTAGGGTCATGCTATGTGGAAAGAGGCTGAGATGTTTTGGGTCATGCATTATGGACCGAGCTTGAGAAGAATAGGGTCACGCAGTATGGACTGAGCCTGAGCAGTATAGGGTCGCATAGTTTGGACCGGGCTTGAATAGTTTAGTGTCATGCTTTGTCGACCGAGGATGAGTTGTCTACAGCCATGCCGTATGGTACGAGGCTGCGAAGTTTTGGGTCGTGCTGTGTGGACCGAGGATGAACAGTTGACAGTCATGCCGTATGGTACGAGGCTGAGAAGTTTAGGGTCATGCACTGTGGATAGAGGCTGAGATGTTTATGGACTGAGCTTGAGACATTTAGGTCATGGAAAATGGACCGAGCTTGAGCAGTTTAGGGCCATGCAGTATGGAGCGAGGCTGAGCAGGTTAAGGTCATGCAATTTTGACCAAGGCTCAAAAGTTTAGGATCCTATGGTATGGACCGAGGCTGAATTGTTTAGGGTCTTGCGGTATGGACCAAGTTTGACTAGTTTAGGATCATGCAATTTGGACTGAGGCTGAGAAGTTTAGGGTCATGAATTATGGACCACTGCTGAGTAGTTTTAGGTCATGCGGTATGGAAACATAAGATCATACAGTATGGACCGATGGTGACCCTTTTACAGTCATGCAGTACAGACCGAGCTTGAGCAGTTTAGGGTCATGCTGTACGTACCGAGGCTGAGAACTTTAGGTCATGTAGAACGGATTGAGGCTGAGCAGTTTAAGGTCATGCAGTACGGACCGAGCTTGAGTAGTTTTGAGTCATGCAGTATGGACCAAGGATGAGAAGTTTACAGTCATGCCCTATGGTACGAGGCTGAGCAATTTGGGGTCACGCATTGTGGACAGAGGCTGAGATGTTTAGGGTCATGCGGTATCGACCGAGCTTGAGTAGTTTAGTGTCATGCAGTATGGACCGAGGATGAATAGTTTACGGCCATGCAGTGTGGATCGAAGCTTTGCAGTTTATGCTCATGCATTATGGACTGAGGCTGAGTGGTTTAGGGTCATGCAGTATGGACCAAAATTGAGCAGTTTAGGGTCATGCAGTATGGCTCGAGGCTGAGTAGTTTAGGGTCATGCAGTACAGACCGAGCTTGAGTAGTTTAGGATCATGTTGCGTGGACCGAGCTGGAGCAATTTTGGGTCATGCGGTATGGACCGAGGCTGAGCAGTTTAGGGTCATGCAGTGTAGAACGAGGATGAACAGTTTACGGTCATGAAGTATTGAAAGAGGATGAGCAGTTTATGATCGTGCAGTATGGCAGGGGGCTAAGCAGTTTAGCACCATGCATTATGGAAAGAGCCTGAGCAGTTTAGGGTCGCGCAGTATGGACCGGGCTTGAATAGTTTAGTGTCATGCTGTGTGATCCGAGGATGAGCAGTCAACGGCCGTGCCATATGGTACAAGGCTGAGCAGTTTAGGGTGATGCAGTATGGACTGAGGTAGAGCAGTTTAGGGTCATGCAAAATGGACCTACGCTGAGCACTTTTAGGTCATGCGATACGGACCGAGGCTGAGTAGGTTAGGGTCATACGGTGGTGACCGAGGCTGAGCAGTTTGGGGTCATGTAGTCTGGATCGAAGCTGAGTTGTTTAGGGTCATGTAGTATGGATCGAGCTTGAGCAGTTTAGGATCATGTTGTATGGAGGTCATGTAGTTCGGACAGAGGAAGAGCAGTTTATGGTCATGCCATATGGTCCGAGGGTGAGTAGTTTAGCGTCATGAACTATGGACCGAGGGTGAGCTATTTAGGGTCATGTAGTATGGACTGAGATTGAGAACCTTAGGGTCATGCAATATGGACCGAAGAGGAGTTGTTTAGGGTCATGTAGTATGGACCGAGCCTGAGCCGTTTAGGGTCATGCAGTATCGACCCATCCAGAACAGTTTAGGGTCCTACAATATTGACCGAGGCTGAGCAGTTTAGGGTCATGTAGTCTGGACCGAGGCTGAATAGTTTAGGGTCACGCGGTATTGACAGAGGCTGAGCAGTATAGGGTCATGCAGTATGGACCGAGCTTGAGCAATTTAGGGTGCAGACTGAGACTGAGCTATTTAGGGTCATGCAGTTCAAACCGAGGCTGAGAAATTTACAGTCATGCCGAATGGACCAAGGCTGAGCAGTTTTGGGTCATGAAGTACGCACCGAGGCTAAGTTGTTTAGGGTCATACAGTATAGACCTAGTCTGAGCACTCTAGGGTCATGTAGTACAGACCTAGCTTGAGCAGTTTAGCGTCATGCAGTATGGACCGAGGCTAAGAACTTTAGGGTCAAGTAGTATGGATCGAGGATGAGCAGTTTAGGTCATGTAGTATAGACCGAGCTTAAGTAGTCTAAATTCATGCACTATGCACCGAGGATGAGCAGTTTACGGTCATGTCGTATGGTACTAGATTGCGCAGTTTAGGGTCATGTAATATGGACCGAGCTTAAGCAGTTTAGGGTCATGCAGAAAGGACTGAGCATGAACAGTTTAGGGTCTGCAGTGTTGATCGAGGCTGAGTACTTTAAAGTCATTTACTCTAGACCGACGCTGAACAATTTAGGGTCATGCTGTATGGACCGAGGCCAAGCAGTTTAGGGTCATGCAGTATGGACCGAGCTTGAGCAGTTTAGGGTGTAGCAGTATTGACCGAGGCAACTTCTCACCCACGGTCCTTAGTGGATGACCCTAAACTACTAAGCGTCGGCCATACTGCATAAGCCTAAATAGCTCAACCTCGATCCACGCTGCATGACCATATACTGCTCAGCCGCGGTCCTTACTGCACGACCCTAAACTACTCATCCTCGGTCCATATAGTATGTCCCTAAACTGTTCAACCTCCGTCCATTCTGCATGACCCTAAACTGCTCGACCTCGATCCACACTGCATGACCCTAAACTGCTCTGCCTCGGTCAAGACTTCCTAACCTTAAACTGCTCTACCTCGGCCCATACAACATGACTCTAAACTGCTCGGCCTTAGTCCATACTGCATGACCCTAAACTACTCAGCCTCAGACCGTACAGCATGACGCTCAACAGCTCAGCATGGGTCCATAATGCATGGTCTTAAACTTCTCACCCTCGGTCCATACTTCATGACCTTAAATTGTTTAGCCTCGGTTCATATTGCATGACCCTAAACTGCTCAGCCTCGGTCCGTACTACATGGCCCTAACTGCTCAGCGTCAGTCCATTATGCAGGGTCCTAAATTGCACAGCTTAGGTCCTTACTGCATGACCTTAAATTGCTTAGCTTTTGTCCAAACTGCATGACCCTAAACTGCTCAGCATCGGTCCACATTACATGACCCTAAACTGCTCCATCTCCGCCAATACTGCATGACCCCAAAATGCTTAGCCTCGGTACATTTACATGAACTTAAACTGCTCAGCCTCGGTCCATTCAACAAGATCCTAATCTGCACAGCCATGGTCCAAACTGCATTACCCTATACTGCTCAGCTGTGGTCCATACTATATGTCCCTAGACTACTCAGCCTCGGTCCATACTGAATGACCCTAAACTGCTCTTCATCAGTCCATACTACCTAAATTGTGCAGTCCCTATCCATACTGTATGACTTAAAACTGCTCAGCCTTGGTGAACACTACAAGTCCTTAAATAGCTTAGACTCGGTCCATACTACATGACCCTAAACTGTTCGGCCACGGTCCATATTGCATGACCCTAAATTGCTGAGCATCGGTCCATACTGCAGGGTCCTAAATTTTTCCGACTCTGTCCATACTACGTGACCTTAAATTGCCCAACCTCTGTCCATACTTCACGACCCCTAATTGCTCAGCATCGGTCCACGTCTCAACCTTGGTACATGGTGCATGACCTTAAATTCTTGAGGCTCGGTCTATACTGCATGACTCTAAACTGCTCAGCCTCGGTCCATACTGCATGTCTCTAAGCTGGTGAGTGTCGGTCCATACCGCATTACCTTAAATTGCTCAGCCTCGGTCAACACTGCATGACCCAAAAGGGTGCAGCCCCGGTCCATACTGCATGACCCTAAATTGCTCAGCATCGGTCCATATTACAGGGTCCTACTGGAGGGTCCTAATCTACTCAGCCTCGGTCCATACTAGATGACCTTGAATTGCTAATCCTCGATCCATACTGCATTAGCCTCGGTCCATACTGCTTGACCCTAAACTACCTAGCCTCTGTCCATACTGAATGAAGCTAAATTGCTCAACCTTGGTCCATATTGCGTGACCCTAAACTACTCAGCCTCGATCTACACTGTATGACCCTAAACTGCTCCGACTCTATCCATATTCAAGGACCCTAAACTGCACAGCCTCGATCCATACTGCATAACCCTATATTGCTCAACATCGGTCCATACTGCATGCCCTTAAACTTCTTATCCTCAGTCCAAACTACATGACCCTTAACGGCTCAGGCTCGATCCATACTGTATGACCCTAAATTGCTCAGTCTCGGTCCATACTGTGGGGTCCAAAACTACTTACCCTGGGTCGATACTGCATGAGCTCGAACTGCTGAGCCTCGGTCCATCCTGCATGACCCTAAACAACTTAGCCTCAGTCCATACTGCATGACCTTAAACTGCTCAGCCTCGGTCAATACCCCATAACCCTAAATTACTCAGCCTCGGTCAATTCTATAGGGTCCTAAACTTCTCAACCTTTGTCCATGCTGCATGACCTTAAACTTTTGAAGCTGGATCCATACTGCATGACCCTAAACTGCTCAGCCTCGGTACATACTGCATGACCCTAAGCTTCTCAGCGTCGGTCCATACCACAAAACCTTAAACTACTTTGCCTCGATCCACACTGCATGACCCTAAACTTGTCAGCCTCGGTCTATACTGCATGACCACAAACTTCTCAACCTCGATCCATATGGCATCACCCTAAATTGCTAAGCATCATCCTTACTGCAGGGTCCTAAACTGCTCAGCCTCTGTCCATACTAGGTGACCCTAAACTGCTCAGCCTCTATATATACTGTATGACCCTAAATTTCTCAGCATCGGTCTATTCTACAGGGTCTTATACTTCTCAACCTCGGTCCATGTTGCATGACATTTTACTGATAAGGCTCAGTCCATATTGCATGACCCTAAACTTCTCAGCCTCAGTCCATACTGCATGACCTTAAACTGCTCAGCCTCGGTCCATACTGTAGGGTCCTAAACTACTCAGCCTCCGTTCATTCTATATGAACTTGAACTGTTGAGCCTCAATCCATCTTGCATGACCCTAAACTGCTTAGCCCCCGTCCATACTGCGTGACCCTCAACTGCCAAGCCTATGTCCATACTGAATGATGCTAAATTCCTCAGCATCGGTCCGTTCTACGGGGTCGAAACTGCTCAACCTCAGTCAATGCTGCATGACCTTAAATTGTTGAGGCTCGGTCCATACTACATGACCCTAAACTTCTCCGGCTCGGTCCATATTGCATGACCCTAAACAGCTCAGCCTCAGTCCGCACTATATGACCCTAAACTGCTCAGACTAGGTTCGTACTCCACGACTCTAAACTGCTCAACCTCGATCCATACTGTGTAACCCTATTTAGCTCAGAATAGGTCCATACTGCATGCCCTTAAACTGGTTAGTCTCGGTCCAAACGGCATGACCCTAAATGGCTCAGGCTCGATACATACTGCATGACCCTAAATTGCTCAGCCTTTGTCCATACTGCATGACTCTAAATTGCTCAGCCTCGGTCCATATTGCAGGGTCATAAACTGCTCAACCTCAATCGATACTGCATGACCTTGAACTGCTAAGCCTCGGTCCATCCTTCATGACCCAAAACTTCTTAGCCTCGATCCAAATTGCATGATCCTAAATTGCTCAGCCTCAATCCATGCTGCATGATCTTGAACTGTTGAGCCTCAGTCCATCTAGCATGACCCTAAACTGCTCAGCCTTGGTCCACACTGCATGACCCTAAACTGCTCAGCCTCGGTCCATACTGCATGACCCTAAATTGCTAAACCTCGGTACGTACTGTATGACCCTAAACTGCTAAGACTCGGTCCATACTCCATGGTGCTAATTTGCTCAAACTCGATCCATACTGCGTAACCCTATATTGTTCAGCATCGATCCACACTGAATGACCCTAAATGGCTCATCCTCGATCCATACTGCATGGCCACATACTGCTCAACTTCGGTCCATACTGCATGACCCTAAATTACCCAGGCTCGGTCCATACTGTAGCATCCTAAACTGCTCAACCTCGGTACATACTGCATGACCTTGAACTGCTGAGCCTCGGGCCATTCTGCATGACCCTAAACTGCTTAGCCTTGGTCCATACTGTTTGACCCTAAACTTCTCAACCTCGATCCATATTGCATGACTCTAAACTGGTCAGCCTCGGTCAGTAATGCATGACCCTAAATTTCTCAGCCTCGGTCCATACTGCATGACCCTAAACTACTAAGCCTCGAACCACACTGCAATACCCTAAACTACTCAGCCATGGTCCATACCGCATGACCCTAAACTGCGTAGCCTCGATTTGTACTGCTTGACCCTAAATTGCACAACCTCGATCCATATTGTCGAACCCTCAAATTCTCAGCCCCAGACAATACTGCATGACCTTAAATTGCTTTGCCATGGTCCATACTGCATGACCTTTAACTGCTCATCCTCAATCCGCACTGTATGACCCGAAACTACTCAGACTCGGTCCATGCTCCATGACCCTAAACTGCTCAGTTTCGATCCATACTGCGTAACAATATATTGCTCAACATCTGTCCATACTGCATGCCCTTAAACTGCTTAGCCTCGGTCCAAACTACATGACCCTAAACGGCTCAAGCTAGACCCATACTGCATGACCATAAATTGCTCAACCTTGGTCCATACTACAGGGTCCTAAACAGCTCAGCCTCAGTCGATACTGCATGACCTTAAACTGCTGAGCCTCGGTCCATCCCGCATGACCCTAAAATGCTTAGCCTTGGTCAATACTGCCTGACCTTCAACTGCTCAGCCTGGGTCCATACGGCATGACCCTAAACTGCTCAACCTCGATCAATACTGCATGGCATTAAATTCTCAACCTCGGTCCATATTGTGTGACCTTAAATTGCCCAGCCTCTGTTCATACTGAATGACGCTAAACTGCTCAACCTTTGGTCCTTGCTGCATGGCCTTAAACTACTGAGGCTCGATCCATACTGCATGTCCTTAAACTATTTAGCCTCGGTCCATACTGCTTGACCCTGTACTGCACAACTGCGGTACACATTGCATAACACTTGCTCAGCCTCGGTCTATACTGCATGAACCTAAACTGCTCTGCCCTGTTTCATACTGAAAGACCTTAAACTGCTCAACCTTGATACATAGTGCATGACCCTAAATTTCTCTGCCTCGGCCGATGCTACTACCCTAAACTACTCAGCCTCGATCCACACTGCATGACCCCAAACTGCCCAGCCTCGGTCCATACTGCATGGCCCTAAACGGCTTAGCCTCGGTTCATACTGCATCACCCTAAACTGTCTAGCCTCGATCCATAATCCATGACCCTAAACTGCTCAGCATAGGTCCATACTGCCCATCATCGGTCCATACTCGATGACCCTATACTGCGTAATCGCGGTTAATAATGCATCACCCTCAACTGCCCCGTCACGGTCCATGCTGCATGACCCTAAACTTTTCGGCTTCGATTCATACTGTCCCTAAACTTATTTGCCTCGGTGCATATTGCATGACCCGAAACTACTCAGCTAAGGTCCATTTTGCGTGATCCTAAACTGCTCAGCCATGTCCACAGTGGATGACCTTAAACTTCTCAGCCTCGATCATACTGGATGACCCTAAACTGCTGAGCCACGGTCCATACCGCATGAGCTTTAAGAGCTCAACCTTAGTTCATACTGCAAGACCATAAACTACTCAGCTTTGATCCATACTACATTATTCTAAACTACTCAGCCTCGATCCATACTGCATGATTGTAAACTACTCAGCCACATCCTCGGTCAAAACTGCTTCCACATAAACTCCTCAACCTCGGTCTAAGCTGCATGACCCTAAACCACTCAGCCCCGGTCCACACTACATGAACCAAAACTGCTTAGCCTTGGTCCATACTGCATGACCCTAAATTGCTAAGCCTCAGTCCAAACAGCATGACCGTAAAATTCTCAACCTCGGCCCATACTACAAAATCCTCAACTAGTTAGCCTCGATCCATACTGCATGACCTTAAAATGCTTAGCCTCGGTCCAAACGGCATGAGCCTAAACTGCTGAGCCTTAGTCAATATTGCATAACCTAAAACTGCTCAGCCTCGGTCAATACCACATGACGTTGAACTGCTCACCCTCGGTCCATACTACATGACCCTAAACTACTCACCCTCGGTCCATACTTCATGATCCGAAATTTCTCAACCACCGTCCAATCTGCAGGACACTAAACTGGTCAGCCTCGATCAAGACTTCATGACTTTAAACTAATCTACCTCTATCTGTGTTGCATGACCCTAAACTGCTCAGCCTCGGTCCTTACTGCATGAAACTAAACAGCTCAGCCGCGGTCCATACTTTATGTCCCATAAACTGCTTGACCTTGATCCATGCTGCATGAGCCTAAACTGCTCACCCTCGGTCCATACAGCGCTTTGGTCCATACTGCATGATCTTAAATGGCTCAGCCTCGATCCATAATGTAAGAACCTAAACTGCTCAGCCTCGGTCCATACTGCATGACCCTAAACTGCTCCGCCTCTGTCCGTACTGCATGACCCTAAACAACTCAACCTCAGTCAATTCTGCATCACCCAAAACCACTCAGCCTTGGTCCATACTGCTTACTGGTCAACCTCGATCCACACTGCTTGACCTTAAACTGCTCAGGCTCGGTCCGTACTTCTTGACTCAAAACTGCTCAGCCTCAATCCATACTGCATGACCCTAAACTGCTCAGCCACAATCCACACTGCATGACCCAATATTGCGCATACTCAATCCATATGCGTGACCCTAAACTGCTCAATTTTGATTCATTTTGCATGACCCTAAACTGCTCAGCATCGGTCTATACTGCCAGAGCCGAAACTGCTGAACCTCGGTCCATAGTGCATGACCATAAATGGCTTAGCCCTAGTCCATACTGTATGACCCTAAACAGCTCTGCCTCGGTTCGTAATGCATGACCCTAAATTACTCAGCCTCAGGCCATACTGCATGACCCTAAACTACTTAACCTCGGTCCATACGTTATGTCCTTGAACCATTTAGCCAAGGACCATTATGCATGACCCTAAACTGCTCAACCTCGGTCTGTACTACATGATCCCAAATTGTTCAGCCACGGTCAACATTGTATGACCCTATATAGCTCTACCTCTCTCCAAACCGAGGCTAAGCTGTTTAGGGTCATGAAGTATGGACTGATGCTGAGCAATTTAGGGTCACGAAGAATGCACCGAGGCTAAGTAGTTTAGGGTCATGCAGTATGTACAGAGGTTGCGAAGTTTAGGGTCATGTAGTATGGACCGAAGCTGAGCAGTTTAGGATCATGCAGTATGGAACGAGGCTGGGCAATTTATGGTCATGAAGTGTGGACTGATGTTGAGATGTTTAGGGTCATGTAGTACGGACCGAGGCTGAGACTTTTAGGTTCATGCAGTATGAATCGAGGCCGATCAGTTTGGGATCATGCAATACGGATCGAGGTGAAGCCAATTAAGGGCATACAGTCGGGACCTAGGATGAGCAGTTTAAGGTTCTCTAGTGTGGACAGAGGTTGAGAAATTTATTGTCACATAGAATGGAAAAAGGTTGAGCAGTTTAGCAGTATGGATGGGGGAGGAGTAGCTTAGGGTCATGCAGTGTGGACTGATGCAGAGTAGTTTTGGGTCATCCAGTATGGACCTAGGCTAAGCAGTTTATTTTCATGCAGTATGGACCAAGGGTGAGCAGTTTAGGGTCCTACAATATGGACTGAGGCAGAACCGTTTAGGGTCATGAAATATGGCCCGAGGCTGAGTAGGTTAGGGTGATGCAATATCTACCGAGGCAGAGCAGTATATGGTCATGCAGTGTGTGGATCGAAGCTAACCAGTTAAGTGTCATCCAATATGGACCTAGTCTGAGCAGTTTAGGGTCATACACTATGGACCGAGGCTCAGTTGTTAAGGGTCTTGCAATATGGATCGAGGCCAAGATGTTTAAGGTCCCACAGTATGGATGGAGGATAAGATGTTTAGGACTATGCAATATGAACCTGGGCTGAGCACTTTAAAGTCATTAGGGTCATACAGAATGGACCGAGGCTGAGCAATTTAGGGTCATGCAATATCGACCGAGTCTGACCAGTTTACGGTCATGCAGTATGGATCGAGGGTAAGCGATTTAAGGTAATGTAGTATATACCGAGGTTGAGCAGTTTAGGGTCTTGTATTTTGGAACAAGGCTGAGCAGCTGAACGTCATGAAGTATGGACTGAGGCTGAACAGTTCAAGGTCATGAAGTGTGGACCGAGGATGCACAGTATAGGGTCATGCAGTAAGGACCAAGGTTGAGCAGTTTAGGGTCATGCAGTATGGACAGAGCCTGACAAGTTTAGGGTTAGGCAGTAAGGACCGACGCTGAGTAGTTTAGTGTCCTGCAGTATGGACTGATGTTGAGTAGTTTAGGTTCATGCAGTACAAAATGAGGCTGAGAAGTTTAGGGTCATGCAGTATGGACTGAGGTAGAGTTTTTTAGGGTCTTGTAGTATGGACGGAGGCAGAGCAGTTTAGGGTCATGCACCATGGACGAGGGCCGAGAATTTTAGAGTCATGTAGTATGGACCAAGGCTGAGCAGTTTAGGGTCATGCAGTATGGATCGAGGTTGAACAGTTCAGGGTCATGAAGTGTGGACCGAGGCTGACCAGTATGGGGTCATGTAGTAGAGACCGAGGCTGAGCAGTTGAGGGCATGCAATATAGACAGTGCCGGACCAGTTTAGGGTCTTGCAGTATCGACCGAGGCTCAGTAGTATAGTGTCATGCAGTATGGACAGATGCTGAGTAGTTTAGGTTCATAAATTATGGATCGAGGCTGAGCAATTTAGTGTCATGCAGTATGGACAGATGTTGTGTAATTTAGGTTCATGTAGTATGAACCAAGGCTAAGCTATTTAGGGTCATGTAGTATGGACCGCGACAGAGTAGTTTTGGGTCTTGCAGTATGGATCGAGGCAGAGCAGTTTAGGGTCATGCACTTTGGACAAGGGCTGGGAATTTTAGGGTCATGCAGTATAGACCGAGGTAAACTAGTATATGGTCATGCAGTATGCACCGAGGCTTTACAGTTTTGAGTCATGCTGTATGGATTGAGGCTGAGCAACTTAAGGTCCTACAGTCTGGACCGAGGTTGAGCAATATAGGGTCATGTAGTGTGAAGCAAGCTTGAGCAGTTTAGTGGAATGCGGTATGGACCGATCCTGAGCAGTTTAGGGTCATGCAGTACGAATCGAAGCTGAGCAGTTTAGGGTCATGCAGTATGGACCGAGGCAGAGCAATTTAGGGTCCTGTAGTATGGACTGAGGAAGTGCAGTTTTGGGTCATGCAATTTGGACCAAGACTGAGCAGTTTGGGGTCATGCAGTTTTGACCGAAGTAGAGCGATATAGGGTCATGCAGTATGGACCGAGGCTATGTAGTTCAGGGTCATGCAGTATGGACCCAAGCTGAGCAGTTTGGGGTCCTGTAGTATGGACCGAGTTAGAGCGGTTTAAGGACATTCAATATGAACCGATGTTAAGCAATTTAGTGTCATACAGTAAAGACTGAGGCTGAGCAGTATGGGGTAGTGCATTGTGGACCGAGGCTTAGTTTAGGGTCATGCAGTATGGATCGAGGCAAAGCAGTTTAGGGTCGTCAAGTATAGACCGAGAGTGAGCAGTTTAAGGTCATTCAGTTTTGATTAAGGATTAGCAGTTTAGGTTCATTTAAAATGTACCGAGGCCGAGTAGTTTAGGGTCATGCAATATGGACCAAGGCTGAGCAATTTAGGGTCTTACGGTATGGACCGAGGCCGAGCAGTTTAGGGTCATGCTTTATGGAGCAAGGTCGAGCAGTTTAAGGTCAATATGTACGGAGGTTGCGCAGTTTAGAGTCATGCAGTATGGACCAAGGATGATCTGTATAGGGTCACACAGTATGCACCTAAACGAAGCATTTAAGGGTTATGCAGTAAGGACCTAGGATGAGCAATTTAGGGTCATGCGGTATGGATCTTGGCCTAACAGTTTGCCATCATACAATATGGAAATAGGCTGAACTATATATGGTCATGTAATATGGACAGAGGTTGAGCAGTTTAGGGTCATGCAATATCGATCAAGGCTGAGCAAGATTGGGTAATGCAGTATGGAATGAGGCTGAGGAGTTTTGGGTCATGGAGTATGGATCGAGGATGAGTAGTTTAGGGCCATGCTGTATGGACCGAGGATTAGCAATTTAAGGTTACCCAGTATGGATCGAGGCTAAGAAGTTTAATGGTCATGCAGAATGGACTGAGGTTGAGAACTTTAGGGTTTTACAGTTTGGACCAAGGCATAGCAGTCTACAGTCAAGTAGTAGAGACTGAGGCTGATCAGTTTAGGGTCATGCAATATGAACCGAGGCTGAGCAGTTTATGATCATGCAGTATGGATCGAGGCTGAGAAGTTTAGGGTCATACAGTATGAACTGAGGCTAAGCAATTTAGCATCATGAAATACGGATCGACGTTGAGCAGTTTAAGGTCACGCAGTTTGGATGCAAGCTGAGTAGTTTAGGGTCATGCAATATAGATAAAGCCTATGCAGTTTTGGGTCATGCAGTATGGATAGAGGGTGAGAAGTTTAGGGTCAGGCAGTATGGATCGAGGCTGAGCAATTTGGGGTCATGCAGAATGGACCGAGGCTGAGAGTTTAGGGTCTTGTAGTATGGACCAAGGCTTAGAAGTTTGAGGTCATGAACTATGGATCGAGGCTGAGCAATATCGGGTCATGAACTACGAATCGAGGTTGAGCAGTTGAGGGTTATGCAGTGTGGACTGAGGATGAGCAGTTTAGGGTCATGCAGTATGGACCTCGGCTGAAGAGTTTAGCATCATGCAATATGGAGAGAGGTTGAGCAGTTTAGGGTCATGTAGTATGGACGGAGGTTGAGCAGTATAGGGTCATGCAAAATGGAACGAGGCTGAGCAGCATAGGGTAAATTATTATGGACCAAGGCTGAGCAGTTTAGGTCATGTAGTATGGATCGAGGCTGACCAATTTAGGGTCATGCAGGATGGATCAAGCTGAGAAGTTTAGGATCATGTAGTATGGACCGAGGCAGAGAAGTTTAGGGTCATGTCGTATGGACCGAGGTAGAGCAGTTTAAGGGCATGTAGTATGGACCTATGCTAAGGAGTTTTGGATCATGAAGTATGGACTGAGGCTGAGGAGTTTATGGTCATGCTGTATGGACGAAGGTTGAGAAGTTTAGGGTCATTCTGTAAGGACTGAGGCTGAGAAGTTTAGAGTCAAGCAGTATGGACCGAGGCAAAGAAGTTTAGGGTCATGCAGTATGGACCGAGGCTGAGCAGTTTATGGTTATGCAATATAGACTGAGGCTGAGCAGTTTAGGGTCATGCAGTATGGACCAAAACAAAGCATTTTTGGGTCCTTCAGAATGGACTCAGGTAGAGCAATTTATGACAATGCAATATGTACAGAGGCTGACCAGTTCAAAGTCATGTTGTATGGATCGGGGCCTCAAAGTTTAGGATCAAGCATTATGGACCGAGGCAAGGCAGTTTAAGGTCACGCAATATGGACCGAGGATGTGCAATTTAGGGTCATCCAGTACAGACCTAGGCTGAGCAGTTTAGGGTCATGCTGTATGGACCGGTGCTTAGCAGTTTACGGTCATGTACTATGGACCGAGGCTGAGCAGTTTAAGATCATGCATTATGGACCAAGGCGGAGCAGTATAGGAACATGCAATATGGATCGAGGAAGAGACGTTTATGATCATGCAATATGGACAAAGGCGGAGCAGTTTAGGGTCTTGCAGTATGTATCGAGGCTGAGCTATTTAGGGTCATGTAGTATGGACCGAGGCAGAGCAGTTTAGGGTCAGGTTGTATGGGTCGAGACAGAGCAGTTTAAGGGCATGGAGTATGGACCTAGGCAATGGAGTTTCGGGTCACAAAGTATGGACTAAGGTTAAGGAGTTTAGGGTCATGCTGTATGGATCGAGGCTGAGAAGTTTAGAGTCAAGCAGTATGGACCGAGGCTGAGCAGTTTAGGGTCATGCAGTATGGACCGAGGCGGAGCAGTTTATGGTCATGCATTATAAATCGAGGCTGAGCAATTTAGGTTCATGCAGTATGGACCAAAGCAAAGCTTTTTAGGGTCTTTCAGAATGGACCAAGGTAGAGCATTTATGATAATGTAATATGTACTGAAGCTTACCAGTTTAAAGTCATGTTGTATGGATCGAGGCATCGCAATTTAGGATCATGTAGTACGGACCGAGGTAGGGCAGTTTAGGGTAATGCGGTATGGACCAAGGCTGTGCAATTTAGGGTCATCCAGTATGGACCTTGGCTAAGAAATTTAGGGTCATGCTGTATCGACCGGTGCTTAGCAGTATAGGGACATGCATTATGGATAGAGGAAGAGAAGTTTATGATCATGCAATATGGACCGAGGTGGAGCAGTTTAGGGTCATGCAGTATGGACCGAGGCTGAGCGGTTTAGGGTGATGCAGTATGGGTCGATGCTGAGCAGTTTAGCGTGTTGCAATATGGATCGAGGTTGAGCAGTTTAGTATTATATGGTCTGGATGGAGGCTGAGCAGTTTATGGTAATGCAATATGGAGCGAGGCAGAGCAATTTAGGTTCATGCAACATGGACCGAGGCTAAACAGTATAGGGTCATGCAGTATAGACTAAGGCTGAGCAGTTTCATGTCACGTAGTGCAGACCGAGGCTGAGCAGTTTAGGGTCATGCAGTATGGACCGAGGCTTGGCAATTTAGGGTCATGCAGTATGGACTAAGGTTGAGTAGTTCAAGTTCTTGTAGAATGGATCGACGCTGAGAAGTTTTGGGTCTTGCTGTTTTGACCGAGGTAGAGCCGTCTAGGGTCATGCAGTAGGGACTAAGGCCGAGACGTTTAGGGTCATGCAGTATGGACCGAGGCTGAGATGTTTAAGGTCATACAGTATGGACCGGGGCTGAGCAGTTTAGGATCATGCAGTACAGATGGGGGCTGAGCCGTTTATGGTCTTGCAGTATGAAACGAGGCTGAGAAGTTTAGGGTCATGCATATGGATCGAGGCTAAGCAGTTAGTACAGACCAAGGTTGAGCAGTTTAAGGTCATGCAGTATGGACCGAGGCTTAGAAATTTTGGGTCATACAGTATGGACTGAGGCTGAGAAGTTTAGGGTCTTGAAGTTTGGACCGAGGTAGAGCAGTTTGGAGTCATGCAGTGGGGAATGATGTTGAATAGTTTATGGTCATGCAGTATGGTCCAAGGCTGAGCAATTTAAAGTGATGCAGTATGGATTGAGGCTGAGCAGTTTATGGTCATTCAGTATGGACCAAGGCAGAGCCCTTTAGCATCATGAAATATGGACCAAGGCTGAGCTGTTTACGGTCATGCAGTTTTGACAGAGGTTGAACAGTTTAGGGTTATGCAATATAGGCAAAGGTTGAGCAGTATAGGATCGTGTAATATGGCCCGAGGCTGAGCAGTTTAGGGTCATGCAGTATGGACCGACGTAGAGCAGTTTTGGGTCATGCAGTATGCACCGAGACCGAGAAGTTATGGGTCATGTAGAATGGATAGAGGCTAAGATATTTAGAGTCATGAACGATGGACAGAGGCTGAGCAGTTTAGGGTCTTGTTGTATGGGCCGAGGCTGACCAGTTTATAGTCAAGTAGTAAGGAGGGAGGTTGCATAGTTGAGGGTCATGTAGTATTAACCGAGGTGGTGCAGAATAGGGTCATGCAGTATAGAACCAGGCTGAGCAGTTTACGGTCATGCTGTATGGACTGAGATGGAGCAATTTAGGGTCATATGGTATGGACCGAGGCTGAGCAGTTTTGGGTCAAGCTATATGGACCTGTGTCGAGCAGGTTAGGGTCATGCAATATGTACTAAGGTTGAGTAGTTAGAGTCATGCAGTATGGTCCGTGGATGAGCAGTATAGGGTCATGTTGTACGGACCTTGGCGGAGCATTTAAGGGCTATGCAGTACGGACTGAGGATGAGCAGTTTAAGGTCATGCATTGTTGACCTAGGCCTAATAGTCTAACGTCATGCAACATGGTCAAAAGCTATTTAGGCTAAACAGTTTAGGGTCATGTAGTATGGACGGAGGTTGAGCTGTTTAGGGTCATGCACTATGGACCCAGGCTGAGCAGCGTAGGGCAATGCAGAAAGGACCGACGCTGAGCAGTTTTGGGTCATGTAGTATGGATCAAGGCTGAGCAATTAAGGGTCATGCTGTATGGACTAAGGCTTAGCAATTTAGGGTCAAGCAGTATGAACCGAGGCTAAGCTGTTTAATGATCATGCAGAATGGACCGAGGCTAAGAAGTTTAGGGTCTTACAGTTTGGACCGAGGCATAGCAGTATAGGGTCATGCAGTAGGGACTGAGGTTAAGAAATTTAGGGTCATGCAGAATGGACCAAGTCTGAACAATTTAAGGTCATGCAGTATGGACCGAGGTTGAGCAGTTTTGGGCCATGCAGTATGGACTGTGGCTGAGCAGTATAGCGTCATGAAATATGGACTGCGGCTGAGCAGTTTAAGGTCATGCAGTTCGAACGCAGGCTGAGCAGTTTAGGGTCATGCAATATAGACAAAGGCTAAGCAGTTTAGGGTCATGCAGTATGGACCGATGCTGAGAAGTTTATGTTCATGTAGTACGCATTGAGGCTGAGTAGTTTGGGGTCATGCAGAATTGACCGAGGCTGAGCAGTTTAGGGTCATGTAGTATGGATCGAGGCTTAGTAGTTTAAGGTCATGAAATATGGACCGAGGCTGACCAGTATCGGGTCGTGCACTATGGATCAAGGTTCAGCATTTGAGGGTTATGCAGTACGGATCGAGGATAAGCAGTTTAGGGTCATGCAGCGTGGACTTAGGCTGAACAGTTTAGCATCATGCAAAATGGAGAGAAGTTGAGGGATTTAAAGTCATGTAGTATGGACGGATGTTGAGCAGTTTAGGGTCATGCAATATGGACCTAGGCTGAGCAGCATAGGGTAATACAGTATGGACAGGGATGAGAAGTTGAGGGTCATGTAATAGGGATCGAGGCGAGCAGTTTAGGGTCATGCAGGATGGATCGAGGTTGGGCAATTTACGGTCATGTAGTATGGACCGAGGCAAAGCAGTTTAGGGTCTTGTAGTATGAACCTTGGCTAAGCAATTTAAGGTCACGAAGAGTGGACTAAAGCGGAGGAGTTTAAGGTCATGTTGTGTGGACCGAGGTTGAGCAGTTTAGGGTCATGCCATATGGACCGCGATTGAGAAATTTGAAGTCAAGCAGTATGGACCGAGGCTGAGCAGTTTAGGGTCATGCAGTATGGATCGAGGCTGAGCAGTTTAGGGTCATGCAGTATGGACTGAGGCTGAGTAGTTTAGGGTCAAGCAATATGGACCAAAGCAAGGCTTTCTAGAGTCCTTCAGAATGGACCGAGGTAGAGCATTCTATGATAATGCAATATGTACTGTGGCGAACCAGTTTAAAGTCATGTTGCACTGACTGAGGCTTCGCAGTTTAGGATCGTGCAGTATGGACTGAGGCAGGACAGGTTTGAGTCATGTAGTATGGATTAAGGCTATGCAATTTAGGGTCATCCAGTATGGACCTAGGCTGAGCAATTTAGGGTCATGCTGTGTGGATCGGTGCTTAGCGGTTTAGTGTCATGCAATATGGATCGAGGCTAAGCATTTTAGGATCATGCACAATGGACCTAGGCAGAGCAGTATAGGGACATGCAATATGGATCGAGGAAGAAATGTTTATGGTCATGCAATATGGACCGAGGTGGAGCAGTTTAGGGTCATGCAGTATGGACTGAGGCTGAGTGGTTTAGGGTGATGCAGTATGGGTCGATGCTGATTAGTTTAGGGACATCCAAAATGGACCGAGGCTGAGCAGTTTAGGTCATGGAGTTTGGATCGGGACTGAGTAGTTTAGGGTCATGTAATATGGACCGAGGCGAAGCAGTTAAGAGTCATGCAGTATGGACTGAGGCTGGGTATCATAGAGTCATGCGGTATGGATCGAGGCTGAGCAGTTTAGCGTGATGCAATATGGACCGAGGCTGAGTAGTTTAGTGTCATGTGCTGTGGATTGAGGCTTAGCAATTGAGTGTTCTGCAGTATGGACCGAGGCTAAGTAGTTTAATGGCCATATAGAATGGATCGAGGCTAGGAAGTTTAGGGTCTTACAGTTTTGACCGAGGTGAAGCAGTTTAGGGTCATGCGATAAGGACTGAGGCTGAGCAAATTTGGTTCATGAAGTATGGACTGAGGCTGAGCAGTTGAACGTCATGCGGTATGGACAGAGGCAGAGCAGTTTAAGGTCAGGCAGTATGGACTGAGGCTGAGCAGTTTTGCGTCATGAAATATGGACCGAGGCTGAGTAGGACGCAGGCTGAGCAGCTTAGGGTCATGCAATATAGACAAAGGCTAAGAAGTTTAGGGTCATGCAGTTTGGACCGAGGTCGAGGAGTTTAGGCTCATGTAGTATGGATTGAGACTGTGCAATTTGGAGTCATGCTGAATGGACCGAGGCTGAGCAGTTTGGTGTCATGTAGTATGGATCAAGGATTAGTAGTTTAAGGTCATGAACTATGGACCGAGGCTGAGCAGTATCGGCTCGGGCATTATGGATCGAGGTTGAGCAGGTGAGTGTTATATTGCTCAGCCTCAGTTCAAACTGCATGACCCTAAACGGTTCAGGCACGATCCATACTGCATGAACCAAAATTGCTCAGCCTCGGTCCATGCTGCAGGGTCCTCAACTGCTTAGCCTCAGTCGATACTGCATTACCTTGAACCCCTGAGCTTCGGTCAATACTGCATGATTTTAAACTACTCAGCCTCGGTCCATACTGCTTGACCTTAAACTGCTCAACCTCAGTACATAGTGCATGACCCTAAACTGCTCAACCTCCGTCAATACTGCATCACCCTAAATTGCTCAGCCTCTGTCCATACTGCGTGACCCTAAAATTCCTAACCTCTATCCATACTGAATGACGCTAAATTGCTCAGCATCGGTACATTCTGCAGCGTCCTACACGGCTCAACCTCGGTCCATGCTGCATGACCTTAAACTGCTGAGGCTCGGTCCATACTGCATGACCCTAAACTGCACAGCCTGGGTCCATACTGCATGACCCTAAACTATTCAGCCTTGGTACGCACTATATGACCCTAAACGTCTAGGACTCGGTCTATACTTGATGACCCTAAACTTATCAACCTCGATCCATACTGCGTAACCCTATATTGCTCAGCATCGATCCACACGGCATGACTATAAACTTCTCAGCCTCGGTCCACACTGCATGACCATAAACTGTTCAACCTCGGTCAATACGACATGACCCTAAATTGTTCAGCCTCGGTCCATACTGCATGATCTTGAACTACTGAGCGTCGGTCCATCCTGCAATGGCCTACATTGCTCAGCCTCAGTCCACACTGCATGACCCTGAACTGTTCAGCCTTGGTCCATATTGCATGACCCTAAACTGCTCAACCTCGGTCCACACTATATGACCCTAAGCAGCTAAGACTCGGTACATACTCAATCACCCGAAACTGCTCAACCTCGATCCATACTGTGTAACCCTAAATTTCTCATCATTGGTCCACACTGCATGCCCCTAAATGGCTCAGCCTCGGTCCATATTGCATGACCATATACTGCTCAACCTCGATCCATACTACATGCCTCAAAACTGCTCATCAACGGTCTATACTGCAGGGTCATAAACTACTCGGTCTCCGTCCATACTGCATGACCATGAACTGCTGAGCCTCGATCCATTCTGCATGACCCTAAACTGCTTAGCCTTGGTCCATACTGCATGACCCTAAACTTCTTAACCTCAGTCCATACTGCATGACCTTAAATTGCTCAACCTCTATCAATATTGCATGACCCTAAATTGCTCAGCCTCAGTCCAAACTGCATGACCCTAAACTTCTAAGCCTCGAACCACACTGCATGACCCTACAATGCTCAACCATGGTCCATACCGCAAGACCCTAAACTGCTCAGCCTTGGTCCGTACTGCATAACCTCGATCCATACTGCATAACCCTAAAATGCTCAGCCCCGATCCATTATGCATGACCGTAAACTGGTTTGCCTCGGTCCATACGGAATGACCCTAAACTGCTCAGCCTCGGTTAATACTGCTTGAACATTAATTGCTTAGCCTCGGTCCATACTACTTGAACATTAATTGCTTAGCCTCGGCCCATACTGCATGAACCTAAACTTCTCAGCCACGTTCCATACTGCATGACCCTAAATTGGTATGTACTGCATGACCATAAACTGCTCATGCTCGAGCCATACTGCAAGACCTAAAATGCTCAGCCTCGGTCCTTACTGCATGACCCTAAACTGCTCAGCCTTAGTAAATACTGCATGACTTTAAATTGTTCAGCCTCGATCCATACTGCATGACCTTAAAATGCTCAGCCTCGGTTCATATTGCAGGGCCCTAAACTGCATATCGTCGGTCCATACTTTATCACCTTAAACTGTTTTAAAGTCGTCCATACTGCATGGCCTTAAACCTCCTCGCATCATGCAAATCCATAATGCATGACTCTAAACTTCTTGGCCTCGGTCCACACTGCATGACTCTAACTGTTCAGCCTCGGTCCATAATGCATGACCCTAAACTGCTCAGTATAGGTCCACACTGCATGACCCTAAACTACTCATCATTGGTCCATACTGCATGACCCTATACTGCTCAGTCTCGATCCATAGTGCTTGACCCTAAACTGCTCTGTTGCGATCCATACTGCACGACCCTAAACTGCTCAACCTCAATCCATACTGCCTCGGTGCATATTGCATGATCATAAACTACTCAGCCAGAATCCATATTGAATGACCCAAAAATGCTCAACCTTGTCCCCATTGGATGACCCCAAACTCCTCTGCCTCGATCATACTGGATGACAGTAAACTGTTGAGCCTCAGTCCATACTGCACGACCGTTAACATCATAGCCTCAGTCCATACTGCTTGAGTTTAAACTGCTCATCCTTGGTCCATACAGCATTACCCTAAACTGCTCAGCCTCGGTCCATACTGTATGACCCTAAATTTCTCAGCCGCGGTCCGTACTGCATGACCTTAAACTGCTCATGCTCGGTCCATACTGCAAGACCCTAAAATGCTCATCCTCGATCCTTACTGCATGACTCTAAGCTGCTCAGTCTCTGTAAATACTGCATGACTTTAAATTGTTCAGCCTCGATCCATACCGCATGACCCTCAAATGCTCAGCCTTAGTTTGTATTGTAGAACCCTAAACTGCTTAGTGTCAGTGCATACTCTTTGATCTTAAACTGCTTTGCATCGGTCCATACTGCATGACCCTATACTGCTCAGCCTCAAACCATATCGCATGAGCTTAAACAGCTCAGCCTCCGTCCATAATGCATGAACTTAAACTGCCTTGCCTCGTTCCAAACTGCAAGATCCTAAACTGCTCAGCCCTGTTACATAGTGCATCACCTTAAATTACTTCGCCTCTGTCAATTCTGCATGACCCTAAACCGCTCAGCCTTGTTCCAAACTGCATGACCCCAAATTGCTCAGTGTCAGTCCATAATGCATGACCCTTAACTTCTTAGCCTCGGTCCACACTGCATGACCCTAAACTATTCAGCCTCGGTCCATAATGCATGACCCTAATCTGCTTAGTGTAGGTCCACACTACTGCATGACCCTAAACTACTCATCATCAGTCCATACTGCATGACCCTATACTGCTCAGTCTCGGTCCATAATGCTTGACCCTAAACTGCTCTGTCACAGTCCATATTGCATGACCCCGAAACTGCTCAACCTCGATCCGTACTGCCTGAGCTTAAACTTCTCTACCTCGGTGCATATTACATGACGCTAAACTACTCAACTACGGTCCATATTGCATGACCCAAAACTGCTCGGCCTTGTCCACATTGGATGACCCTAAACTCCTCAGCCTTGATCATACTGGATGACCCTAAACTGTTGAGCCTAGGTCCGTACTGCAGGACCTTTAACAGCACAGCCTCAGTCCGTACTGCTTGACTTTAAACTACTCATTATTGGTCCATACTGCATTACCCTCAACAGCTCAGCCTCGATCCATACTGCATGATCGTAAACTTCTCAGCCACGGTCCACACAGCCTGACCCTAAACTTCTCAGCCCTAGCCAAGACTTCATGGTCTTAAACTGCTCTACCTCGGTTCGTACAGCATAACACAAAACTGCTCAGCCTCGGTCCTTACTACATGACCTAAACTGCTCCGCCTCAATCCGTACTGCAGGACCCTAAAGAGATCAGCTTCGGTCAAAACTGCATGAACATAAACTACTCAGCCTCGATCCATACTGCATGACCCTAAACTGCTCAGCCCCAGTGCACACTCCATGACCGAAAACTGCTCATCCTTGGTCCATACTACATGATCGTAAATTGCTCAGCCTCAATTCAAACAGCATGACCATGAATTCTCAACCTTGGTCCTTACTGCATAACCCGAAACTGCTCACCCTTGGTCCATACTATATGACTTTAAAGTTCTTAGCCTCGGTCAAAATTACATGACCCAAAACTACTCAGCCTCGGTCCATATTACAAGACCCGAAACTGGTCAACCTCAGTTAATACTGCATGTCTTTAAACTGCTCACCCTCGGTCATATTGCATTCCTCTAAACTGCTGAGCCTCGGTCCATACTGCAAGATCCTAAACTTCTCAACCATGTTCCAATCTGCATGACTCTAAATTGCTCAACTTCGGTCAAGACTTTCTGACCTTAAGTTGCTCAACCTCTTTCCGTACTGCATGACCGTAAAATGCTTGGCCTCGGTCCCTACTACATAACCCTTAAGTGCTCAGCCTCGGTCCATAATGCAAGACCTTAAACAGTGCTTCCTCGGTCCATACTTCATGAACCTAAATACCTCAACCGCGGTCCATACTGTATGTCCCTAAGCTGCTCAGCCTCGGTGCGTGCTGCATGAGCCTAAACTTCTTAGCCTCGGTCCATACTGCATGACCTTAACTTCTTAGCCTCGGTCCATACTGCTTGACCTTAAACGACTCAGCCTCAGTCCATACTACAAGACCCAAAACTACTCTGCCTCGATCCATACTGCATGACCCTAAATGTCTCAGCCTCTGTCCATATTGCAAGACCCCAAACAACTCAGCCTCGATCAATTCTGCATGACCATAAACTGCTCATCCTTGGTCCATACTACATAACCCTAAATTTCTTTGGCTCGGTCTGTACTGCTTGACTCTAAACTGCTCTTCCTCGTTCAATCTGCATGACCATAAATTGTTCAGCTTCAGTCCATACTGCAGGACCCTAAACTGCTCAGCATCGGTTCATACTGCGTGACAATAAACTTCGTGGCCTTGGTCCATAATGCATGACCTTAAAAATATCAGCCTTGGTCCATATTGCATGAACCTAAACTGCTCAGTCTCGATCCATACTGCATGACCTAAGAATCCTATGCCTCGTTGCATACTGCATGACACTAAACTACTCAGTCACGGTCCTTATTACATGACCCCAAATTGCTCAGTGTCAGTCCATACGGCATGACCCTAAACTTCTCAGCCTCGATCCACACTGGATGTAAATTGCTCAGCCTCGAACCACACTGCATGACCCTAAACTGCTCAGCATCAATCCATACTGCATGACCCTATACTACTCAGCTGTGTTCCATACTTCATGACCGTAAGCCGCTTAGCCGCGGTCCATACTATAAGTCCCTAAACTGTTCAGCCTCGATCCATACTACATGATCTTAAATTTCTCGGCGACAGTCCACATTGCATGACCATAAACTGCAAAGCCTTAGTCCAAACTTCATGACCTTAAATTACTCTACCTAAGTCTCTACTGCATCACTTTAAAATGCTCTGGCTTGGTCCATAATGCATGACCCGTAATAGCACGGCCTCGGTCTTTGCCGCATGACCTTAAACTGCTCAGCCTCGATCCAAACTGCATGACCCTAAATTGCTCAGCCTCGGTCGATACTGCGTGACCTAAAACTGCTTAGCATCAACGCATATTGCATGACCCTAAACTGCTCAGCCCTTGTCCATACAGCATCATCCTATACTTATCAGCCACGGTCCATACCGCGTGACCCTAAACTTCTCCTCCTTGTTCAAGACTTCATGACCATAAACTGCTCTACCTTAGTCCGTACTGCATGAACCTAAACTTCTCGCCCTCGGTCCATATTGCATTACACTAAACTACTCGGCCTCGATCCATACTGCGTGATCCTAAACTGCTCAGCCTAGGCCCATGCTACATGACCCTAAACTGCTCAACTTCCATTCGTATTGCATGACCCTAAGGAACCCAACCTCAATTAATACTGATCAGCCTCGGTTCATACTGCATGACCCTAAACTTCTCAGCCTCGCTCCACACTGCAAGACCCAAAACTGCTCAGCATCGGTCCATAATGCAGGACCATAAACTGCTTAGCCTTGGTTCATATTGCATGACCCTAACATGCTCAATATCGATCCATACTGCATGATCTTAAACTGCTCAACCTCGATCCATACTACGAGACCTTAAAGTCAATACCACATGATCCTAAACAGTTCTACATCGGTATATAATGCATGACGCTAAATTGCTCATCCTCAGTACGTATTACATGACCTTAAATGGCTAAGCCTTGGTCTGTAGTAAACGACTCAGCCTCGGTCCTTACTGCATGACCCTAAACAGCTTAGCCTCAATCAATACAGCATGACCTGAAAATGCTCAGCCTCAGTTCATACTTTATGTCCTTAAACTGCTCAGCCATGGTCCTTACTGCATGAACCTAAACTGCTCAACCTCGGTCTGTATTGCATGATCCTAAATTAGTCAGCCTCATTCCATACTGCATGACCTTAAACTGCTCAGCCTCCGTCCACACTGCCTGACCCTAAATTGCTCAGCCTTGGTCCATACTGCATGATCATAAACTGCTCAACCTCAATCCATACTGCATGACCTTAAATTGCTAAGCCTCGGTCCATGCTGCAGGGTCCTAAACTGCTCAGCCTATTTCCATATTGCATGACCTTGAACTGCTGAGCCGCGGTCAATTCTGCATGACCCTAAACTGCATAGCCTCGGTCCACACTTCAGGACCTTAAACTGCTCAGGCTCGGTCCACACTGCATGAACCAAAACTGCTCAACCTCAGTTCATACTGCATGACCCAAAACTACGAAGCCTCGGTCAATACTGTAAGACCCAAAATTGCTCAGCCTCTGTCCATACTGCATGACCCTAAATTGCTCAGCCATGGACCATACCGCATGACTGCTTATCCACGGTCCATACTGCATGACTGCTTATCCTCGGTCCATACTGCATGACTGCTTATCCTCGGTCTATACTGCATGACCCTAAACTGCTCAGCCTTGGTCCATACTGCATGAAGATTAACAACTTAGCCTCAATCCATACTGCATGACCCTAAACTTCTCAGCCTCGGTCGATACTGCATGACCGTAAATAACTTAGCCGCGTTCCATACTGCATGACCTTAAACTGCTCATCCTCGATCCAAATTGCATGACCCTAAATTGCTCAGCCTCGATCCTTACTGCATGACCCCAAACTGCTCAGCCTCGACCAATACTGCATGACCCTAAATTGCTTACCCTTGGTCCATATTGCATGACCCTAAACTACTCTTCCTCAGTCCACACGGCATGACCCTAACTTGCTCAACCTTGGTACATATCGCATGACCTTAAACAATTCAGCCTCGGTCCGTACTTCATGACCCTAAAATGCTCAAACTCAGTCAATACTGTATAACCCTAAACTGCTTAGCCTAGGTCAAAACTCTATGACCTTAAACTGCTTAGTATCGGCCCAGACTGCATGACCCGAAACCTCTCTGGCTCAGTGCATAAGCATGACCCTAAACTATGCAGCCTTTGTCCATTTTGCATGACCCTAAAGTCCTCAGCCTCTGTCCGTACTGTGTGGCCCTAAACTTCTTTACTTCGTTCCATACTGTATGGCCCAAAATTGCCTCGTCTCGGTCTGTACTGCATGACCCTTTTGCTCTCAACCTCGATCCATACTGCCTGACCCTATACTGCACAACCGCGGTCCACACTGCATGACCCTAAACTGCTCAGCCTCAGTCCATACTGCATGAACCTAAACTGCTCTACCTCGTTCCATACTGTAAGACCCTAAGCTGGTCACCCCTGATACATAGTGCACGACCCTAAATTTCTCCGCCTCGGTCAATACTACTTGACCCTAAACTGCTCAGCCTCGAACCACACTGCATGACCCCAAATTGCCCAGCCTCAATCCATACTTCATGACCCTAAAGTGCTTAGCCTTGGTCCACACTGCATGACCGTAAACTGTTTAGCCTCGGTCCATAATGCATGACCCTAAACTGCTCAACATAGGTCCATACTGCACATCATCGGTCCATACTGCATGACTCTATACTGTGCAGTCTCGATCCATAATGCATGACGCTAAACTGCCCCGTCACGGTCCATACTGCATGACCCTCAACTCCTTACTACCAGACCCTAAAGTACTATGCCTCGGTGGATACTGCATGACCCTAAACTACTCAGCCAAGGTCCATTTTGCGTGATCCTAAACTGCTCAACCTTGTCCTCACTGGATGACCTTAAACTTCTCTGCCTTGGTCATACTGGATGACAATAATTTGCTAAGCCACGGTCCATACTACATGACCTTTAAGAGCTCAGCCTTAGTCCATACTGCATGACCCTAAACTACTCAACCTTGATCCATACTGCATTACCCTAAACTGCTCAGCCTCAGTCCATACTGCATGACCATAAACTGCTCAACCACAATCCACAAAGCATGACCTTAAACTACTCTGCCTCTTTCCAGACTTCATTCCCTTAAACTATTGTACCTCGGTCCGTACTACATGACATAAAACAGCTCAGCCTCAATCCATACTGCATGGCCCTAAACCGCTCAGCATCAATCCGTACTACATGACCCTAAACAGATCAGCCTCGGTCAAACCTGCATCAACCTAAACTCCTCAGCCTCGGTCCATGCTGCATGACCCTAAACCACTCAGCCCCGGTCCACACTGCATGAACAGAAACTGCTTAGCCTGAGTCCAAGCTGCGTGACCCTAAACTGCTAAGCCTCCGTCCAAACAGCATGACTGTAAAATTCTCAGCGTCGGTCCATACTACAGGATCCTAAACTTCTCAGCCTCGATTCATACTACATGACCTTAACTGCTTAGCCTCGGCCCAAACTGCATGACCCTAAACTGCTCAGCCACGATCAATATTGCAAAACCTGAAACATTCAACTTCGGTCAATACCGCATGTCCTTAAACTGCTCACCCTTGGTCCATACTGCATGACCCTAAACTGCTCACCCTCGGTCCATACTGCATGATCCTAAACTTCTCAGTCACGGTCCAATCTGCAGGACCCTAAACTACCCTTTCTAGTTCAAGACTTCATGACCTTAAACTGCTATACCACTTTCTGTATTGCACGACCGTAAACTTCTCGGCCTCGTCCCTACTACATGACCGTAAACTGCTCGGCCCCGGTCCATACTGTAAGACTCTAAACAGCTCAGCCTCGGTCCATACTGCATGAAACTAAACAGCTCAGCCGCTGTCCATACTGTATGTCCCGTAAACTGCTCGGCCTCGGTCCATGCTGCATGAGCCTAAACTGCGTACCCTCTGTCCATACTGCATGACCTTAAACTGCTTAGCCTTGATCCATACTGCATGATCTTAAACGGCTCATCCTCGGTCCATATTGCAAGGCCCTAAACTGCTCAGCCTCGGTCCATACTGCATGACCCTAAACTGCTCAGCCTCGATCCCTACATGACCCTAAACAACTCAACCTCGGTCAATTCTGCATGACCCTAAACTACTCAGCCTTGGTCCACACTGCATGACCATAAACTGCTCAGCCTCGGTCCACACTGCATGACCCTAAACTACTCAGGCTCGGTTCGTACTTCTTGAATCTAAACTGCTCAGCCTCAGCTCAAACTGTATGACTGTAAATTGCTTAGCTTCAGTCCATATTGCAGGACCGTCCATACTGCGTGACCGTAAATGTCTTAGCCTTGGTCCATAGTGCATGACCCTAAACTTATCAACCTTGGTCCATATTGCATGACCCTATACTGCTCAGTCTTGATCCATACTGCATGACACTAAACTACTCAGGCTCTGTCCTTATTTCATGACCCCAATATGCTTATCGTCGGTCCATTCTGCATGACCCTAAACTTCTTAGTCTCAGTCCATACTGCATGACCTTTAACTGGTCAGCCTCGGAACATACTGAATGACCCTAAACTGTTCAGCCTCGGCGCATAATGCATGACCCTATACTACTTAGCCGTGTTCCATACTTCATGACCCTAAACTGCTCAACTTCAGTCCATACTGTAAGTCCCTAAACTGCTCAACCTGTGTCCTTACTCCAAGATCTTAAATTGCTCAGCCACGGCCCACACAGCATTACCGTAAACTGCTCAGCCTCTGTTCAGACTTCAAGACATTAAACTTCTCAACCTCGATCCATACTGCATCATCATAAAATGCTCAACCTCGTTTTGTACTGCGTGAACACAAACTGCACAGTCTAGATCCATACTGCATGACCCTAAACTACTCAGCATCGGTCCATACTCCATAACCTTAAATTTCTCAGCCTCTCTCGGTGCCTATTGCATGAACCTAAACATCTCAGCCCTAGTCCATATTGCATGATCCTATACTTCTCCACCACGGTACATACAGCATGACCCTAAACTGCTCCGCCTCGTTCGAGACTTCATGACCATAAACTGCTCTACCTCGATCTGTACTGCATGAACCGAAACTATTCGGCCTCAGTCCATATTGCATTACCCTAAACTGCTCAGTCTTGGTACATACTGCGTGAACCTAAACTGCTCAGTCTCAATCCGTACAGCATGACACTAAACTACTAAGCCTCGATCAATACTGCAGGGCCCAAAACTGATTAGCCTTGGTCCATACAGCATGACCCTAAACTGCTCAGCCTCGGTCCACACTGCATGACCCAAAATTGTGCATACTCGATCCATAATGCATGATCCTAAACTGCTCAGCCCCGGTTCATACTGCTCGACCCTAAATTCCTTAGCATCAGTCCAAACCGTCGGAGCCCAAATTGCTGAACCTCGATCCATACTGCATTACCTTAAATTGCTTAGCCCTGGTCCATATTGTACGACCCTAAATGGCTCTGCCTCGGTCCATAATGCATGACCCTTAATGACTGAGCCTCAGTCCGTACTGCATGACACTTAGCCTCCGTCCATACATTATGGCCTGAAACTGTTTAGCCATGGTCCATTATGCATGACCCTAAACTGCTCAACCTCGATCTGTACTGCATGATCCTTAATTGTTCAACCACGGTCAACGCTTCATGGTCCTATACAGCTCTGCCTCGCTCCAAACTTCATGACCTTAAACTGCTCAACCTCGATCCATACCTCATGATACTAAACTTCTCGACCCCAGTCCGTACTGCATGACCTTAAACTGCTTAGCCTCGGTCCATACTGCATGACCCTTAACTGCTCAGCCTCGGTCCATACTGCATGACACTAAACTTCTAAGCCTCGGTCCACACTGGATGACCCTAAACTACTCAGACTCGGTCCATACTGCCCCTAAATGGCTCAGCCTCGGTCCATATTGCATGACCCTAAATTTCTCAGTCTAGGTCCATACTGTAAGGTCCTAAACACTTGGCCTCAGTCCATACTGCATGACCTTTAATTTCTTAGCCTCAGTCCATACTGCATGACCTTTAATTGCTTAGCCTCAGTCCATACTGCATGACCCTTAACTGCTCAGCGTCGGTCGATACTGCATGACCTTATACTATGCAGCCTAGGTCAATACTACATGACCCTAAACAGCTCAACCTTGGTCCATACTGCACGACCCTAAACTACTCAACCTCAATTTATACACCATGACCCGATATTGTTCAGCAGCGGTCCATGCATGACTATAAATTTCTCAGCCTCGGTCTATACCGTAGGACCTTAAATAGCTCAGCCTCGATCCATACTGGATTACCTTAAACTACTTAGCCTCAGTCCACACCCACCCCTCAACAGCTTAGCCTCGATCCAAATTGCATGTCCATAAACTGCTCAGCCTCGATCCATACAGCATGACCTTGAACTCTTTTGCCTAGGTGCATACTGCAGGACCCTTAACTACTCAGCCTCAGTCCATATTACATGACCCTAAACTAGTCAGCCTCGTTCTATACTACATGACGTTAAACTTTATGGCCTCGATTGTACTCGGTGACCCTAAACATCTAATCCTTGGTCCATACTGCATGACCCCTAACTGCATAGCCTCATTCCATACTGCTCAACCGTAGACCATACTGCATGACCCTATACTACCGGGCCACGGTTCGTACTACATGACTCTAAACGTTTCACAATCGGTCCTAAATGGAGGACCCAAAACTGCTAAGCCTCGGACCATACTGCATGAGCTTAAATAGCTCAGCCTCAGTTCATACTGCATGACCTTATACTGCTCAGTCGCAGTCCGTATTGCATGACCTTAATTTTTTTAGCCTTGGTCCATATATTATGTCCCTAAATTGCTCAGCCTTAGTCCATTCTTCATAAACCTCCTCGGTCTGTACTACATGATCCTAAACTGCTTAGCCATAATCCACACTACCTAACCCTAAATTGCCCAGCCTTGGTTCAGAGTTCATGACCTTAAACTGTTCTACCTCGGTCGGTACTACATGATCCTAAACTACTCGGCCTCAGTCCATACTGCATGACCCTAAAACTCTCGGTCTCAGTCCATACTTCGTGACCCTAAACTTCACACCGTTGGTCTGGACTTCAAGGCCTGAAATTGTCCTACCTCAGTCCATATTTCATGACCCTAAATTTCTCATCCTAGGTTTATACTGTAAGGTCCTAATTTGTTCAGCCTCGGTCCGTACTGCATGACCTTTAATTGCATAGCCTCAGTCCATACTACATGATCCTAAACTGCTTAGCCTTAGTCCATAATGCATGACCCAGTACTGCACAGCCTCGATCCATACTACATGACCCTAAACTGCTCAGCCTTGGACCATACTGCATGACCCTAAACTACACAACCTCGTTCCATAATGCATGACCCAATATTGCTCAGTCGCGGTCCATGCTGCATGACCCTAATTTACTCAGCCTAGGTCCATAACGCAAGACCTTAAATAGCTCATCCTCGGTCTATACTGGATGACCTTAAACTAGTTAGCCTTGGTCTGTACTGCATGACTCTAAACTGCTCAGCCTCGATCCAAATTGCATGGCCATAAATGGCTCAGCCTTGGTCCATACTGTATGACCCTAAACTCCTCTGCCTTGATGCAAACTGCATGACCCTAAACTACTCAGCCTCAGTCCATATTGCATGACCCTAAACTGGTCAGCCTCGATCCATATTACATGACCCTAAACTTCTCAGCCTCGATCATACTCGATGACCCTAAACTTCTCAACCTCGATCCATACTTCATGAGCCCAAACTACACAGCCTCATTCCATACTTCTCAGTCGCAGACCATACTGCATGACCCTAAATAGCTCAGCCTCGATTCGTTCTGCCTGACGCTAAATGTCTCACAATCGGTCCTTAATGCATGGCCCTAAATTGCTAAGCCTCGGTCAATACTACATGAGCTTAAATAGCTCAGCTTCGGTCCGTACTGCATGATCCTATATTACTCAGCCGCGATCCGTACTAGATGACCCTCATTTGCTTAGCCTCAGTCCATATTGTATGTCCCTAAATTGCTCAGCCTCGGTCCATTCTGCATGACCCTAAACTGCTCAGCCTCGGTTCAGACTTCATGACCTTAAACTGTTCAGCCACGGTCCGTACTGCATAACCCTAAACTGCTCGGCCTCGGTCCATACTTCATGACCCTAAAACTCTTGGCCTCAGTCCATATTGCGTGATGCTAAACTCCATAGCCTCGATCTAGACCTCGAGACCTTAAATTACCCTACCTCGGTCCGTACTACATGACCCTAAATTGCTCGAGCTCAGTTCATACTGTATGACCCAAACCTGTTCGGCCTCGCACCATACAGTGTGACCCTAAACTACCTTGCCACTATCTGCACTGCATGACTGAAACAGCTCAGCCTCAGCAGATACTGCATGACCCTATTGTGCTTAGCCTAGATCCATACTGCATGACCTTATACTGCTCAGCTGCAGTCCATACTGCGTGACTCTAAACTGCTCAGCCTCGGTCCATATAGCATTAACCTAAACTGCTCAGCCTCGGTCCACACTGCATGACCGTAAACTGCTCAGCCTCAGTCCATGCTGCATGACCCTAAAATGCTCAGTCACGGTCCATACTTCATGGTCCTAAACTGCAAGGCCTCGGTCCATACTGCATGACCTTGAACTACTAAGCCTCGGTCCAAACTGCATGAACCTAAACTTCTTAGCCTCGATTCATACTGAATGAAATTAAACTATTATGCCTCGGTCCATACTACATGACCCTATAGAGCTCAGCCTCGTTCCATACTGCATGACCTTAAACTGCTCAGCCTCAGTCAATACTATATCACGCTAAACTCCTTAGCCTCAATCCATACTACATGACCCTAAACTGCTTATCCTCGAACAAAACTGCATGACTTAAACATCTCAGTGTTGGTCCATACCGCATGATCCTAAACTTCTATGCCTTATTTCGTACTGCATGACCCTAAATTACTCAGCCTCACTCTATACTTCATGACCCCAAACAGCTCAGCCTCGATAAATATGGTGTGACCATAAACTGCTTAGCCTTGGTCCATATTGTATGACACTAAACTCCTCAACCTCAATCCCTTTCGCATGATCCTAAACTCCTCAACCTCAATCTATACAGCTTGACCCTAAACTCCTCTGCCTCGGTGCGTACAGCATGACTTTAAACTACTCAGCCTCTGTCCATATTATATGAACTTAAACTGCTCAACCTCGGTCCGTACTGCATGACCCTAAACTTCTCAACCTCAGTTTGTAGTGGATGACCTTAAACTGCACAGCCTCGATCCTTACTGCATGACCCTATACTGCTCAGCCTCGGTCCATATTGCGTGGTGCTATACTACTCAATCGTGGTCCATACTGCTTGACCTTAGCCATGGTTCATACTGCATGAGCCTAAATTTCTCATCCTATGTCCATACTGTAGGATCCTAAAGTGCTCAGCTTCGATCCATACTACATGACCTTAAACTGCTAAGCCTCAGTCCAAATTGTGTGACCCCAAACTCCTCAACATCGATCAACATTGCATGACCCCCAACTGCTCAGCCTCGGTACATTTACATGAACATAAACTGCTCAGCCTACTTTCAGATGCTAAAATTTCATAGCCACGGTCCAAACTGCATGACCCTAAACTACTCAGCTATGGGCCATACTGTATGTCTCTAAACTGCTTAGCCTTAGTCCATACTACATGATCCTAAACTATTCAGCATCGGTCCATATTGCACGACCCGAAACTACACGGCCTCAGTCCATACTGCATAACGCAAAACTACTCAGCCTTGGTCAACACTGCGTGACCCTAAACGGTTTAGACTCGATCCATACTGCATGACCCTAAACTGCTCAGCCTCGGTCCATATTGCATGACTCTTAATTGCTTAGCATCGGTCCATACTGCGAGGTCCTAAACTACTCAACCTTGATTCATACTACATGACCTTAAACTGCTTAGAGTCAGTCCATACTGCATGACCCTAAACTGCTCTGCCTTGGTCAATACTGCATAAGCCTTAAACTGCTCAGCCTCGGTCCGTACTACATGACCCTAAACTACACAGCCTTGGTCAACATAGCATGACGCTAAACTACTCAGCCTCGATACATATTGCATGACCCAATACTTCTCAGCTGCGGTCCACACCACATGACCCTTAACAGTTCAACCTTGATCGATACTACAAGACCCTAAACTTGTCATCCTCGTTCCATAAAGGGATGACTCTACACTACTTAGCCTCGATACATGCTGAATGACCCTAAATAGCTCAGCCTCTGTCCATACGACATGATCCTATACTGCTCTATCGTGGTCCATATTGCTTGACCCTAAACAGCTAAGCCTCGGTCCACACTTTATGTCTGGAAGAATTTACCGAGGTTGAACAATTTAGGGTCATGCAGTATGAACTGAGGCTAAGCAGTTTAGGGCCATGCAGTATGGACCAAGGCTAAGCATTTTAGGTTCATACAGTATGGACCGAGATTGAGTAGTTTAGGGTCATGTAGTATGGACTGATGTTGATAATTTTTGGGTCATGTAGTATGGACCGAGGCTGAGCAGTTTAGGGTCGTGCAGTATGGACCAAGGCTGAGTAGTATAGGGTCATGCAATACAGACCTAGGCTAAGCAGTCTAAGGTCACGTAGTATAGACCGAGGATGAGTAGCTTAGGGTCCACCAGTATGGATCGACGCTGAGATATTTAGTGTCACATTGAATGCACTAAGGTTGAGTAGGTTTGGGTCATGCAGTATGGACCTAGGCAGAGCAATTTAGGGTCATGGAGTGTGGACTGAGGCTTAGTATTTTAGGGTCGTACAGTGTGGATCTTGGTGGAGCAGTTTAGTGTCACGCAATATGGACCAAGCTTTACTAAATGAGGGTCATTCAAGATGGATCGAGGATGAGCAGTTTGGGGACCGAGGGTATGCAATTTAGGGTCACGTAGTATGCATGAAGGATGAGAAGTTTAGGGTCATGCAATATGGACCGAGGCTGAGCCACTTAAGGTCATGTAATATGGGCCAAGGTCGAGTAGTTTGGTGCCATGCAATTTGGACTGACGTCGAGTTGTTTAGGGTCATTCAGTGTGGACTGAGGATGAGCAGTTTTGGTTCATTTAATATGTACCAAGGCAGAGCAGTTTAGGGTCATCTGGTATGGACTTAGGCTAAGCAGTTTAGTGTCATACCGTAGAGACTGAGGCTGAGCAGTTTAGGGTCCTACAATATCAACCAAGGCTGAGTAGTTTAGGGTGATGCAGTATCGATCAAAGCAAAGCAGTCTATGGACATGCAGTGGGGACTGAGGCTAAGTAGTTTAGGGTCATGCAGTATGGATCGAGACTTAGCAGTTTAAGGTCATACAGTATGGGTCTAAGTTGAGCAGTTTAGGGTCATGCCATATGGACCGAGAATGAGAAGTTTAGGGTCATGCAGTATGGATGGAGGATATGCAGTATTGGGTCATGCAATATTGACCAAGGCTGAGCACTTTAGGGTCATGCAGTATGGACCGAGGCTAAAAAAATTAGTTGCATGTAATATGGACCGAGTCTGAGCAATTTACGGTCATGCAGTACAGACCAAGGGTAAGCGGTTTAAGGTAATGTAGTATGGACCGAGGCTGAACAGATTAGGGTCCTGTAGTATGGAGCAAGGCAGAGCAGTTTAGGATCATACAGCATGGACCGAGGCCGAACAGTTCAGGGCCATGAAGTGTGGACCAAGGATGAGCAGTACAAGGTCATGCAGCAAGGACTGAGGCTCAGTAGTTTAGGGTCATGCAGTATGGATAGAGATTGACAAGTTTAGGGTCATGCAGTTTGGACAGAGGCTGAGCAGTTTAATGTCATGCAGTATGGACTGATGCTGAGTAGTTTAGGTTCATGCAGTATGAACCGAAGCTGAACAGTTTAGGGTCATGCAGTATGGATCGAGGTAGAGTTGTTTAGGGCCTTGCCGTATGGATCGAAGCAGAGCAGTTTAGGGTCATGCACTATGGACAAGGCCTGTGGATTTTAGGGTCATGCAGTATGAAACAAGGCTGAGCTATTTAGGGTCAACCAGTATGGACTGAGGCTGAACAGTTTAGGGTCATGAAGTGTGGATAAAGGCTAAGCAGTACAGGGTCATGCAATAAAGACTAAGGTTGAGCAGTTTAGGGTCATGCAGAATGGACAGCACCTGACCAGTTTAGGGTCATGCAGTATGGATTAAGGTTGAGTAGTTTAGTGTCATAGAGCATAGACAGTGCTGAGTAGTTTAGGTTCATAAAGTATCGATCGAGGCTGAGCAGTTTAGTATCATGCAGTATGGATCGAGGCTGAGCAGTTTAGGGTCATACACTATGGACTGAGGCTGAGCAGTTTAGGGTCATACAGTATGGATCGAGGCTGAGCAGTTTAGAGTCATGCAGTATGGCTCGAGGCAAAACATTTTAGGGTCTTGCAGTATGGAAAGAGGTAGAGCAGTTTTGGGTCATGCAATATGGACCATGGCTTAGCAGTTTAGAGTCATGCAGTATTGACCGAGGTAGAGCAGTATAATGTCATGCAGTATGGATCGAGGCAAAGCAGTTCAGGGTCATGCAGTATGGATCCAGGCTGAGCAGTTTAGGGGCTTACCGTATGGACAGAGGTAGAACGGTTTGGGGACATGCAATATGAACCAATGTTAAGCAATTTAGTGTCATGCAGTTAAGATCGAGGTTGAGCAGTATGGGGTCATGTAGTGTGGATTGAGTCTAAGTAGTTTAGGGTCATGCAGTATGGATCGAGGCAAACCAGTTTAGGGTCGTTAAGTATGGACTGAGACTGGGTAGTTTAGGGTCATTCAGTGTGGACCAAGGATGATCAGTTTAGGTTCCTTTAAAATATACCAAGGCCGAGCAGTTTAGAGTCATGCAATATGGACTGAGGCTGAGCAGTTTAGGTTCATACGGTATGGATCGAGGCTGAGCAGTTTAGGGTCATGCTGTATGGAGCAGGGTCGAGCAGTTTTCATGTAATACGTACCGATGCTGAGCAGTATAGAGTCATACAATATGGACCGAGGATGAGTAGTATAGGGTGATGCATTATGGACCTAGGCAGAGCATTTAAGGGTTATGCAATATGGAACGAGGATGAGCAGTTTAAGGTCATGAAGTATGGACCTAAGCTTAATAGTCTAATGTCATGCAATATGGATAAAGGCTGAGCAGTTTAGGGTCATGTAGTATGTACGGAGGTTGAGCAGTTTTGGGTCATGCAATATGGACCGAGGCTGAGCAGCATAGGGTAATGCAGTATGGAACGAGGCTGAGGAGTTTTGGGTTATGTAGTACGGATCGAGGCTGAGCATTTTAGGGCCATGTTGTATGGACCGAGGCTTAGGAATTTAGGGTCATGCAGTATGAATTATGGCTAAGCCGTTCAATGGTCATGCAGAATGGACCAAGGTTGACAAGTTTAGAGTCTTACAGTTTGCAGCGAGGCATAGCAGTTTAGGGTCAAGCAGTAGGGACTGAGGCTAAGCAGTTTAGGGTCATGTAGTATGGACCGAGGCTGGGTTGTTTTAGGTCATGCAGTATCGACCGAGGCTGAGAAGTTCGGGGTCATGCAGTATGGACTGAGGTTAAGCAGTTTAGCGTCCTGAAATATGGACAGAGGCTAAGCAGTTTAGAGTCATGAAGTATGGACCGAGGATGAGCAGTATAGGTTCATGCAATATGGACCTAGGCAGAGCATTTAAGGGTTATGCAGTATGGAGCGAGGATGACTAATTTTGGGTCATGCAGTATGAACTTAGGCCTAACAGTTTAACATCATGCAATATGAACAGAGGTTGAGCAGCTTAGGGTCATGTAGTATGGAAGAAAGTTGAGCAGTTTAGGGTCATGCAATATGGATCGAGGCTGAGCAGCATAGGGTAATGCAGTATGGACCAAATCTGAGGTGTTTTGAGTCATGGAGTATGGATCGAGGCAGAGCAGTTTAAGGCCATGCTGTATAGACCGAGGCTTAGCAATTTAAGGTCATCCAGTATGGATCGAGGCTAAGTAGTTTAATGGTCATACAGAATGGATTGAGGTCGAGAAGTTTAGGGTCTTCCAGTTTGGACCAAGGCATAGCAGTTTACTATCAAGTAGTATGGATTGAGGCTGAGCAATTTAGGGTCATACAGTATGGATCGAGGCTGTGCAGTTTATGGTCATGCAGTATGGATCAAGGTTGAGAAGTTAGGGTAATGCAGTATGAACTGCGGCTAAATAGTTTAGCTTCTTGAAATATGGATTGACGTTGAGCAGTTTCAGGTCATGCTGTTTGGAGGCAGGCTGAGCAATTTAGGGTCATGCACTATAGACAAAGGTTAGGCAGTTTAGGGCCATGCAGTATGGACAGAGGCTGAGAAGTTTAGGGTCATCCTGTATGGACCGAGGCTGAGCAGTTTGGGGTCATGCAGAGTGGACCAAGGCTAAGCAATTTAGGGTCATGTATTATGGACCGAGGCTTAGAAGTTTAAGGTCAGGAACTATGGACCGAGGCTGAGCAATATCAGGTCATGCACTATGGACCGAGGTTGTGTTGACAAGGATAAGTAGTTTAGGGTCATGCAGTATGGACCTAGGCTGAACAGTTTAGCGTCATGCAATATCATGAGAGGTTCTCCTGTTTAGAGTGATGTAGTACGGATGGATATTCAGCAGTATAGGGTCATGCAATATGGACCTAGGCTGAGCATCATAGGGTAATATAGTACGGACCGAGGCTAAGCAGTTTAGGTCATGT
The DNA here is from genome assembly GCF_054954075.1 of Amborella trichopoda. Lineage (NCBI taxonomy): Eukaryota > Viridiplantae > Streptophyta > Magnoliopsida > Amborellales > Amborellaceae > Amborella > Amborella trichopoda. Next base: position 19,542,059 of record NC_142336.1, on the reverse strand, counting down.
AGTATGGGTCGAGACCTAGCAATTTAGGGTCATGCAGGATGGACCGAGGCTGAGCAGTTTATGGTCATGCAGTATGGACCGAGGCTAAGAAGTTTAGGGTCACGCAGTATGAGCTGAGGCTAAGCAGTTCAGCATCATGAAATATGGATCGACGTTGAGCAGTTTAAGATCATGCAGTTTGGATGCAGGCTGAGCAGTTTAGGGTCGTGCAACATAGACATAGGTTAAGAAGTTTAGGGTCATGCAGTATGGAAAGAGGCTGAGAAGTTTAGGGTCATGCAGTATGGATCGAGGCTGAGTTTGGGGTCATGCATAATGGCCCGAGGCTGACCAGTTTAGGGTCATGTATTATGGATTGAGGCTTAGCAGTTTAAGGTCACGAACTATGGACCAAGGCTGAGCAATATTGGGTCATACACAATGGATCGAGGTTGAGCAATTGAGGGTTATGCAGTATGGAATGAGGATGAGCCGTTTAGGGTCATGCAGTATTGACCCAAGCTAAACAGTTTAGCATCACGCAATATGGAGAGAGGTTGAGCAGTTTAAGGTCGAGTAGTATGAACGAAGGTGGAGCAGTCTAGGTTCATGCAATATGGATCGAGGCTGAGCAGCATAAGATAATACAATACGAACCGAGGCTGAGCAGTTTAGGTCATGTAGTATAGATCGAGTCTAAGGAGCTTAGAGTCATGCAGGATGGATTGAGTCTGAGCAGTTTAGGTTCATGTACTATGAACTGAGGCAGAGCAGTTTAGGTTCATGTAATACGAACCGAGGCAGAGCAGTTTAGGGTCATGTAGTATGGATCGAGGCAGAGCAGTTTAAGGGCATGTAATATGAACCTAGGCTAACGAGTTTAAGGTCACGAATTATGGACTGAGGCTCAAGAGTTTAGGGTCATGCTGCATGGACCAAGGATGAGAAGTTTAGGGTCGTGCTGTATGGACCAAGGCTAAGCAGTTTAGAGTCAAGCAGTACGGACCGAGGCTGAGAAGTTTAGGGTCATGCAGTATGACCGAGGCTGAGCAGTTTAGGGTTATGCAGTATAGATCGAGGCTGAGCAGTTTAAGGTCATGCAGTATGGACCAAAGAAAAGCATTTTAGGGTCCTTCAGAATGGATCGAGGTAGGGCATTTTATGATAATGCAATATGTATTGAGACAGACCAGTTTAAAGTCATGTTGTATGGACCGAGGTTGGGCAGTTTAGGGTCATGCAGTATGGACCGAGGTTGTGCAGTTTAGGGTCATACAGTATGGATCGAGGCTGAGCAGTTTAGAGACATCAAGAATGGACCGAGGCTGAGCAGTTTAGGGTCATGGAGTTTGGACCGGGACTGAGCAGTTTAGGGTCATGCAATATGGACCGAGGCAGAGCAGTTAAAAGTCATGTAGTATGGACCGAGACTGGGTAGTATACGATCATGCAGTATGGACCGAGGCTGAACAGTTTAGCGTGATGCAATATGGACCGAGGCTGAGCGGTTTAGTGTCATGTGGTGTGGACGGAGGCTGAGCAGTTTAGGGTAGTGCAATATGGTCCAAGGCAAAGCAGTTTAAGATCATGCAGCATGGACCCAAGCTGAGCAGTTTAGGGTCACGTAGTGTAGACCGAGGCGGAGCAGTTTAGGGTCATGCAGTATGGACAAAGGCTTTGCTATTTAGGGTCATACAATATGGATGAAGGTTGAGCAGTTCAAGTTCTTACAGAATGGATTGAGGCAGAGAAGTTCACAGGCATACAGTATGGACCGCGGTGGAGATGTTTAAGGTCATGTTGTGAGAACCAAGGCTGAGCTGTTTAGGATCATGCAGTATAGATGGTGGCTAGGCAGTTTAGGGTCAAGCAGTATGAAACAAGGCTCAGAAGTTTAGGGTCATGCAGTACGGATCGAGGCTGAGCAGTTAGTACAAACCGAGGCTTAGAAATTTAAGGCCATGCAGTATGAACAGAGGTTGAACAGTTTAAGTTCACGCAGAATGGACCGACGCTGTGAAGTTTAGGGTCATGCAGTTTGGATCGAGGTAGAGCAGTTTTGGGACATGCAGTAGGGAATGAGGTTGAGCAGTTTATGGTCATGCAGTATGGTCTGAGGCTGAGCAATTTAGGGTCATGCATTATAGATCGAGGCTGAGAAAATTAGGGTTATGCAGTATGGACCAAAGAAAAACTTTTTAGGGTCCTTCTGAATGGATCGAAATAGAGAATTTTAAGTTAATGGAATATGTATTGAGGCTGACCAGTATAAAGTCATGTTGTATGGACCAACGCTTGGAAGTTTAGGATCATGCAGTCTGCATCGAGGCCGGGCAATTTAGGGTCATGCAGTATGGACCGAGGTTGTCCGATTTATGGTCAAACAGTATGGACCTAGGCTAAGCAGTATAGATCATGCTGTATGGACCGGTGCTTTGCAGTTTAGGGTCATGCAATATGGACTGAGGCTGAGCAATTTTGGATAATGCATTATGGACCGAGGATGAGCAGTTTGGGGTCTTGTAGTACGGATCGAGGCTGAGCAATTTGGGGTCATGCAAGATGGATGGAGGCTTTACGATCATGTAGTATGGACCGAGGCAGAGCAGTTTAAGGGCATGTAGTATGGACCTAAGCTAAGGAGTTTAGAGGTCACGAAGTGTCGACTAAGGCTAAGGAGTTTAGGGTCATGTTGTACGGACCGCGGTAGAGAAATTTAGGGTCATACCGTACGGACTAAGGCTAGGCAGTTTGGAGTCAAGCAGTATTGACCGAGGTTGAGCAGTTTTGGGTCATGCAGTATGGTTCGAGGCTGAGCAGTTTAGGGTCATGCAGTATAGACCCAGGCTGAGCAGTTTAGGGTCATGCAGTTTGGACCAAAGCAACACTTTTTAGGGTCCTTTAGAATGGATTGGGGTAGAGAATTTTATGTTAATGCAGTAGGTACTGAAGCTGAATGGTTTAAAGTCGTGTTGTATGGACCGGGGCTTCGCAGTTTAAGATCATGCAGTCTGCACCAAGGCAGGGCAATTTAGTGTCTTGCAATACTGATCGAGGCTGTGCAATTTAAGGTCATCAAAAAAGGACCTTGGTTGAACAGTTTAGGGTCATGTTGTGTGGATCGGTGCTTTGCAGTTTACAGTCATGCAATATGAAACGAGGCTGAACAGTTTAGGATCATGCCACATGGACCAAGGCAAAACAATATAGGGGCATCCATTATGGATCAACGCAGAGAAGTTTAGGGTCCTGCAGTATGGACCTAGGCAGAACAGTTTATGGTCATGCAATATAGATTGAGGCTGAGCAGTTCAGAATCATGCAGTATGGACCGAGGCTAAGTAGTTTAGGGTTATGGACCGATGCTGAGTAGTTTAGAGTCATCCAGAATGGACTGAAGCTGAGCTGTTTAGGGTCATGGAGTATGGCAGGAGATGTGCAGTTTAGGGTCGTGCAATATGGACCAAGGCCGAGGAGCATAGGGTAACGTTGTATGGACCGAGGCTGAGGAGTTTTGGGTCATGTAGTATGGATCGATGCTGAGCCATTTAGGATCAGGCGGCATGGACCGACGTTTAAGATATTAGTGTAATGCAGTATGGACCAAGGCTAAGTAGTTTAATGATCATGCAGAATGGACTGAGGCTGCAAAGTTTAGGGTCTTACAGTTTTGGCGAGGCATAGGCATTTAGGGTCATGCAGAAGGGACTGAGGCTGAGCAATTTAGGGTCATGCAGTATAAACTGAGGTTGAGCAGTTTAAGGTCATGCAGTATGAACCGAGACTGAGCTATTTAGGGTCATGCAGTATGGACTGAGGCTGAGCTGTTTAGCGTCATGAAATATGGACCGAGGCTGAGCAGTTTAAGGTCATGCAGTTTGGACGCAGGCTTAGCAGACAAAGGCTATGAAGTTTAGGGTCATGCAGTATGGACCCAGGCGGAAAATTTTAAGTTCGTGCAGTATGGACCGAGAATGAGATGTTTGGGGTCATGCAAAATGGACTGAGGCTGAGCGATTTTGGGACTTGTAGTATGGATCAAGGATTAGCAGTTTAAGGTCATGAACTATGGACCGAGGCTGAGCTATTCGGGTCGTGCACTATGGATCGAGGATGAGCAGTTGAGGGTAATGCAGAATGGACCGAGGATGAACTATTTAGGTTCATGCAATATGGACCTAGGCTGAACAGTTTAGCATCATGCAAAATGGAGAGAGGCTGAGCTGTTTAGGGTCAAGTAGTATGGACGGAGGTTGAGCAGTTTCGGGTCATGCTATATGGAACGCGGTTGAGCATCATAGGGAAATACAGCATGGACCGAGAATGAGCAGTTTGGGGTCATGTAGTACAGATCAAGGCTGAGCAGTTTAGGGTCATGTAGGATGGATGGAGGTTGGGCAAGTTAGGGTCGCGTAGTATGGACAGAGGCAGAGCAGTTTAATGGCATGTAGTATGGACTAACACTAAGGAGTTTAAGGTCACAAAGTGTGGACTAAGGCTAAGGAGTTTAGGGTCATGTTGTACGGACCGGGGTTAAGCAGTTTAGGGTCATACCGTATGGACTGAGGCTGACCAGTTTGGAGTCAAGCAGTATGGACCGAGGCTGAGCAGTTTTGGGTCATGCAGTATGGACCGAGGCTAAGCAATTTTGGTCATGCCGTATGGACCCAGGCTGAGCAGTTTAGGGTCATACGGTATGGACCAAAGCAAAGCTTTTTAGGGTCCTTCAGAATGGACCGTGGTAGAGAATTTTATGTTAATGCAGTATGTACTGAGGTGACCAGTTTGAAGTCATGTTGTATGGACCGAGGCTTCGTAGTTTAAGATCATGTAGTCTGCATCATGGCAGGGTAATTTAGTGTCATGCAGTACGGATCGAGGCCATACAATTTAAGGTCATCCAATAAGGACCTAGGCTGAGCAGTTTAGGGTCATGTTGTGCGGATCGGTGCTTAGCAGTTTAGGGTCATGCAACATGGACTGAGGCTGAGCAGTTTAGGATCATGCACTAGGGACCTAGGCAAAGCAGTATAGGGGCATCCATTATGGACAGAAGTAGAGAAGTTTAAGGTCCTGCAGTATGGACCGAGGCAGAGCATTTTATGGTCATGCAATAAGGATCGAGGCTGAGCAGTTTAGAATCATGCAGTATAGACCAAGGTTGAGTAGTTTAGGGTCACGCTGTATGGATCGATGCTAAGCAGTTTAGCGTCATCCAAAATGGACTGTAGCTGAGCAGTTTAGGGTCACGGAGTTTGGACCGGGGATGTGCAGTTTAGGGTCTTGCAATATGGACCGAGGCAAAGCAGTTAAGAGATAGGCAGGATCTACCGAGGCTGAACAGTGTAGTGTCATGTGGTGTGGATGGAGGCTGAGCTGTTAAGGGTATGCAATAAGGACCAAGGCTGAGTAGTTTAAGGTCATGCAACATGTACCGAGGCTCAACTGTTTAGTGTCTCACAGTATGGGCAGAGGCTGAGCAGTTTAGGGTCATGATATATGGACCAAGGCTGAGCATTTTAGGGTCACATAGTACAGAACGATGCTGAGCAGTTTAGGGTCATGCAGTACGGACCGAGCCTTGGGAATTTAGAGTCACACAATATGGATAGAGGTTGAGCAGTTTAGGGTTTCACAGAATGGACCAAGGCTGAGAAGTTTAGGGTCTTGCAGTTTAGACCGAGGTAGAGCTGTTTAAGGTCATGTAAAATGAACCGAGGCTGAGCAATTTTAGGTTATACAGTGTGGACCGAGGCTGAGAGTTTAAGAGCATGTCGTATGGATGGAGGCTGAGCAGTTCAGGTTCATGCAATATAGACAGAGGCTGTGCAATTTTGGTCATGCAGTATAAACCAATGCTGAGCAGTTTAGGGTCATGAGGTATGGACCAAGGTTGTACAGTTTGGGGTCATGCAGTATGGACCGAGGCGGAGCAGTTTAGGGTCATGTAGTATAGACCGATGCCGTGCTGTTTATGGTCATGAACTGTGGTCCGAGGCTGAGCAGTTTAGGGTCATGCTGTATGGACCAAGGATGAGGCATTTAAGGTCATGCAATGTGGTTCGAGGCTGAGAAGTTTAGGGTCATGTAGAAAGGAGCGAGGCAAAGCTGTTTAGGGCCATGGAGTAAGGAGCGAGGCTGAGCAGTTTAGGGTCATGCAGTATGATTGGAGGTTGAGAAGTTTAGGGTCATGCAATATGGAACGAGGCTGAGCAGCATAGGGTAATGCAGTATGCACCGAGGGTGAGCGGTTTAGGGCCATGTAGTATGGACCGAGGCTAAGAAGTTTAGGGTCAAGCAAAATGGACTGAGGTTGAGCAGTTTAGGGTCATGTAGTATGGACCGACGCTGAGCAGTTTAGGGTCATGTAGTATTCATCTAGACTAAGGAATTTAAGGTCGTGAACAATGGACTATGGCTAAGCAGTTTAGGGTCATGTTGTAATGACTGATGCCGAGCAGTTTTGGGTCATGCCGTATTGGTCGAGGCTAAGCAGTTTAGAGTCATGTCGTGTGGACCGATGTCGAGCTATTTAACGTCGTAAAATATGGACCGAGGGTGAGGAGTTTAAGGTCATGCAGATTGGATGGGGGCTGAGCAGTTTAGGGTCATGCAATATAGACAAAGGCAGAGCAATTTAGGGTCATGCAGTTTGGACTGAGGCTAGCATTATGCCGTATGGATGTAGCCTGCGAAGTTTAGGTTCACGCAATATGGACCGAGGATGAGTAGCTTAGGATAAGGCAGTATGTATCGAGGATGAGTAGTTTAGTGTCTTGGAATATGAACCGAGGCTGAGAAATTTAGGGTCACGCTGTATGGACCGAGGCTGAACAGTTTAGAGTCACATAGTACAGACCGACACTGAGCAGTTTAGGGTAATGCAGTATCGACCGAGGTTTGGCAATTTAGGGCCATGAAGTATGGATCGAGGTTTAAGAGTTTACGGTCTTGCAGAATGGAACGAGGTTGAGATGTTTAGGGTCTTGCAGTTAGACCGTGGTAGAGCCGTTTAGGGTCATGCAGTAGGGACTGAGGTTGAACAGTTTAAGGCCATGTAGTATGGACCGAGGCTGAGCAGTTTAAGGTCATGCAGTATGGACCAAGGCTGAGCAGCTTAAGATCGTACAATATGGAAGGACGTTGAGCAGTTTTGGTTCATGCAATATAGACAGAGGCTATGCAGTTTAGGGTCATGCAGTATGGACCGAGGCTGAGCAGTTTAGGGTCATCCAGTATGGACTGAGGTTGAGCAGTTTGGGGTCATGCAGTATAGACCGAGGCTAATCAGTTTAGGGTCATGTAGTATGGATCGAGGCTGTGACATTTAGGGTTAAGCAAAATGAACTGAGGCTGAGCAGTTTAGGATCATGTAGTATGGATCGAGGCTGAGCTATTTAGAGTCATGTAGTACGAACCTAGGCTAAGAAATTTAAGGTCATGAAAAATGGACTGTGGCAGAGCAGTTTAGGGTCATGCTGTATGGACTGATGCTGAGCAGTTTAGGGTCATGTCGTATGGACCGAGGCTAAGCAGTTTAGCGTCATGAAATATCGACAGCGGCTTGGCAGTTTAAGGTCATGCAGTTTGGATAGAGGCTCAGCGGTTTAGGGTCATGCAATATGGACAAAGGCTGAGCACTTTAGGTTTATGCAGTTTGCACCGAGGCTGAGCTGTTAGCATCATGCAGTATGGACGGAAGCTGAGAAGTTTAAGTTCATGCAATATGGACCGAGCCTGAGCGGCTTAGGGTAATGCAGTATAGACCGAGATTTAACAGTTTGGGCTATGTAATATGGACCGAGGATAAGCAGTTTAGGGTCATGCAGTTAAGGCTCAAGCTATGTTGCTGTTTAGGGTCATGCAGTATAGACCGAGGCTATGCAGTTTAGGCTCATGCAGTATGGACCAAAGAAAAGCTGTTTAGGGTCCTTTAGTATGGACCGAGGTAGAGCAGTTTAGGATAATCCACTATGTACCGAGGTTGGGCAGTTTAAACTCATGCTGAATGGACCGAGGCTTCACAGTTTAGGGCCATGCAGTATGGACTGAGGCTGAGCAGTTTAGGTTCATGCAGTATGGACCGAAGCTTCACAATTTAGGGTCATCTAGTATGGACCTAAGCTGAGAAGTTTAGGGTCACGCTGTAAGCACCGGTGCTTGGAAGTTTATTGCCATGCAATATGGACAGAGGCTAAGCCGTTTAGGCTCATGCATTATGGACTGAGGCTAAGCAGTATAGGTGCATGCAATATGGACCAAGACTGAGCAATTTAGGGTCCAACAGTATGGACGGAGGCAAAGAAGTTTTTTGTCATGCAATATGGACTGAGGCTGATCAGTTTAGGGTCATGCAGTTTGGACAGAGGCTGAGCAGTTCAGGGTCATGCAGTATGGACCGATGTTGAGCAATTTAGGGTCATCCAGCATGGACCGCGGCTGAGAAGATTAACATGCAATTTGGTCCGAGGCTGAAGAGTTTAGGGTCATGCAATATGGACCGTGGCTGAGCAGATAACAGTCATGTAGTATGAACCGAGGTGGAGCAGTTGAGGGTCATGCAGTATGGACCTAGGCTGAGCAGTTTAGCGTTATGTAGAATGGGAGAGGCTAACTCGTTTTGGGTCATCCAGTATGTACGAACGTTGAGGAGTTTAGCCTGATCCAATATGGACCGAGGCTGAGCAATTTAGTGTCATGTAGTGCGGACGAAGGCTGAGCAGTTAGGGTTATGCTGTATGGACTGAGGCTGAATAGTTTTCCGTGATGCAATATGGACCGAGGCTAAGCAGTTTAGGGTCATGTCATATGGAATGAGGCTGAGCAGTATAGAGCCATGCCGTAGGGAGCGATGCCGAGCAGTTTAGCATCATGAAATATGGATCGAGGCTGAGCAGTTTAAGGTCATGTTGTTTGGACAGAGGCTGAGCGGTTTAGGACCATGCAATATAAACAAAGGCGGAGCATTTTAGGGTCATACATTTTGGAACGAGGCTGAGTAGCTTAGGGCCATGCAGCATGTACCGACGCTGAGCAGTTTAGTGTCTTGCAATATGGACCGAGGCTGAGCAATTTAAGGTCATGTTGTATGGACCGAGGCTAAACAGTTTAGGGTCACGTAGTACAGACTGACACTGAGCAGTTTAGGGTCACACAGTATGGACCTAGGCTTGGCAATTTATGGTCATGCAGTATGGACCAAGGTTGAGGAGTTTAAGGTCTTGCAGAATGGAATGAGGCTGAGATGTTTAGGGTCTTACAGGTTAGACCGAGGTAGAGCCGTTTCGGGTCGTGCAGTAGGGACTGAGGCTGAGCATTTTAGGGTCAAGTAGTTGGACCAAGGCTGAGCAGTTTAAGGTCATGCAGTATGGACCAAGGCTGAAGAGCTTAAGATCATGCAGTATGGATGGAAGCTGAGCAGTTTAGGTTCGGCTGTACAGTTTAGGGTCATTTAGTATGGACCGAGGGGGAGAAGTTTAGGGTCATGTAGAAAGGAGCGAGGCAGAGTAGTTTAAGGTCATGAAGTAAGGAGTGAGGCTGAGCAGTTTAGGGTCATGCAGTGTGAACGGAGGTTGAGAAGTTCAGAGTCATGCAATATGGACCGAGGCTGAGCAGCATAGGGTAATGAAGTATGGACCGAGGCTTAGCAATTTAGGGTCATGTAGTATGGACTGAGGCTGAGACGTTTAGGGTCAAGAAAAATGGACTAAGGTTGAACAGTTTAGGGTCATGTAGTATGGAACGAGGCTGAGCAGTTTACGGTCATGTAGTACAGACCTAGGCTAAGGATTTAAAGTCATGAAGAATGGATTGAAGAAGAGTAGTTTTGGGTCACGTTGTATGGACTGATGCTGAGCAGTATAGGGTCATGCTGTATGGACCAAGGCTGAGCAATTTAGAGTCACGTTGTATGAACCGAGGCTGAGCAGTTTAGCGTCACGAAATATGGGCTGAGGCTGAGCAGTTTAAGGTCATGCAGTTTGGACGAAGGCTGAGCAGTTTAGGGTCATGCAATGTGGACAAAGGCTGAGTAGTTTAGGTTCATGCAGTTTGCACCGAGGCAGAGTTATTAGCCTCATGCAGTATGGACGGAGGCTGAGAAGTTTAGGTTCATGCAATATGGATCGAGCCAAAGCAGCTTAGGGCAATGCAATATGGGCCGAGATTGAACAGTTTGGGGGCATGTAATGTGGACCGAGGATAAGTAGTTTAGGATCATGGAGTGTTCACTGAGGCTAAGCTATTGATGGTCATGCAGTATAAACCGAGGCTAAGCAGTTTAGGTTCATGTAGTATGGCCCAAAGCAAAGCTGTTTTGGGTCCTTTAATATGGACCAAGGCGTAGCAATTTATGACAATCCAATATGTACCGAGGTAGAGCAGTTTAAACTCATGTTGTATGGACCGAGGCTTCGCAGTTTAGGGTCATGCAGGTCATGCTGTGTGGACCGAGGCTTCGAAATTTAGGGTCATCCAGTATGGACCTAGGCTGAGTAGTTTAGGTCAAGCTATAAGGACCGGTGCTTGGAAGTTTACTGTTAAGCGATATGAACAGAGGATGACCAGTTTAGGATCATGCATTACGGACTGAGGCTAAGCAATATAGGGTCATGCAATATGGACCGAGGCTGAGCAGGTTAGGGTCCAGCAGTATGGACTGAGGCAGAGCAATTTTTGTCATGCAATATGGACCGAGGCTGAGCAGTTAAGAGTCATGCAATTTGAATCAAGGTGGAGTAGTTTTGGGTGATGCAGTATGGACCGAGGCTGAGCAATTTAGCATTATGTAGTATGGACGAGGCTGACTCGTTTTGGGTCATCCAGTATGTACGGAGGTTGAGGAGCTTAGCATGATGCAATATGGACCGAGGCTGAGCAGTTTAGGGTCAAGGATTATGAACCAAGGCTGCGTAGTTTTTGGTCATGTAGTATGGACCGAGGCTGAGCTATTTAGGCTCTTCCAATGTGGACAGAGGCTGAGCAGTTTGGGGTCATGCGATATGGACCTAGGCTGAACGGTATAAGGTCTTGCAATATGAGCCGAGGCTGAGTAGTTTGCAATCATGTAACATAAACTTAAGCTGAGCAGTTTTTGTCATGCAGTGTGGATCGAGGCTGAACAATTTAGCATTATGCAGTGTGGACAGAGGCTGAGCAGTTTAGCATCGTTCAGTATGGACTGAGGCTGAAACATTTAGGATCATGCAGCATGGATCGAGGCTGAGTAGTTTAGGGTCATGCAAAATGGACTTAGGCTGAGCAGTTTAGGGTCATGAAGTATGAACCGAGGCTGATCCGTTTAGGGTCGTAGAACATGGATCGTGGCAGAGCAGTTTAGGTTCATGCAGTATAGATCGAGTTACAACAGTGTAGGGTCATGCAGTATGGATCGAGGTTAACCAGCTTAGGGTCATGCAGTTTGCACCGAGGTTGAGCAGTTTAGGGTCATGCAGTATGGAATGTGGCAGAGCAATTTAGGGTCACGCAATAAGAATCGAGGCTGAGTAGTTTAAGGGCATGCAGAATGGATCGAGGCTGAGCAGTTTAAGCTCATACAGTATGAACCGAGGTAGAAGAGTGTAGGGTCATGCAGTATGGGCCGAGGTTAACCAGTTTAGGGTAATGTTGTATGCACTGTGGTTGAGCAGTTTAGGGTCCTACAGTATGGAGCGAGGCAGAGCAGTTTAGGGTCCTACAGTATGGAGCGAGGCAGAGCAGTTTATGATCACACAATAGGGACCGACACTGAGCAGTTTAGGGTCATGCAGTACGGACCGAGGCTAAGCAGTTTAGGGTCATGCAGTACGGACCGAGGCTGAGCAGTATAGGGTCATAGAGTATGGACCGAGGCAGAGCAGTTTAAGTTCATACAGTATGGACCGAGGAAGAATAGTGTAAGTTCATGCAGTATGGAACGAGGCAGAGCAGTTTAGGGTCGTGCAGTATCTATGGAGGCTGTGACGTTCAGAGGAATGCGGTATGAACTTGAGCTGAACAATTTAGGGTCATGCAGTACGAGTCGAGGCTGAGCAGTTTAGCGTCATGCAGTATGAACCGAGGCTGAACAATTTAGCGTCATTTAGTATGGACCGAGGCTGAAACGTTTAGGGTCATGCAGTATAGACCGAGGCTGAACAAGTTAGGGTCATGCAATAGGGTTCGAGGCTGAGCAGGTTTGGGTAAAGCAGTATGGACCAAGGTTGACCAGTTTAATGTCATGCAGTATAAACCAAGGTTGAGTAGTTTCGAGTCTTGCAGTATGGAAGGAGGCAAAGCAGTTGAGACTCATGCAGTATAGACTGAGGCTGAGCAGTTTAGGGTCATGTCGTATGGACCACGGTTGCGCTATATAGGGTCATCTAATATGGATCGAGGCTAAGCAGATTTGGGTCATGTTATATAAACCGAGGCTAAGCAGTTTAGAGTCATGCAGTATTGACCAAGGCTTAGCAGTTCAGGGTCATGCGGTACAGACGGAGGCTAAGTAGTTTAGGGTTATGTTGTATGGACCAAGGTTGAGCAGTTTAAGTTCATGCAGTATGAACCGAGGCTGACCAGTTTCGGGTCATGCAGTATAGACTGCAGCTGAGTTGTATTGGGTCATGCATTATGGATTGAGGCTGAGGTGTTTAGCGTAATGCAGTATGGATTGAGGCTAAACAGTTTAGGGTCATGCAGTATGGACAGAGGCTGAGCAGTTTAGGATCTTGCAGTATGGACCCAGGCTGAGAAGTTTAGGCTCATCTAGTATATACTGAGGCTTAGTAGTTTTAGGTCAAGCAGTATGGATTGAGGCTGAGCAAGTTAGGGTCATGTAATATGAACCGAGGCTGAGCTGTTAAGGGTCATTTAGTATGGACTTAAGCTGAGCAGTTTAGGGTCATACAATTGGACCGAGGCTGAGAAGTTTTACGTCATGCATTATGGGTCGAGGCTGAGCAGTTTAGCATCATTCAGTATGGACCGAGGACGAACAGTTTAGGGTCAACCAATATGGACGAGGCAGAGCAATTTAGGGTCATGCAATATGGATCGAGGCTAAGCAGTTTTGGGTCATTCAATATGGACCGAGGCTAATCAGTGAGTGTCATTGAGTATGAAATGAGGCTGTGCAGTTTAGGGTCAACCAGTATGGACTACGATTGAGCAGTTTAGGGTCATGCAATATGGACCAAGGCTGAGCAAGTCTTGGGCATACAGTATGGACCGAGATGGATCCATTTAGGGTCATAGAGTATGGACGAGGCTGACTTGTTTAGGGTCATGTAGTATGAATCGAGGTAGAGCAATTTAGGGTCTTGCAGTATGGACTGAGGCTGAACAGTTTAGGGTCATGCAGTAACGACCACGACTGAGCTATATAGTGTCATGCGGTACGGATCGAGGCTGAGCAGTTTAGGGTTATGAAGTATGGACTAAAGCTATGCAGTTTAGGGTCCTGCAGTATGGACAGAGGCAGAGTACTTTAGGGTCATGCAATACTAACCGAGGCTGAGCAGTTTAGGGTCATGCAGCATGAACTGAGGCTGAGCAGTATAGGTTCATGTAGTATGGACCGAGGCAGAGTAGTTTAGGGTCATGCAATATGGACCGAGGCTAAGCAGTTTAGGGTCATGTCGTATGGACCGAGGCTGAGCAGTATAGACTCATGCAGTATGGATCGAGGCTGTGAAGTTTTGGTCATGCAGTATAGAACGAGGCTGAGCATTTTTGGGTCATGGCATATGGACCACGGATAGCAGTTTAAGGTCCTGCAGTATGGACCGATGCTGAGCAGTTTCAGGTCATGCAGTATGGACTATGGTAGAGCTATATTGGGTCATGCAGTGTAGACCGAGGCGGCAAAATTTAGGTTCAAGCAATATGAACCGAGGCCGAGAAGTTTAGGGTCATGCAGTATGGACCGACACTAAAGAGTTTAGGGTCATGCAGTATGGATCGAGGCCATGCAATTTAGGGTTATTCAGTATGGACTAACGCTAAAGGTCATGCTGTATGAATTGAGGCTAAGCAGTTTAGGCTCATCCAGTATGGACCGAGGCTTAGCAGTTTTGGGTCTTTCTGTATGGATCGAGGCTGAGCAGTTTAGGGTCATGCAGTATGGACTGAGGCTGAGCAGTTTAGGGTCATGCAGTATGGACCGAGGCTAAGCAGTTTAAGCTCATCCAGTTTGGATCGAGGCTTAACTGTTTTGGGTCATGCAGTATGGACCGAGGCTGAGAAGTTTAGGGTCTTGCAATATGAACCGAGGGTGCGCCGTTTAGGGTCATGCAGTGTGGACTTAAGCTGAGCAGTTTAGGGTCATGAAGTATGGATCGAGGCTGAGCAGTTTATCATCATGCAGTATAGATCGAGTTTGAGCAGGTTAGCATTATTCAAGGTGGACCAAGGCTGAAGAGTTAAGGGTCAAGCAGTATGGACTGAGGCAGCGCAGTTTCGATTAACGTAGTATGGACCGAGGCTGAGCACTTTAGGGTCCTGCAGCATGGAACGAGGCTGAGCATTTAAGGTTCATGCAGTGGTTAGTGATGCTGAGCAGTTTAGGGTTATGCACTATGGACCGCGGCTACGCTGTATAAAGTCATGCCGTATGGACCGAGGCTGAGCAGTTTAGAGTCATGCAGTAGAGACCTTTACTGAGCAGTTTAATGTTAGGCAGTATGTACCGAGGCTTAGCAGTTTAAGGTCATGCAGTACGGACCGAGGCTGGGCCATTTAGACTCATCCAGTACGGACTGAGGCTGAGTAGTTTTAGGTCAAGCAGTATGGACTGAGACTAAGGGGAACAAGGGCATGCAGTATAGATCGAGGATGAGTAGTTTGGTGTGTTGTTGTATGGACCCAGGCAGTGCAGTTGAGGGTATGGACTGAGGCTGAGCAGTATAGGGTCATACAGTATGGACTTAAGCTGAGCTGTTTAAGGTCATGCAGTATGGGCTGAGGCTGAGTAGTTTAGCTTCATTCTGTATGGACTGAGGCTGAACAGTTTAGGGTCATGCGATATGAACCGAGACTCAATAGTTTAGGGCCATGCAATAAGGACCGAGGCTGAGCAGTTTAGCTTCATACCACTTTGACAGAGGCAGAGCAGTTTAGGGTCATTGAGTAGGAACTGACGAAGAGCAGTCCTGGGTCATGCATTTTGGATCAAATTAGAGCAGTTTAGGGTCATGTAGTATGGACCGAGGCTGAGTCGTTTTGGGTCACGCAGTATTTACTAAGGCTGCATAGTTTACGGTTCTACAGTATGAAACAAGGCATAGCGGTTCACGGTCATGCAGTATGAACAGAGGCTGAGCTGCTCAGGGTCTTGCAGTGTGGACTGCGGCTGAGCTGTATAGGGTCATGCAGTATGAACCGAGGTTGGGCAGTTTAGGGTCATACAGTATCGACTGCGGCTAAGCAGTTTAGGGTCCTGTAGGAAGGACAATGGTGAAGAAATTGGGATCACGCAGTATGGTTCGAGGCCGAGACGTTTAGGGTCATGCAGTGTGGACCGATGCTGAGCTCTTTAGGGTCATGTTGTATGGGCCTATGCTAAGATGTTTTGGGTCTGGGAGTATGGACCGAGGTTGAGCAGTTTAGGGTCATGCAGTATGGACCATGGATGAGTAGTTTAGGCTCATCCAGTATGGATCGAAGCTAAGCTGTTTTGAATCAAGCAGTAGGGATTGAGGCTGAGCAGTTTAGGGTCATGTAGTATGGAATGCGGTAGAGCAGTATTGGGTCATGCAGTGTAGACCGAGGCCAAGAAGTTTTGGGTCATGCAGTATGTACCGAGGCTAAGCCGTTTAGGGTCGAGCAATATGAACCGAGGCCGAGATGTTTAGGGTCATGTAGTATGGACCGAGGCTAAGGAGTTTAGGGTCATGCAGTATGGATCGAGGCTGAGCAGTTAGGGTTATGCAGTATGGACTGAGGTTGACCAATTTAGGGTCACAGTTTATGAACCGAGGCTGAGCAGTTTACGTTCATCCAAGATGGACCGTGGCTAAGCAGTTTAAGGTCATGCAGTATGGACATTTGTTGAGTAGTTTAGGTTCATGCAGTGTGAACGGTCATGCATTATGGATCGGGGCTGAGCTATATAGGATCATGCCATATGGATCGAGGCTGAGCGGTTTAAGGTCATGCAATATGCACATTTGTTGAGAAGTTTAGTGTCAGGCAATATGTACCTAGGCTGAGCAGTTTAGGGTCATGCCGTACCGACCGAGGCTGAGCCATTTAGGCTCATAAAGTATTGACCAGTGCTGAGAGGTTTTGGGTCAAGCAGTATGGATCGAGGATGAACAGTACAGGTTCATGCAGTATGGACCAAGGTTGAGCAGTTTTGGGTCATGCAGTATGGACTGAGGCTGAGCAGTATAGGGTCATGCAGTATGGACTTAAGATGAGCAGTTTAGGGTCATGCAGTATGGACCGAGGCGGAGTAGTTGAGCTTCATCCTGTATGGACCTAGGCTGAACAGTTTAGGGTCGTGCTGTATGGACGCAGGCTAAGCAGTTTAGGGTCATGCAATATGGATCGACGCTGAGCAGTTTAGAGCCATACTACTTTGACAGAGTCAGAGCAGTTTAGGTTCATCGAGTATGAACCAAGGCTGAGCAGTTCAGGGTCATACAGTATGGATTGAGGTAGAGCAGTTTAGGGTCATGTAGTATGGGCTAAGGCTGAGCAATTTCGGGTTATGCAATATGTACCAAGGATGAGTAGTTTAGGGTCCTGCAGTATGGAACAAGGCAGGGCAGTCCACTGTCATGCAATACAGACCGAGGCTGAGCTGTTCCGGGTCTCGCAGTATGGACCGCGACTGAGCTATATAGGGTCATGCAGTATGGATCGAGGTTGAACAGTTTAGAGTCATACAGTATGGACTACAGTTGAGCAGTTTAGGGTCATGCAGTATAGACAAATGTGAAGAAGTTTGGGATCATGTAGTACGGACCGAGGCTGAGAAGTTTAGGGTCATGCTGTACGTATAGAGGCCGAGAAGTTTAGGGTCATGCAGTATGAGCCTATGCTGAGCAGTTTAGGGTCAAGCAGTATGGACCGAGGCTGAGCAGTTTATGGTTAGGCAGTATGGACTGTGGCTGAGCAGCTTTGGCTCATTTAATATGGATCCAAGCTGAGCAGTTTTGGGTCAAGCAGTATGGACCGAGGCAGAGTCGTTTAGGTTCATGCAATATGAATCGAGGCTGAGCAGTTTAGGGTCGTGCATTATGGACTAAAGCTGAGGAGTTTAGGGTCATGTTGTATAAATCGAGGCTGAGCAGTTTATGGTTATTCACAGTTATGCAGTATGGACTGAGGCTGAATAGTTTAGGGCCATGCTATACGCACCGAGGGTGAGCAGTTTAGGGTTTTGTCGTAAGGAACAAGTGAGAGCAGTTCAGGGTCATGCAGTATGGATTGAGGTTGAGTTGTTCATTGTCATGCAATATGGACCACGACCGAGCTGTATCAGGTCATGCAGTAGGGACCAAGGCTCGACACTTTAAGGTCATGCAGTATGGACCAAGACTAGGTAGTTTAGGGTCATGCAATATGGACTAAGGTGAAGAAGTTTGGGATCATGCAGTACGGACCGGGGCCAAGCAGTTTAGGGTCATGCAGTATGGACTGATGCGAAGCAGTTTATGGTCATGTAGTATGGGCTTATGCTGAGCAGTTTTGGGTCAGGCAGTACGGACCAAGGATGAGCAGTTTAGTGTCATGCAGTATGGATCATGGCTGGGCAGTTTAGGCTCTTCCAGTATGGATCGAAGCTGAGCAGTTTTGGGTCAAGCAGTATGGACCGAGGCAGAGCATTTTAGGGTCATACAATATCAATTGAGGCTGAGCAATTTAGGGTCATGCATTATGGACCGAGGCCGTGTAGTTTAGGGTCAAGCTGTATACATCGAGACTAAGCAGTTTAGGATCATTCAGTATGGTGCGAGGCTGAGCAATTCCGAGTCATATAGTATGGACCGAGGCTGAGCAGTATAGGTTTATGCAGTATGAATCAATGGTAAGCACCTTAGGGTCATGCAGTATGCACCTAAGGTGAGCGGTTTGGGGTTATGTAGTATGGATCGAGGGTATGCACTTTAGCGTTGTATAGTATGGACCGAGGCTGAGAAGTTTAGCGGAGTCAGTATGGACAAAGGTTGAACAGTTTAGGGTGCTGCTGTACTGACCTAGGTGGAGCACTTTAGGGTCATGCAATATGGTCCGAGGCTCAGCAGTTTAGTGTCATTGAATATGGGTAGAGGCTCAGTAGTTTAGAGTCATGCCGTATGGACCGAGATAAAGCAGTTTAGTGTCATGCAGTATGGATTGAGGCTGAGAAGTTCAGGGCCATGCTGTATTAACAGAGGCCACACAGTTTAGGGTCATGAAGTATGGACCGCGGCTAAACTGTATAGGGTCAAGGAGTATGGACCGAGGCTGAGCAAATTAGGGTCATGCAGTATGGACCCAACGTGAGCAATTTAGGGTCATGCAATATGAACCGAGGCTGAGCGGTTTAGGGTCATGCATTATGGACTGAGGCTTAGGAGCCATGCTGCTTAAATCGAGGTTGAGCAGTTTAGGGTCATGCAATATGGACCAAGGCTGAGCAGTTTAGGGTTACGATGTGTGGACCAACGCTGAGCTGTATAGGATCATGCAGTATGGATAGATGCGGAGCACTTTAGAGTCATGAAGTACGAACCAAAGCTGAATAGTTTAGGGACATGCATTATGGATCGAGGCTGAGCAGTTTAGGGTCACTCAGTATGGACCGAGGCTGAGCAGTTTAGGATCATATAGTATGGGCCGAGGTGAAGCAGTTTGGGATCATGCAGTATGGACATGTCGTATGGACCGAGGCGGAGCAATTTTGGGTCATGCAGTATGGTCCTAGGCTGAGAAATTTAGGGTCCTACAGTATGGACCCATGCATAGAAATTTAGGGTGACACTGTATGTACCGAGGCTGAGCAATTTTGGGTCATGCAGTATGCCCCAAGAATGAGCAGTTTAGGGTCATGCAGTATGAACGGAGGTTGAGTAGTTTCCGATAATTCCGTGTTGACTAAGGCTGAGAAGTTTATGCTCATGCAGTATGGATCGAGGCTGAGCAGTTTATAGTCATGCAGAATGACCGAGGCTGAGCTGTTTAGGGTCATGAAGTATGGACCGAAGCTAAGCAATTTAAGGTCTTGCCATATGGACCGAGGTTGAGGTGTTTAGGATCATGCAGTATTGATCGAGGTGGAGCTGTTTAGGATCATGCAGTATGGATCGAGGCTTAGCGATTAAGGGCTATATAGCATGGACTGAGGCTGAGTAGTTTAGGGTCATCCTCTATGGACCGAGGTTGAGCAGTTTCTCGTCATGCAATACCGAGGCTAAGCAATTTAGGGTCATGCAGTATGGAACAAGGCAGATCAGTTTAAGGTCATCCAATATGGAGTGAGGTTGATCAGTTTAGGGTCATGTAGTATGGACCAAGGCTGAGCAATTTCGGGTCACGTAGTTTTGACCAAGGCTGAGCAGTTTAGCGTCATGTTGTATGGATTGAGGTTGAGGAGTTTAGCGGCATCCAATATGCATCGAGGCTAAACAGTTTAGGGCCATACAATACGTACCGAGGCT
Source organism: Amborella trichopoda (assembly GCF_054954075.1). NCBI lineage: Eukaryota > Viridiplantae > Streptophyta > Magnoliopsida > Amborellales > Amborellaceae > Amborella > Amborella trichopoda. The sequence continues at coordinate 19,522,455 of NC_142336.1, read as the reverse complement.
AAGCAACTTAGGTCAAGCAGTACGGACCATGACTGAGCAAGTAAGGTTCATGCGGTATGGACTGAGGCTAAGTAGTTTTGAGTCTTGGTGTAAGGACTGAGGCTGAGTAGTACAGAGCCATGCAGTATGGAACAATGCTAACTACTTTAGGCTCATGCAGTATTGACCTAAGCTGAGCAATTGAGGGTTAGGTAGTGTGGACCGAGGATGAGCAGTTTAGCGTCATGCAGTATAGACAGAGGCAGAGTTGTTTAGGGTCTTTTAATGTGGACCGAGGTTTAGCATTTTAAGGATATGCAAGATGGATCGAGGAGGAGCAGTTTAGGGTCATGCAGTACGAAGTTAAGCTGAGCAGTTTAGGGTCATGCAATATGGACCAAGGTTGAGTAGTTTAGGGTCATGTAGTAAGGATCAGTAGTATAGGGTCAAGCAGTATGGATAGATACTAACTACTTTAGGGTCATGCAGTATAGACCTAAGCTGAGCAGTTGACGGTCAGGCAGTGTGGACTGAGGATGAGCAGCTTAATGTCATGCAGTATGGACCGAGGCTGAGTAGTTTAGGGTCACGCAATATGGATCCAGGCTGAGCAGTTTAGGGTCATGTAGTTTGGAACGAGACTGAGCAGTTTAGGGTCATTGAGTATGAACCGAGACTAAGTAATTTAAGATCATGCAGTATGGACCGAGGCAAAGCAGTTTAGAGTCATGAAGGTTGGATCGAGGCCGAGTAGTTTACGGTCATGCAGTATGCACCGAGAATGAGTAGTTTAGGGTCATGCGGTATGGACCGCGACTGACTTGTATAGGGTCATGTAGTATGGACCGAGGCAGAGAAGTTTAAAGTCATGCAGTATGGAACGCGGTTGAACATATTTTGGGTCCTACAATATAAACCGAGGCTGTAAAATTTAGGGCCATGCATTATGGACCGACAATGAGGAGTTTAGGGTCATGCAGTATGGAACGAGGCTGAAGAAATTTAGGGTCCAGCAATATAAATCGAGGCTGTGCAATTTAGGGTCATGCACTATGGACCGAGGATGAGGAGTTTAAGATCATGAAGTATAAATCGAGCTACATAGTTTGGGTCCTCCAGTATGGACCTAAGCTGAGAAGTTTAGCGTCATGCAGTATGGACCAAGGCTGACTAGTTTAGAGTCATGCAGTATGGACTACGGCTGAGCTTTATATGATCATGTAGTATGGATCGAGGCTGAGCAGTTTAGGGTCATGCATTGTGGACCAACGCAAAGCAGTTTAGGGTCATGCAGTATGGATCGAGGCTGACCCGTTTAGGGTCATGCAGTATCGACCGAGACTTAGCAGTATTGGGTCATGCTGTACAGAATGAGGCTGAGCAGTATAGAGTCATCCAGTTTGGATCGAGGTTGAGCAGTTTCGAGTCATACGGTATGGACCAAGGCTGAGCAATTTTGGGTCGTGCAGTATGGAACAAGACTGAGAAGTTTAGGGCCATCCAGTTCGGACTGAGTTTGAGCAGCTTAGGGTCATGCAGTATGGACCAAAGCAGAGCGGCTTTGTGTCATGTATTATGGACCACGGTTGAGCTGTATTGGATCTTGCAGTAGGGATCGAGGCTGAGCAGTTTAGTGCCATGCGGTATGGTCCGAGACAGAGACATTTAGGGTCATGCAATATGAACTGAGGCTGACAAGCTTAAGGTCATACATTTTGAGCCGAGGCAGAGGAGTTTAGGGTCATGTTGTATAGATCGAGGCTGAGCAGTTTGGGGTCTTGTAGTATGGGCCAAGGCTGAGCCGTTTAGCGCCATGCATTACGCACCGAGGCAGAACAATTTAGGGTCATGCAATATCTACCAAGGCGAAGCAATTTGGGATCATGCAGTATGAACTGAGGTCGAGCAGTTTAGGGTCATGTAGTATGGACCGAGGCTAAGCAGTTTACAGTCATGTAGTATGGACTGAGGCATAACAGTTTAGGGTCACGCAGTATGTATCGAGGCTGAAATTTTTAGGGTCACGTAATATGGACAGAGGAAGAGCAGTTTAGGGTCATGCAATATGATCTGAGGCTTACTAGTTTTGGGTAATGCAGTATTGATCGAGGCTGAGCTGTTTAGGGTCATGCAGTATGGACCGAGACTGAGCAGTTTAGGGTCATCCCATATTGACCGAGGCTGAGCTGTTTAGGATCATGCAGTATGGACTGGGGCTGAGCAGTTTAGGATGATGCAGTATCGACCGTGGCTGAGCAGTTTAGGGATGTAAGATATGGACCAAGGCTGAGCAATTGAGGGTCATGCAGTATGGACCGAGGCTGAGCAGTATAAGGTCATGCAGTATAGACCGATGTTGAGATGTTTAGTGCCATGCAGTATGGATTTAGGTAGAGCAGTTTAGGGTCATGCATTATGGAACGAGGCTGAGCAGTTTAGGCTCATCTAGTATGGACCGAGGTTGAACGGTTTCGAGTCAGGCAGTATGGATATAGGCTGAGCAGTTTAGGGTCATGCGGTATGGAAAGAGGCTGAGCAATTTACGGTCATCCAGTATGGATAGAGGCTTAGCAGTTTAGGGTCATGCAATATGGACCGAGGCTGTGCAGTTTAGCATCATGGAGTATGGATCGAGGATGAGCAGTTTAGCGTCATTCTGTATGGGCCGAGGTTGAACAGTTTAGGGCCATTCTATATGTACAGGGGTTGAGCAGTTTGGATGGAGGCTGAGCAGTTGAGAGTCATGCAAGATGAACCGAGGTTGAGTAGTTTAGAGTCATGGAGTATGGCCCTAAGGTGAGCAGTTTCGCGTCATGCAGTATCGACCGATGCTATGCAGTTTAGCATCATGCAGTATGGACCGAGGCTGAGAAGTTTAGCATCATCCAGTATGGACTGAGGCGGAACTGTTTAGGGCCATGCAGTATGGACCGACGCTGAGCTGTTAAAGGGCCCCTAAAACGGACCGAGGCTGAGCAGTTTAGGGTCATGTAGTATGGACCAAGGCTGAGCAGTTTACGGTCATTGAGTATGGACCGAGGCTAAGAAGTTTAGGGTCATTCAGTATGGACCGAGGAAAAGCAGTTTAGGGTCATGCAGTATGGACCAATTCTGAGCAATTTAGGGTCAAGCAGTATGCACCAAGGCTGACAGTTTAGGGTCATGCTGTATGTACCGAGGCAGAGCAGTTTAGGGTCATGCAGTATGGACCGACGCAGAGTAGTTTAGGTTCATACAGTATTGACCGAGGTAGAACAGTGTAGGGTCATGCAGTATGGACCGAGGTTAACCAGTATAAGGTCATGCAGTATGCACCGAGGTTGACCGGTTTAGGATCCTCTAGTATGGAACTAAGTAGAGCAGTTTAGGGTCTTGCAATATGGACCAAGGATGAGCAGTATGGAGTCATGCAGCATGGATAGAAGCTGAGCCGTTTAGTGCAATGTAGTATGGACTTGAGCTGAGAAATATGGACTTGACCTGAGCAGTTTAGGGTCATGCAATATTGACCGAGGCTGAGCAATTTAGTGTCATGCAGTATGGACCGAGGGTGAATAGTTTAGCATCATTCAGTATGGACCGAGGCAGAAGCGTATAGGGTCATGCAGTATGGACCGAGGCTGAGCAAGTTAAGGTCATGTAATATGGCTCGAGGCTGAGCAGGTTTAGGTCAAGCAGTATGGACCGAGGATGACCAGTTTAAGGTCATGCAGTATGCACCAAGGCTGAGCAGTTTAGGGTCCTACAGTACAGAAGGAGGCAGAGTAGTTGAGGCTCATGCAGTATAGACCGAGGCTGAGCAGTTTAGGGTCATGCCAAATGGACCGCAGCTGCGCTGGTCATCTAATATGGACCGAGGCTGAGCAGTTTTGGGTCATGTAGTATGGACCTAGGCTAAGCAATTTAGAGTCATGCAGTATTGACCAAGGCTTAGTAGTTTAGGGTCATGCAGTATGGACTGAGGCTAAGCATTTTAGGGTCATGCAGTATGGACCGAGGTTGAGAAGTTAAGGTTTATGCAGTATGAACCGAGGCTGATCCATTTAGGGTCATGCAGTATGGACTGTGGCTGAGCTGTATTGGGGTCATGCATTATGAACCGAGGCTGAGGTGTTTAGCGTCATGCAGTATGGACCCCAGGCTGAGCAGTTTAGGCTCATCCAGTATGGAACGAGGCTTAGCAGTTTTGGGTCTGCAGTATGGATCGAGGCTGAGCAAGTTAGGGTCATACAATATGAACCGAGGCTGAGCTGTTTAGGGTCATTCAATATGGACTTAAGCAGAGCAGTTTAGGGTCATGCAGTTGGACCGAGGCTAGGAATTTTCGTGTCATGCATTATGGACCGTTGTTGAGCAGTTTAGCATCATTCAGTATGGACCAAGAATGAACATTTTAGGGTCACACACTATGGACGAGGCGGAGCAGTTTAGGGTCATGCAATATGGACCAAGGCTGAGCAGTTTTTGGTCATGCGGTATGGACCGAGGCTAATTAGTGTAGATTCATTGAATATGGAATGAGGCTGAGCAATTTAGGGTAATCCAATATGGACTGCAATTGAACAGTTTAGGGTCATGCAGTATCAACCGAGGCAGAGCAGGTCTTGGTCATGCAGTATGGACCGAGGCTGATCCGTTTAGGTCCATAGAGTATGGACTGAGGCTGAGTAGTTTAAGGTCATGCAGTATGGACAGAGGTAGTGCAATTTAAGGTCATGCAGTATGGACCGAGGGTGAGCAGTTTAGGGTCATGCAGTATGGACCATGATTGAGCTGTATAGGGTCATGCAGTATGAACCGAGGCTGAGCAGTTCAGGGTTATGTAGTATGGACTGAGGCTAAGCAGTTTAGGGTCCTGCAGTATGGACGGAGGCAGAGTAGTTGAGGGTAATGCAATACAGACCGAGGCTGAGCAGTTTAGGGTCATGCAGCATGGACCGAGGCTGAGCAGTATAGGTTCATGTTGTATGGACCGAGGCTGAGCAGTATAGGTTCATGTTGTATGGACCGAGGCTGAGTTGTTTAGGGTCAGGCAGTATGGACCGAGACTGAGGGGATCAGGGTCATGCAGTATAGATCGAGGATGAGCAGTTTGGTGTCATGCAGTATGGACCAATGTTGAGCAGTTTAGGGTCATGCAGTAAGGACTGAGGCTGAGCACTATAGGGTCATGCAGTATGGACTTAAGCTGAGCAGTTTAAGGTCATGCAGTATGAACCGAGGCTGAGCAGTTGAGCTTCAGCCTGTATGAATCGAGGCTGAACAGTTTAGGGTCGTGTAGTATGGACCGAGGCTGAGCAGTTTAATGCAATATGTACCGACACTGAGCAGTTTAGAGTCATACTACTTTGATAGAGGCAGAGAAGTTTAGGGTCATCGAGTATGAACTGAGGCTAAGCAGTTCAGGGTCATGCAATATGGATCGAGGTATAGCAGTTTAGGGTCATGCAGTATGGACTGAGGCTGAGTAGTTTCAGGTCATGCAGTATGTATCGAGGATGAGTAATTTAGGGTCTTGCAGTATGGAACAAGGCAGAGTAGTTCACGGTCATGCAGTATGGCCGAGGCTAAGCTGTTCAGGGTCTTGCATTATGGACTGCAGCTGAACTATATAGGGTCATGCTGTATGGACAGAGGTTGGGCAGTTTAGAGTCATACAGTAAGGACAGTGGCTGTGCAGTTTAGGGTCATGCAGTATGGACAAAGGCGAAGAAGTTTGGGATCATGTAGTACAGGCCGACGCTGAGAAGTTTAGGGTCATTCTGGGTCATGCAGTATGGACCGACGCTGAGCAATTAGGGTCGTGCAGTATGCACCCAGGGTGAGCAGTTTAGGGTTTTGCAGTATGGAACAAGCAAGAGCAGTTCAGGGTCATGCATTATGGACGAAGGCTGAGCTGTTCATTGTCATGAGTATGGACCACGGCCGAGCTGTATCGAGTCATGTAGTAAGGATCAAGGCTGGGGAGTTTAGGGTCATGCAGTATAGATCGCGACTGAGTAGTTTATGGTCATGTAGTATGGACCAAGGTGAAGAAGTTTGGGATCATGCAGTACGGACCGAGGCCCAACAGTATTGGGTCATGCAATATGGACTGATGCTAAGCAGTTTATGGTCATGTAGTATGGGCCTATGCTGAGCTGTTTAGAGTCAGGCAGTATGGACAGAGAATGAGCAGTTTTGTGTGATGCAGTATGGATCGTGGCTGAGCTGTTTAGGCTCATCCAGTATGGATCGAAGCTAAGAAATTTTGAGTCAAGCAGTATGGGCCAAGGCAGAGCAATTTAGGGTCATGCAATATGAACTGAGGCTGAGCAGTTTAGGGTCATGCATTATGGACCGAGGCTGTGTAGTTTAGGGTCATGTTGTACACATCGAGGCTGAGCAGTTTAGGGTCATTCAGTATAGTCTGAGGCTAAGCAATTCAGGGTCATATAGTATAGACCGAGGCTGAGATGTATAGAGTCATGCAATATGAATCGATGGTAAGCACTTTAGTGTCATGCAGTATGCACCTAAGGTGAGCAGTTTAGGGTTATGCAGTATGGACCGAGTCTAGGAACTTTAGCGTCGTGTAGTATGGACAGAGGCTGAGAAGTTTAGCATCATCCAGTATGGACAGAGGCTAAACAGTTTAGGGCGATGCCGTACTCAGCACTTTAGGGTCATGCAATATGGTCAGAGGCTTAGCAGTTTAGGGTCATTGAGTATGGGCAGAGGCTCGGCAGTTTAAGGTCATGCAGTATGGACTGAGATAAAGCAGTTTAGTGTCATGCAGTATGGATTGAGGCTGAGAAGTTTAGGGTCATGTTGTATTAACAGAGGTTGCACAGTTTAGGGTCATGAAGTATGGAATACGGCTAAACTGTATAAGGTCAAGGAGTAAGGACCGAGGCTGAGCAGTTTAGCGTCATGCAGTCTGGACCGAGCGTGGAAAATTTATGGTCATGTAATGTGAACCAAGGCTGAGCAGTTTAGGGTCATGCATTATGGACTGAGGCTAAGAAGCCATGCAGCTTAGATCGCGGTTGAGAAGTTTAGGGTCATGCAGTATGGACCAAGGCTGAGCAGTTTAGGGTTACGGAGTGTGGATCGACGCTGAGCTATATAGGATCATGCAGTATGGATCGATGCTGAGCAGTTTAGGGTCATGCAGTATGGACCAAAGATGAGTAATTTACGGACATGCATTATGGACCGAGGCTGAGCAGTTTAGGATCATTCAGCATGGACCGAGGCTGAGCAGTTTAGGATCATACAGTATGGATCGAGACGAAGTAGTTTGGGATCATGCAGTATGGACCGAGACATAGCAAGTTAGGGTCATGTCATAGGGACCGAGGCTGAGCAATTTTGGGTCATGCAGTACGGACTGAGGCTGAGCAATTTAGGGTCCTACAGTATGGACCCAGGCATTGAAATTTAAGGTCACATTGTATGTACCGAGGCTGAGCAGTTTCGGGTCATGCAATATGGACCAAGGATGAGCAGTTTAGGGTCATGCAGTATGGACCGTGGTTGAGTAGCTTTGGTTAATGCCGTGTGGACCAAGGCTGAGCAGTTTATGCTCATGCAGTATGGATCGAGGCTGAGCAGTTTAGAGTCATGCAGAATGACCGAGGTTGAGCTGTTTCGAGTCATGCAGTATGGACCGAGGCTAAGCAGTTTAACGTCATGCCATATGGACCAAGGTTGAGCTGTCTAGGATCATGCATTATTGGCCGAGGTGGAACAGTTTAGAATCATGCAGTATGGATCGAGGCTTAAAAGTTTAGAGCTATATAGTATGGACCAAGGTTGAGCAATTTCGGGTCATGCAATATGGATCGAGGCTAAGCAATTTAGGGTCATGCAGTATGGAACGAGATCGATCAGTTTAAGGTCATCCAGTATGGACCGAGGTTGAGCAGTTTAAGGTCATGCAGTATGGACCTAGGCTGAGCAGTTTAGGGTCATATAGTTTGGACCAAGGCTGAGGAGTTTAGTGTCATGTAGTATGGATTGAGGTTGAGGAGTTTAGCGTCATCCAGTATGGATCTAGGCTGAACAATTTAAGGTCATGCAGTATGTACCGAAGCTAAGCAGTTTGGGCCAAGCAGTACGGACCATGACTGAGCAAGTTAAGGTCATGCAGTATGGATCGAGGCTGAGTAGTTTAGAGTCATGGTGTAAGGACCGAGGCTGAGCAGTTTAAAGTCATGCAGTATGGATCGATGCTAACTACTTTAGGCTCATGCAGTATGGACCTAAGCTGAGCAATTGAGAGTCAGATAGTGTGGACCGAAGATGAGCAGTTTAGCGTCACGTAGTATGGACCGAGGATGAGCAGTTTAGGGTTATGCAATGTGGACCGAGGTTTAGCATTTTAGGGACATGCAAAATGGACCGAGGCGGAGCAGTTTAGGGTCACCCAGTACGAACTTAAGCTGAGCAGTTTAGGGTCATGCTTATGGACCAAGGTTGAGTAGTTTAGGGTCATGCAGTAAGGGCCGAGGTTGAGTAGTTTAGGGTCATGCAGTTAGGACCAAGGCTGAGCAGTATAGGGTCAAGCAGTATGGATCGATGCTAACTACTTTGGGGTCATGCAGTATGGACCTAAGCTAAACTATTTTAATATTGTCATCTTCGTTTTCATTATTATTACAACTTATCAATTATCATCTTCGTCCTCATCACTATCATTAAAATAGATGCAATGCTCTTCCTAGGCGCACTCGTTTATCCCAAAATTGTGCTATCTTTTACACACACGTGTATATATATACACATATGCTTACTTTTTTATGTAGGAAAAATATCTCCATATCCTCTATTTTTAGGTTTCATTTCTTGATAAACCGAATGTTTCAAAAAATATCTTCTAACCCCTTGCACTTTAAACATAATTTTTAACCTAAACAAATGTGAGAAAGACATGTTATTTCTAAACCCAATATTTTTTCACTCTTCACTTATACATATCCTAAACTTCTATGTTTCTCTCTCTTTCTGTGTTTCTCTCACTCTCTCTCTTCCCAGTAACCTCTCAGCTCCATGAAGCCCTCTCTCTCTCTCTCTCTAGAAGTTTGGGATGATGGCTTTTAGAAAAGACATGTTTTTTTTTATTTGTTTTGCCTAAAGAAACATGTTTAAATTAGCTCAGGGGGTTAGAAGAAATAAAATCTACAATTTTTATGCCCCAAGATATATTTTAAAACCTCGGGTCTATTGTGAAATAAAACCTAAAAGTCTATTGTGAAATGTAACCTAAAATTGTAGGGTATGGATATATTTCCCATTTATATGTACGACTACATTTTTCCGAAAATATAAACAACATCTAGGGTTGTTGCTAGGCACGTGTTGCTAGGCACGTGTTGCTAGGCATGCCCCAGTGGTTTTGTGACAAATATAGACTCTTGCCTTCACTTTCACCATTACTCCAATCCTTCCCCCACACATATGCTCACCATTACTTAAACGTTTTCCATGTCCAATGGAGAGAAATCAACACTTTATTACTATATTACTATTATTGACCTCGTGGTTATTATAAAAATTAATGCAATGATGTTTGCAAGTCCTTCCCTCTCTAGCCTGGAATGGCATTCTCTCTCTCACACATGCGTATACATGCTTAGGCACATATTCTTTTATATTTATGAACTATTTTAATATTGTCATCTTCGTGTTCATTGTTATTACAACTTAGCAATTATCGTCTTCATCCTCATCACTATCATCACTATCATTAAAATAGATTTAATGCTCTTCCTAGACACACTCATCATCCCAAAATGGTGCTATCTTTCACACACATGTAAATATGCACATATGCTTAACCTTTTATATATAAGATTACATTTTTCTGAAAATATAAACATCCTATAGGGTTGTTGCTAGGCACCCGCAATTATCATCTTCTAGGGTTGTTGCAGGCATGCGCCTGTGGTTTTATGACAAATATAAAGTCTCGCCTTCACTTTCGCCGTTACTCCAACCCTTTCCCCATACATAAGCTCACCACTACCTAAAGGCTTTTCATGTGCAATGGAGAGAAATCAACACTGTCATTGCTACATTACTATTATTGACCTCGTGGTTAACATCAAAATTAATGCAATGGAATTCGCAGGCTCTCCCCACCCTAGGAATTCGCAGGCTCTCCCCACTACCCTAGAATCGTTCTCTTATGTGCACATACACAGACACACGTTGGCACCCACTTTACCCTAGAATCGTTCTCTCTCCCATGCACACACACATACAAGTGTGGGCACGTGTCCTTTTTATATTTATGGTCATTTGTCCCAAGCTTTTAGAAGTTTTTTGGATTGCCAAATCTTCTTTCTAAACCCAGCAGCAAAAGTACATGCGCGCTTGCAATTCACACACTCCCCCCCTCTTTCCACATGCTGCATACCAAACAAGAGACTCCCCCCCTCTTTCCACATGCTGCATACCAAATTGGAATTTTGATCGAATATTTAGGCATTCGCTATAAAATCACCAGATGGGTAACTAAAGAAATTGGAATTTTGATCAAATATTTAAGGATTCACTACAAAATCACCAGATGGGTAACTTACGAAAAGAAAATAGGATTGGTATACTGTGGAGTTCACATTGGACTTGATCAAATATTTAGGGATCCACTGTAAAATCACCAAAGGGGTAACTTTAGAAAATAAAATAACGGCTTTTTAGTTCTTAAACCTTTGTTTTGGCCATATACAAATTGGTCAGTCATATTCAATGTTAGGATGCAACGTTTCTCGGGCCCTTTTATCAAATATTTAGGGATCCACTGTAAAATCACCAGATGGGTAACAGTAGAAAAGAAAATAAACGGATTTTTAGTTCTTAAACCTTGTTTTGGCCATATACAAATTGGTCAGTCTACATTCAATCTTAGGATGCAACTTTTTTCAGGGCCTTTTATCAAATAGTTAGGGATCCACTGTAAAATCACCAGATGGGTAACTTCAGAAAAGAAAATAACGGATTTTTAGTTCTTAAACCTTGGTTTTGGCCATATACAAATTGGTCAGTCTATATTCAATCTTAGGATGCAACTTTTTTCAGGCCCTTTTATCAAATATTTAGGGATCCACTGTAAAATCACCAGATGGGTAACTTAAGAAAAGAAAATAACGGATTTTTAGTTCTTAAACCTTGGTTTTGGCCATATACAAATTGGTCAGTCTATATTCAATCTTAGGATGCAACTTTTTTCAGGCCCTTTTATCAAATATTTAGGGATCCACTGTAAAATCACCAGATGGGTAACTTTAGAAAAGAAAATAACGGATTTTTAGTTCTTAAACCTTTGTTTTGGCCATATACAAATGGGAAAAGTTTGTTTTGGCCATATACAAATGGGAAAAGTTTATATAGAGCCCAGCCGATGCTCTAAACAATCAAATTTGAGCCTACCTCAAAAATTTCACTAGAAGATATTTTGATGCTCAAATATCTTCAAATTGATCATCTCAACATCAAGATGCATGAACATAAGAAAAAAATGGATTGCAAGTTTTGAAAATAGTGCATTTTATAACATATTTTTAGACCGTCAATTTTCAAGATTTTCAAATTTTCATAGATATGTCGACTACACTATTTTTGAAGCTTTAAACTTTATAATTAATACAAAAATGTATTTTAAGGCTATCACAAACATTTCCAATATTAAAACCACATTTCTCGAAGCTATTTGAAGGTAGGCTCTAATTTGATCGTTTAGAGCCTAGGCTCTATACAAACTACACCCTATACAAATTGGTCAGTCTATATTCAATCTTAGGATGCAACTTTTTTCAGGCCCATATACAGTGAATATGAAATTTCTGTTTTCTGAGGTGGTATCTTGCAATATTTGCCAGAAGTTGAACAAACAGCCAACCCTGAAGTCGTGAAAATGGTGCCAACATCTATTTCTGAACATCAAATATGTCACATGACCAGGACGCAGAACCCATTTTCAAGTATGCGCAATAGGCATAAAGCATGAGCAGACAACTTACTCCGAAAGAGATTGGATCTCTTACTGACCTCGGGCACATGAAGAGAGATACATAAAAGAGTGAAAGAGGCCTCACATATACCTGTCTTTAAAAATCACGAACTCCACACACAGTCTTGGTTGATATGAGAAGATTCATCCTGGTGTGAGGCCCATTCCCATTTTGGGATCATAAGTTCATATAACACGGTACACAAAGCTGGCCCTGTTTCTTCAATAATAATTGCAACTAAATGGTCCAGGACCTGAGGGCTACCTAAGCAAACTCCCAATTGCTTAACTCATACTGTTTTTCAGAGATGGATTCAGTGCATGGGAATTTCCCCCACATTACCAACTACTCCTTTGGTTCTATTGTCACCCTCTATGTTATGCCAGTTATCATGCATCAGCACACGAGAAAATACCTAAAGAGCAGTCTAGAAATGAGAAACAAGGATTATTGACAACGTATTCCGGCCTGAAAATATATGTAGAACAAAAAAGCAAAAAGAAGTTTCACACGCAAATACAAATATTGAAGCAATTGAAATTAGAAGATGCAATGTGAAATGAAATAAAGAGCAACAATAATAGAATAGAAAATGGAAAAAAGAATCCTAGCCATCAGTTATGTAAGGTTAAGAGGAGAAATGCCTTATCCTGGTGCAATAACTGAATATTTTGTTGAGCTATACTATTTTCACTCGTGGCTCATAAGAGTACATTATACTATGATAGTTTTTAAGTGCATCGCATGCACCAATACTGCCCAATTTTTCTTTTGGGCTAAGCATACAGAAGTTGCATAAAAAATTTCAAATTTTAGATACAACCTTTGAAAGCCTTCCAACACAAACTTTACATAGCAGGCAAATCCAACTTGTAAGATTTCTCGTATCTTTGCCAACCATATCCAGCACACTGTAGCCTTCTTGAAAATACAAGTTGATATAACGTCATTAAAAAGATGCAATGAAGGAGAACGTCCACATTTAAACCATCCAAAGTGATTTCAAGCAAAAAGATCACATTTATTATATTGCGAAGTATAGGTAAACAAAGAAAGATAATGTAACAACGACTAATAGAAAACATATTCAAGTATAGAAAAGAAAGACAAGATAACAAAATTTTGGTAACCATGAGCACAGGATTACTTTGCAAATCCTGTGAAAAATCATTCTTGTCACCAAGAAACTGGGGCACCTTGCATCAATCATCTCCATTCATCATCATCATCATCATCAATTGTCTCCATCAAATCCAAACATAACTCCCTCACAAAGCACAATGGGCAACACATCCTATCTACCAACTCAATCTATCAACTGCTACTGAATGCATGATCAAAATAATAACGTCAACATTCTCTGGGATTATTTGATTCTTATATGGCATCTGGCGCACTTGAAACTCTTAAAAACAATAACCCCTAAACAAAATCCTGTGAATTAGAAATGAATCCCTCCTCAAAAAAATGATGAACACTCCCCAATGATTCCTTTTTCTCCTTTCCACTTTACCATTTCCGATACCAGCTCTCCTTTCCAGTTTACCATTTCCGATACCAGAAACCAATCAATCATTCATTCATCAACTATGAATGGATCGCTACCTAGGCAATCAAGGGATGACTTCAAGTCTTGGTTCAAAACAAAACCCTGTGAAGAGCTGAAGGGGAAACCTTTTACTGACTGGACACTTCTGTGACCACTTCCATTGCTTAAGATTCATGTCAAATATAAGCAAAGCAGGTGCTCCATAGCTCTGAATGTATATGAGGTCATGAGTACCACTACTCGTGAAAACATCATCAAACTCACCAAACCCCTGAAAGAACTTGTGGGGCATCCTTGCAATCTCCTTCCAAACCGTCTTCTGAAGCTCCCATATCCCTATCCCCTTGATTATATCAGGCCTATCATGCTTCCCAATCCCCCCAACCATCACAAGCCTCTCCTTTAGGTTTATCAGCCTCCCACAAGTCAGAGAACAAGGCATTGGAACCAAACTCCTAACCAGCGATCTCCTATTGCTCGTGCCACAAGTAAGCGAAAGATCATATGATACCAAGCCATGCCTATTCTCAGAGCTCCCGACCACACTGGTGGAGTAAATGAGGCAATAGAGGATGCCATTGCAAATTACGCTCTCATCACCTCCACGCCATCCAACGAGGGACTCCTTGACAGGGGTGGCCCACATGGCAGTCCCTGAGTGGTAAACATGGATCGAGAGGTCCCACCGGAGGAAATCATCAGGGACCTGTTCCGACCTTACAACTGCCACAGTATAGAAGTTCCTCCTCCTATCAAGGGACAGCGACAGGGCCATGTAGTCAGAGGGCTTGAAGTCGGGGGCCGCCTTGAGATCCTTGCAAGCCTTGGTAATGGGGTTGCACACAAAGAGCTCGTTCTTGTTGTTGTTGTCCATGAAGCACACGAGACCATTAGATGAGGCCATGAACCAGTTCTGGTTCTGGATGCGAGGGAGGTCCAGGCTATACCATTTCTTGAGGATAGGGTCATAGGCGAAGCCTGAGGGGTCTTCAGAGCTGGTGAACATGAAGTACCATGGCTTTTGAGATGTAACTTTAGAGAGGTGCCATAGGAACCTTTCTGATTTCACAATCTCGAGCCACCGCTTGCAAACAGTCCCCGCTCGAAAGATGCTTGCCATGGGGAGGTTGGCGAGAATGCGCTCGAGGAGATCATCAGGTAACAGAAAGTCCAAAGACACAGACAAGGAATCCTTGTCGCTAGCCTGCTCATCCATGGTGCCATTCTCCACCTCTGAAAGAAGAGGAAAAGTTTGGTATTCTGGTATTACTTCCACCATTGAATCATTGATACATAAATCCGTGGTCCACGATGTGGTAGCCTCCTCCATTCAAACCCTAGAAATGTTCAAACTCAAAACCTGGATTTAACAGAACAAACTATCAACACACCCAAATCAAAACATCAACCATAGCCCTTTTGGGAAGGGAAAAAAAAAATCAAATGAAAAGAACCCCATTAAGAAGAAGGCACTGCAAAGCAATAAACCGACCCAGTTAGTGAACATTTCAAATCGAAGCAACAAACCCTCGCGATCCTGCCTAAAGATGAAAAATGAAAGAAACAGGAAAATCAACAAAATATTAGCATAGCACACAGGGAACCAATGCACGTTGCATTAAATCCCACCTGTTAAGAAAAAGGAAATACACAAAAGGGGCACTCATATAAAAAGATTTAGGTACAATAGATCCAACAGGGACAACCCACAAAGAGCTATAAAAAAAAATACCACATAAAGGGGAAGAACGCACCTCTGTAAGAAAAGCCCTGTTTATACAGATCTAGTATTGATTGTAACAGGCCTTTCTTCCTCTCCAACGGATTGGGGCTCCTCTTTTAGTTAAATTCATGAAACCCCCAGAAGGAATTGGTGGTGTTTACTTGTAGAGAGAGAGAGAGGTGGGGGGGAAATGAGGGCAAAATCGATGGTGAAGTGGAACGCATTTGTTTATAATTAATAGTTTTGGGTTTTGAAATGGTGGTGGGAAGCGCAGAAGAGAGAAGAAGAATTTATGAATATGGCCTACAAAATGGGTAAAGAGGTGGACAGGGCGTGGAAAAGAGAGAGAGGAGAGAGAGGTATGGAAACAGAGCGGTTTTAACAAACCCAGAGGCACGGGTGCCGTAAAAAATGGGAGGCAGTTTGCGTCGGTTTTCTTAACTGGGGGGCGGTTTTTTTAGTGCCTTCCAACGCTACTTTCATTTTCTTTTTTTGTTCACGGTGCCAATGAAGTTTAATATAGAGGGATGAGGTTTTGTACATATATCAACGATCTAGATTGTCCATTTTTTCTTGATCAGTGATTTAGATGAAAAAAATATAACAAAAATAAAAGAAAAAAGTTTATATGCTTCCCCTACACCACATAAAGTTCTATCCTCCCTCTGGCCTGCTTTCCAATTTTGATCAAAAGAACTACTCACTTTTGATCTTAAATCCGACGTCTTAAAGTATTTTATTTTTAATTTTTTTATACAAATTGTATGAATATGAAATTTGATACGTGTCATCTTTTTATTGGGGCGCATCTATAAAAAATATTAAAAGTAATTTTTTTATAAAATATAATGACCAAAATACCCTTTGAAACTTTTAGGGGTATTTTGGTCATTTTATTTTATTGAAAATATTTCTTTTATATTTTTTGCTAGTGCGAGTTTAATAGAGGAATGGACGTCCATAATTTGGTGTCAAAATAGTTTATAGAAAAAAAATTCAAATTAAAATAGTATAGAGACGTGACATTGTGATTAAGGCAATCTTACCCCTCCATTCAAAATGAACGGTTGGATAAGGGGGAGGATAGAACTTCTATGCTATAGGAGAAGCATAGAAAGCTTGCCCAAAATAAAAATAGGAGTTATTGGGTGGGGATTTATGGGAATCCAAAAAAATAATAATAAAGTGAAAAAAAAAAAAAAGCAAAAACTTGGTACGTGGCATTTTTGGGAGGGGGAACCAAGCATAAACCAATACCTTAATGGAATCAGTTCAGCCCAAGCCGATTCCTAATCCTAATCGATGATCCCCGATCCAAGCTGGTTTTTAATCTCTAGTATAAGGCTGGTATTGAAGTTAGGCGTGCCTCAAACCTATTCCCGAAATATGAAATTTTTGTGCAAAAAAGCCTTGGCATAAAGGTCTATTGTCATTCCTGATTATCAAATTTAGACCTCCAAAAATTATGCAAATTAAGTAGATTTATAAATAATTGAATTTTGTAAAATTGGGCGGTCTAGAAAATACGTTACAAGATGCACCGTTTTGTTGACTTGAAATCTCTCTTCTTCTTTTTTATTTTTATTTTTCTTTTAATATCTCTATCTCTTGAGTTGAGATGATCAATTTTAGGGTTTTTCAGCATCTTTTGAGCCGTCAAATAGTGATTTTCCACTGAATATGTATTTTCCTTGTATCACAAGTGAAGGTCTTATAGTATACCCCCTTTTTTTAAGGAAACTATACAATAAAATTCTTCAATTTTCGTATTGGAAGTCACGGTCATTATTTAATGTAAAATCTGGTGGGTGGAGTTGTGTCATTAACTGGGCACAACGTGCCAAATAGAATTTCTCAAACTATGTTCACACTTTAAGCTGTTGGATTTTACATCCATTGACTAAAAGTGATTGTGACCTCCCAAAAGTGAATGTTCTTGTAATATACAATCCCTTTTCTTATAGTGTAGGATTTTGGGTGCATGAACACTAGTGCCAGCCAATTCAAATGCATCTCAAATTAATTTTAAGGATGGGTTTTGGATTTCAAACTTTATATTCCTAACTTTTAACAACTGCCAAAAATCTAGAATGAATTTCCAACCTTAAAAGCAGTTTATGATTTTTCATCCTACATCCAAGAAAAGCCAAGTGTGTTCCTGGTTGGTGGATGTATAATAAACTTCTCTTGATTTGAATTTTAGATTTTTACTTGGTATGTCTAAGTTAGAAATCACTAAAATGGCCAAACCACCGCAATAAATCATTAAGGTTTTCAAATTAACCATTTTAAGATTAAAGAAAAGTACCTCATCAGACAATTTATTTTGAAATGCTCAAGTTGCCCTTATTCTGATTATATAACCCTTAACAAGAAGGTGCATTTCAACAAATTAGCCCACTTAAATGATTTGACTTGAATTTTATAAAGGGTGTAGTTTGTATGGAGCCGAGGCTCTAAATAATCAAAGTAAAGCGCACCTTCAAATAGCGTCAAGAAATGTGCTTTCAATACTGAAAAATCTTTGTGATAGCTTTAAATATATTTTCATCTCTAATTACAAAATTTAAAGCTTTAAAAATGGTGTAGATCGAGCAGATCTATGAAAACATAAAAATCATGAAAACTGACGGTCCAAAAATCCATTACAAGATGCACTATTTTTAAAACTTGATATCCATTTTTTTCTCATGTCCATGCATCTTGATGTCGAGATGATCAATTTGAGGATATTTGGGTATCAAAACAACCTCTTCTAGTGAAATTTTTTATGTAGGCTATAATTTGATTGTTTAGAGCCTCGACCCTCCGAAATGTCAATTGCCATAGGAAAAAGGGGTATTTGATATTTTAGAAGGGACAATATAATTTAAAACATGTTGAGACTCCAATTAAATGCTTTACCAAAGGACAACACATTTGGGGCCAAATTCATTTATGCATTCCGTATAATAGAAACACAGGTTTTTTATATTATATACTGGAAACGGAATAGTTCCAAGAGTTTAATCCCCTGTTACAATTTACATTGACCAAATAATGCGACAAAAGAAAATAAGGCCAACTACCCTTGATTATAGCCTCAAGACCTATATATTCGTTTCTGAAAAAACAAGACGTGCAGACATATAAAAGGAAAAAACATCAAATGGGATGTAAACCTATATACCTGATATATGGCAGGGATGTTAATCCTACGTTCTTGTCTCATTCAGAAAACAGGCCTCAAGCGGGTATTTCGGAGCATAGAATCAATTCCTTTCTCTTTTTTTAGGAAAAATATGTGAACCCCCTTCTCATCTAATTCGCCTGGCTTTTATAATCTTTTTCAGATGATCATGCTCAATCTCTCTTTGATAATCACCAAATATCATCTCCATCGTCGATTTCTTGATAATGTTTATCCTCTTCATCACCTTCAGGCTGGATCTTTACTTTGTCATTATCTTCTATGTGAATTTGAATTTATGAGCTGATCTTCTAGTTCAAACGAATGGATTTCATGGATTCGAATTTGAACTCAAGGCTTTACGCTACTTTAAAATCGTCGGTAAATCTCTTAACCCCAATCTCAATCACACATAAACTTTGAATTTGTGCTTATCTCATGCGGTCAGCCATTAAACTTATGTGAATTCAAATTCACGCCCATTTGACGTGGCCAACTATCTCTCCTTTGAATTTTAAATACGCAGCCTTGCAAATTAATCGAGCTGTCTGATGAGAAAAACTATGACATATCTTCCCTTGTCATTACTCATTGGTTCGCCTGTCTGTTCATCGTGTTGATTATACTTTATTTGCTTGTATATAACATTTTCGCACCTTTTAAGGGTAATCGGATCCAGGATCCAATGGTCATAATTTCTTGGGAAATTGCTCACATTAAGGGAGAAATTACAATATCAATAGTCGAATGTGGTTATGTCTGAAAGGCACGAGACATGGCATTTTAAAGCTCCAACAGTCGAGCTATCTAGCTCCTAACTAATACGAAACTTGAAGGTCACAATACTTGGACATGGTTTGCAGAGAATCTCGATTTGGTCTTGAAGGCATTGAACTTGGGGATGTCAATTAGGGCATATCCGAACCAACAGTGAATAGTTTAAGCCAAGTCCAAATATCGTCCAAGCAATATCACCCTTGGACCTTAAGGCACATGAGGCCTTAATAGATATATTTTAGGAACTCATCTCAATATATTATGGCGAGGTTTCCTTTATGCTCGTCAGTCAAAACCCCGTTATTTCAACATATGATGGATCTTTTAAAGAGTCACATCATATCTCACTCAAAACTCCTCCAATATCCAGTAGAGAGGCATTTTTGTGCCAAGGAATATATGTATTTCAGAGTTCCATCTTAAATAGAAACGTCTTCACGATTTCTTATCATTGATCATAAGTTATAGTACATGTGCATAACCAATGATGGATGTCAATATTAAGCCGTATTTGTTCCTCCACATATCACACAGATAAGTGTACATAGAGCCTTAGGAGTATATGCATCCTAGACCTGTCTAAAAAAGAAATGACTTGACAATTTATGTCAACTTTGAATATGTTTAGCTAACAGGCTTTTGACATTATCAATCGTGGGTTAGGACTTTTAAGGACTAACCGATGAGTCAAGATTCCCTAGGCATATCAAGCCTCTCATATGATGGATCTTGATCATATCATGTATTTGCATCACATGACGTATTTCCTAAAGCCTTGTATGAAGGTTGATTATCATATCAGTATCAGAACACATTTGGTCCTCTTATGTGATTGAAAATACACCCAACAAAATAGCACCGGGCGTTCCCGTGCATGGGAAAGGTCCCTAGAGCACGTAACGACCGGTGATTTGGGTGTTCTTGACGTCATTCCTCCTCCTTATGCATGTCTTGAAATTTTCTCAAACATTATTTATCTCGAAATCCCCTGAATTTATCAAAACACAAATAGCTATTTGAATCATCATTTCCTCATGTTCCCAAGAAACAACCCTTCAGATCCCTCACGAAAGGCCTATAAATATGGGATAGAAAGAGGATATCTCGCATCTCATATCTTTAACCATGGTATCCCTTAAGTTCCCTTGTCACTTGGAGACCCATCTCAATCCTCACCTCATTGCCTCAATTTTGGGCAGTGAAGAACATTTTGTTAACATCCCTCCCTCGATTGCTACTAAAGGGGGAAGTAGCTGCAAACGTCTTGCAAACTCAAATTCTATGAGCATCTCATCTGAGGATGAGGATGATGCTCCTAATGCAACATGCAACATTTGAGGCAGGCCTCATGAAGGACCTTAAGTCCCATCATCAGGAGGTGGTGTCTCGGCTACGTCGGGATGTGGAGCATTACAGGAGCACGTCAAACTTCTATCAAGGAGAAGCCGAGCATGCAAATGAGGCCCTAATCTCAATGAAGAGAAAGTTCACCAGGGCCATGGAACTAATTCACTTAAGGGAATTGATCATGACTTGAGCAAAATTAGTTGGCTCCTCTCTTTCCTTCTTGTTCTCTCTTCTCTTTTTTTTTTTTAACAAATGTAAGGGCTCAGTCCCATCAATGAAGCTCTTATTTTTTCACATCATTGGCATTTTGCATTCAGCAAACACATATCGTTGGTTCGTGTTTCAAATTTCAAACACAATCCTGATATCCCTATATTTTTGAGAAATTCCAAGGGTAATTGAATAAAATCTCGATGCCATAATGTCTTTCATTATTTCAACAGGGGCAGTATGGTAAAATTGTGAGAAACCATCATTATCCTGCCATCTTTTGAGCGCAAATCATGGTATAACGCCTAGACGTCACATTTCCCCCAAATGCTCTCCCTTTCATCTTCTCAACCCTTTCACTCATTATCCTCTCTAGGAAACCCTCTTTCCTTCTGGTATCCCCTTTAGGTATTTTAGCAAGACTATGCAAGAGAGCCTTGTCTGAACGTATTTTTCAGCATCTTGGTCCCTGGTGGGAAGCAGGTCAATAAAAGCCTACAAATTAGTGGAAATTCCCGACAGTCTCAGAATAGCTCCAGAATTGGTCAGGATCATCATCTGCACTTCAAAAGCCCACCTAACGAGTTTTATAGCAATCAGACATATCTAAGGCAGTGAACACAAAGAAACAATTTCAGCAAAATTGATCTCTAGCACCATGAAATGGACCCTGTAACTAGAGCCACACTTTTGGTGCGTCAAACAGTTGTGAGACCACTGTCATTAGATCCGGCACGGTCAAAAATCCTTATGGGTCAAGTTTTGGTTTAATCGGGCACTCCAATACAAAGTTATAGGTAAAATACCGAAAAGGGGTAGGTTGCACACTATTCTCGTGTGGCCACCCTGCACTAAAACACCATTAAAGGTGGTTGTTTTCACAGTCACAGGTAGCCACTTTTGGGGCCTATATCTCACTCTTTTTCAAGATGGATTGCTCTCAAATTTGGTGAGCATGTTCGTCTCATCAAGACAAACAATTCGATATGTGGTACGCCCCATGACAATGCCCGAGCAGAGAGAAAAACTAAATGAAAGTCGTTGATCCGTGAAGGAAGTTGTAGAAAATTCAGCCGCAGCACGCCTCATTCGAGCAGCCAGATCACAACGCTCATGTACCCAATCGGCATGAAACCAATTGCATTAGGTGCGTGAGGTCCAAGGCTATCTCTAGTCCGAACCTTGCGTACGATGAACAGTTAGATTTCACACACAAAGGCGTCAAAGCTGCTGTAAATTCCGACCGTCAAATTTCAAGATTCCGGCCAAAAACTCAAGACGACAAAATCTTCATCCAGACACAAAATCAAGCTACATTCGCTGCAACATGATCGTGACGACATGCTCAGTGTGATTCAATGAAGAAATCATGAAGAAGCATCAGGGAATGAGCACACAATTGATCCGAAGTTTTCAAGATTCATCAAAGATTCAAGTCTCATGATCATGGCTCAAAAACATGATTCATGGCTTGAAGTTGGTATCAAACTGATCGCCATGCCGAGCCCTTTAAGAAAACAATAATCTTTCGATCAAATGGGCATCAGAATGTCCTCGGGTCAACCATGGAAGATCACGCAAGTTCTCGGGCAGCAGCAGGGTCTGTTTTGGAATTCCACATATTGTTAGGTAGGGGCAAAACAGTCCTTTGGGATCTATTTTTAGAATTTCTTTAAATTCAATTAAACTGTAATTATCTTCAATTCTAGGTAGTTTTCAAGTGTACACCGACGTTTAAGGCCAATTCTATATAAACAGGCACTACCTCATTGTATGAAAGACGGATTGATTCTTCTTGGATCAATCAATAAAATTTTGATTTTTACTTGAGTTTGTGGGTATATCTTGGAGAGAGAGAGAGAGGAGAGAGAAGAAAAATGCTGATAGCTTTCAAGTAGGTAGCTTTCTCTCTCCTCCTCTCTTCTCATCTCTATCTCTTTCTTTCTCTTCTTCTCGTCTCGATCCCTTTCTCTCTTTTCTTCTCATCTCTATCTCTTTCTCTCTCCTCCTCTCTTCTTGTCTATATCCCTTTCTCTCTTCTTGTCTATATCCCTTTTCAAAGGCCATACCCCTCGTATATTGATCAGGTCCCATTTCCCTCAGATTATAAGAAAGGTAAGTCTCCTTTATTTAACGGAACCACATCTTCAAACCAACATATTGCCCACTTCCAGGCAGCATGTTGAGAAACAGTGGCTGACAAGAGACTTCTTCTCTGACAGTTCATTGAGACGCTCGATGGCCCAGCATTTCAATGGTATGCCCGACTTCCTCCAAACTTAGTGCATACGTTGGAGGAGATGGAGAAACTATTCTATCAAAGCTTCTATGAGGTCGAGAGAGAGGTTCCAACCATCGAACTTCTCACCCTAACTCAAGACCTTGATGAGCCCATAGATCAGTTCATATTAAGATGGAGAAACTTGGCTTCCCGCCATCCAAATCCTATGCTTGAGATAAAAGCATTCCAAACTTGCGTGCGGAACATGCGACCCGAGATCGCTCTACATGTTGAGGCCTTTAATCCGACCTCCATGTCAGAGCTGATCTCTAAATCAGTCCACATAGAAAGTCTATCACGCCACCATGGTACGATACAACAACTATTTACAAGTTCAGCAAACAACCGGGGCAATGGTAGCTCTAGGAATAACACACAGGGCAGCCAACCGAAAGGGGTAATCAGTGCAACCGTCATGGTCACTGATTCAAAGACGTCTACCTCCTAAGCTTTGAACATCTTTAAAGGGGTAAGCACAATAAAGGTAACACCCCAGGCTAGCAAGAAACAACAATCGTATAATCGGGTACCCCCACCGGCCAACCTTGATCGGGGTGATTATTTCACTAGGCATAGGAACAAGGTCTACCCCTTCGAGAAGGAATGGGTCCCTGCACTGTTCCGGTTATTATTGGAACAAAATATGATCCAACTTCCAGAAACTAAGTTCCTTGAGCAACCTGGCCTTGACACTCAAGTGAATTGTTGTGCCTACCATTGGAGGATCAATCATCCTATAGATGACTGTTACACGCTAAAGGATATTATCAAGGCCTTGATTTTGAAAGGTCAGATAAAGATTGAAGACTTAAAGAAGGGCTTCGGGGCAGTCAAAGCCTCTCATGCTGTAACTATCCAAGAGGAAGGCGAAATGCCCAATATCCTTTACGCCTTCTTCATTATAATGCTTCAAGAAGGCATAATCACACTGAAGCAAGCAAGGAAACCTCGTTGCCTTGCTAAGGGGACTGAAGATTGTTGGTGCCCATACCATTAGATAAGAGGCCATTACTTATCAGAATGCACAAGTTTCCTTGATATATTTGCAAAGAAAATGGGGGAGTGTCAGGAGTTTTACAATCTCCCTGTAAGTGACCCCCAAGTCACTTCTCCATCGGGGCAAGGAGATCTCCCAAAGCAGGACCTTCTTATCAATGAGTTAGACTCTGCGAAACCCTCGATTCCCCAGTAATGGATATTCTACCATGGCCGAAGCAAACTCAAGTCTTTAAGGCAAGAAGCAATTCGCTAAGCTAGGGCTGTTCACCATACTAGAGAGATGAATCAAACATCACTTCAGAAAACTAGAAAAGGACGGGCACTAAGGGCTACTCGCCGAAGAAACAAGACCGCTCAAACCACAGTTGAGCAGGAATTTCTCGGGCCCCTTCCTCCACTGCCAACTTTACTGGACTTCATCCCTGGCACAATCCTTCTTCCTTCTTCATCCTATCATGAAGACGTCTCCGTGCCATCTCCCACTTAGCATACTTCCAATGAGGGTGACTACGTTAAAAGCACTCCTCAACGGTCTAAGCAACGGAAAGACCTAAAAGACTCCCTGCACCCGTCCAACCCTGGTGATGACCTAAAAAGCTGCCCAGATCAATCTAATGAGGGAAACAACCTTAAAAGTACCCCACCTTCTAAACCTTCTCCTCCTTTTGCTCCTGCTTTTTATTCTCTCTCTTCTATGTCCCCTACAAGTTCAACCTTGATATGTCCGGACTTCGAGGGTCTCGACCGAGAATTTGAAGGAATCAATATAAGTAGGACGCAGCGGAAACGACTGAGAAAGACCCTCTCACAAGCAGTAGGATTCTTAACAGTTGCTGATGCCCTCGCAGCTAAAGCCAAGGTAGAGCCACCTTCTTCAAAGAAGCATAAGAAGTTGAAACCAAAGAAACCTCGGTGGCCCCTTGAGCCTGACTTTGAGCAGAGACTGAGAGAATCAAATGAGCAAAACTCTTATTCTCAAGAAACTTGCCACATGGTGCAAATTTCAAGAGCAATACCCACCATGGGACAGATAAATCTCAGATCTGGGAGGACGCTGCAACTTCCAACGCGGAAGTCGAGCACCTTGAGGTTCCCCAATCCGCCACTGCCCCCTAATCCAAAGGCTAGTTTGCCAATCTTACAGCTCCTTGGGCTCCTTCTCAATCCCAATACTTCAAACAGTCCAACTATCGTCCAATTTTCTGGGACCGCCTTAATCCCATGCACTTAGTCTCTTCCGAAACCTCAAACTTCCATCACTCAAACCAAGCCCGCTGTGCAATCAATTTGACCAGTCGGCCAAAATAAACCTTCTCTACCCAAACCTGCTCCCCAACACAACATACCACCCAAATCAGTGGTAGGACCAGGAGCACAAAGCCTTGATCAAGAAAAGGTGAAATATGATGTGATAGGGCATCTACGGAAACTTCCCGCTCTTCTCATTTTCTACGATGCCCTCATGCTCTCAAAGGATTATCGGATTGCTTTGGTTCAAGCCCTCTCTAACTTAGAAGTGTCTGAAATCGAAGTAGAACCCATTGAGGTAGACCCTACAATTCTACAAGGATGCATGCCAATCAACTTTTTAGAGTATGATCTGCAGATAGGGGAAAAGTTTCCTATCACCCTCTCTTTGTTACTAACGAATTACATGCATGCCCCATCAATCGAATTATGTTAGATGGAGGGTCGGCAATCAACCTTATTCCAAGGAGGATCCTTACTCGACTAGGGTTGGGATCCGAAGATCTTACCCCAACCCATGTTACAGTTCAAGGGTTCAACCAGTCAAGAGAGCAGTCAGTGGGCATGGTACGCCTTCGTTTTAAGATCGGTGAGCTGAAAGATTACACCCAGTTTCATGTAGTCAACAACGACACTTCCTATAACATCCTCCTCGGTTCGCCATGGCTCCATGATCAGGGAGTGGTCCCATCAACATTACACCAACGTTTCAAGTATAGCCAAGATGGGAGACAACATACAGTCTATGGTGATAAAGGACTGTTTCGCTGTGGCTGAAACTCACTATGTAGATGATAAATATTACTTCACAGATCTGGCATCGCCTCAGAAACCAAATGATGAAGGTCATGAGTCTACGAGCAAGACTACGTCCTTATCTCATGAAGATGTCGAGGATGTTGGGAGGACGTTAGTGAACATGCTCAAGGAGGAAGAAAGACATGGCGGAATTTTACCCCTAACTACTCTTCATTCTAACATCCCAACCATCATCCCTCAGGAAAATCCTTCTTCGTTCGAAAAGGAGTCTTCTCCCTCTACCCCCAGTTCTGAACCACCTTGGTAGGAAGATGAACATGAGCTCATTCTTGAGATTGATCAATCCATGAGGATAGAATTCTCGGCTCCAAGGATCATCTATACGCTAAACCAACAGAAAGTCTTGCACATCCCCATTGCGCTCTTGAAAGCCGAAGCGGCGTGACAACCACTGCAAAATATTTTTCAAAATCCGGTTGCTATAAGTATAGAGGATTCTCCTCAGACTGATGACCAGCTAAAAGTTTTACTTTTCTCTGACCTGTCAGGAGAGCAGTTCGATGAAGAGAGACTTTAAAGGCAGGATCCCCTAGCAAACTTAAGAACCAAAGTCCACAGTTTCCAGAGTCAATTGGAGGTCAAGCGTATCGCTTCAAAACAACTCAAGGAATTCATGCTAGGGACTAAAAAATATGATGAGCTTGAGGTAAATGTGCCACTAATGGAGGCCGAAGCCCCTCCTAACTAGACTATCTATAGTGATCAGGCTCATCGAATCATGAGGAAATGAACTATGAGCCCTTGGCCAATCAGACATTAAGGAAATGAACTATGAGCCCTTGGCCAATCAGACATTAAGAGGAGAAAAAGCAATGACTCCCCATTTTGAAGCTATCTAAGCTGTGGCAGCCCACCATGGGGCTAAACAAGGCTTAAGGTATTAGCCTCTTGGGACAATAAAAGTGTCGAGGGGCATTCAGAAGAGCAATCACATGAGGTGTAGCAATGTCAAAAGAGAGAAGCGCTTTATTCATCAGTTAAAGTACTGGAAAAAGGAAATGACATGTTAAAAAATGATCAATCATCTAATTGATCTCTGCGCTGCGTGCTACAGGAGAAGTCTCGGTGCCCTGGATACGCTCCTTCAGTTTTGCCACCGTTTGAGTCTCCTCTGTCATCGCCACAATTTTTGACTCAATTGTGCCATTGATTTTGGACAAATCTTCGACCAATGAGGCCTCCATGGCCTTCCTCTGAACCATCTCCGTCTCGAGGCCCGTGAATTCCTGTCTCAATATGCGCATCTCCTCTCGGATTTCAATCATTCTCTTGAAGCTTCCTTGTGCCTCCTTCTTGAGGTCCTGCTGAAGGCCAGTTATCGTGGCATTCTTCTCGATGCAGGCATCTATTTTCTTGCTACGACGCAAGATCGACTCTTCCAAAGAGGCTAGCCTGCCAGTTTCTTCTTCATGATGTAGTGCTCCCAACCGGCAGCTCTTCAACTCGTTTAGAGTTGCATTAAAATGGGAAAGAATTTTTGTGGCACTCTCATTCACAGTAGTCACGGTGAACTCCCTCAGTTTTGCCAAGGCTTCACCCAGCTCATCAAGGGGCAGCTCCCTCGAGCCCTGAAGACCTGCTCTAAGTAAGCATGCAATCATGCTAGAAACACCACTAAAAATAGGCCAAGATGGTGCTGTTGAGACCACTACTGCTGACAAAGCATCGACCACAAGGACCGAGCTTGTAGAAATAATAGCCATCTGAGCCACTAGCTCCTCTGAAACAAGGGTAAAGCCTAGAGCTTCTTATCCCTTGAACTCATAGGCAGCCCCAGCCTCAACCTACCTGGGTTCTTCAATACCAGTCTCGTTGGATTGATCGTCTCTTATGGGGAGCTCTACTTCCTCTTCATCCACCTGAACGGTTGCCTTAGCATTATCGAGTAGGAACTGCCTCTTCTCTTTGGCCTTCACCAGCCAATTCATCTCTAGCCACAATTTCTTCCATTTGGCTTTCTCCTTCAATAGCCAGAACCTCACCCACGAAGAGTTCAACTCCCTCATCTTCATGACCTTTGTCCATCGGGTAGCAACCTCCTGGTGCTCAGACACTTCATCAACCTCAGGCTCTTCTCCTTGAGCCATAGCCCTTGCCTCGGTCAGAGCACTAAGCTCCTGAGGCATGGAGGCCACATCAACATCAGAGCCCCTATCTGGAGCAATTGCTTCAGAGCTTTTATCCTCGTCCGTCTCCATCCTAGCCACCCCAGGTTCAGGAACTACCCCTGGACTCAAGGGTGCCTCCCCAAGATCCGGAGTCACCTCCCGATCATAAACAGTGACAATGGGCTCAGAGCGGCCAAAGTCGTCTACCTCAGTTTCTGAAGAAAAAGAAAACAATTCAGGAGCAGCAGAAGGTGGTCCAGAGAGCGCAGAAGGTGATACCGGAGTAATTCTTAAAAGACCAAAAGAGGAAGAGCTTCTTTTTGATTTTGACACCGAAGCTTGAAACTCTTGCACCTCCAAATACGCTCACTAACTGAAGGCGGTGCACGAGTATCGGCAGCGATCGACTGCTTTATTTTCTTCCCCCCTGCCAGAGTAAGAGCTGCCGCTTCAGATCCACCTCCTTAACAAGGCCCTCCAGCTAATTTACTGTGGGGACCACTCCCAATGAGGGCATTCAAGTCATGTGGGGGACGCTTCTCATAACCCGAGACTTGTCACCCCTCATCCCACTCAAAGATGAAACTAAGATTGTCGAAGACACTCCCAGTCCTCCTCTTCATTGCAAGGAATTCTAGCGAGGCCTCATCAGCTACTATCTCACACGGAAGTTCTAAAGCTCGCTAGTTGGATGGATAATCTAAGATGAATACCACATAAGGAGCTGGAGCATCCGCCAGTCTCCTTTGCATCGTGATCTAAGATGGTGCCCACACGAGTCAGCCCGAGTGAGTCACGGACCCAGGTGAGCTATATCCCGCCTCACATTAAAATTCCTCTCTCATCGGTTGGTATACCTGCCCTTGTTTCCTAACAAGGTTCCCGAGAGAGAGATCTCAAGTCTTGAGTTCCACTGAAACCCGAGACACATGCCACCAGGTCATCCTGACCCAGAGTGAGATCGAGGCACCTAACCAGCTTGGTGACTCCATTGGGGACACACTACCCCTTCGTTGGATTGTCCTTGTTTGGCTAGTGTCCCCTTTGTTTTTTGTTTATCTACACACACATGGCTTTTGGGTTTCTTAACTCATTTATTCGGATCGAGGATTTTTTCATCCTCGCATTCATGAGAATCCCCTGGGAACAAGTTCCTCGACCTTCATTCCCAACTTTCCTTTTGAGCAAAGACCTAGTGTCTAGCTACTAGGTCATAACGTGCATACTCGCCATCCCCTAACTCTAGTGGAACCTCCACCAAAGGAATTTGCATTGGTGGCACACACACCACCACTCACAGCATGCACCCTATCACCAGCAAGTCACTTATTGGTCGTACTACCGAGGTACGCCAGAAGCAGTCCCTTTCTGTAAAAGGCAACGAAGTTGTCGTTGCTTCTGTGGGTCGTCGCAAGGTTACTCCCCACATTCCTGCACCACCACGAAGCTCTATGCTTAGAGCCTCGACACATTGAGGCAGAGACCCTGGGGCTTCCACCTCTCGCACACACTCTAAGGCTCGTAGGTCATTCATTCGAATCACACCTAGGGGCAACCCTTATGTTACCTCGAGTCAGC
Organism: Amborella trichopoda; assembly: GCF_054954075.1. NCBI lineage: Eukaryota > Viridiplantae > Streptophyta > Magnoliopsida > Amborellales > Amborellaceae > Amborella > Amborella trichopoda. The sequence continues at coordinate 19,492,672 of NC_142336.1, read as the reverse complement.
GTTTAGGATTAGACCTCCTAAGGTCAAGTCCTGTCCACATTATGCATGTGCATACCACCACCCGAGGCAACGCCATCGCTGCATCAACCCAAGTACATGGAAGACAACCCCCTCGTCCTCCTACTCAGCACACACTAGTGCACCCTGTAAGGGGCAGGCTTCCAGCTGTTCTCATACAGACACCTGCTCGCATTTCTCAGTCTCTTAAGGCCAGACCACTTGATCGAGCCCGGGCTGACCCCAAGGTCACCCGTGATCCTTCTTTAAGGGGCGCATACGTGTCGTCATCACAAATAGCCCCTCGCTCCCAACTCAGGCACTGTCATGAGTGAACTATTCTCCTACCTGCCCATCCTCTTTCAGGTAAGCACCTCTAGCCCGGGTACTCGAAGACCTTTGCTAAGAGTACCATCCTAAACTAGCTTCGTCATCTCAATCATGCCCCTGGAGCTCATAAGAGGGCTCGGGCCAAAGACTTGATGGGAGATCAAGTCCTTCATCCTCCTCGGTCCAAGAAAACCCCAGTTCCTGGCCCACACCCATTGCTTCACCTGATGGAAACGGCTCTTTCGTGTGGAAGAAGGGCCGACCAGCCACAATCTCGAGATTAGTTCTAGCATGAGGTCCATCAAAACCTCAAAGCTAAAAGTGATAGGGGTTTGCAAATTATGAACCAAGACAGTCGGGGCACCCAGCGCTGACAACCCCCTTCACCTGAACCCCTTCTACCCTCTTCAAATGACAAATTCTGAAGAAGAAATTCATGTATCCTGCAGTGTGGTTAGTATCATAGAAGATGACCCAACCACTTAGCAGCCACGGTCCGAAGACCGTCAAGAATCGATCCTCACGTGATCAACATACAAGACTCTAGTCTAGTCGGGGCATGCTAAGCCCTTGTTGACTGATCTGCCACACGTGACTCGCCAAGCTTGGAAGCCCTCAACAGCACCTAAGGCTGATCTCCCTTGAGAAACGGTCAGCCTTTTAGTTGTAACCGAACCTAGCGATAGCGAGGAGGAGCGCATGAATAGGTTCGCAGACATGGTGCGAGCAATGATGGATAAGATTGATGGCATGGAAAGCACGCGGTCCCCAGTCAATGTATCCCCTCATGAGGCCAACTCCCATGACTCGGATGGTGCATCTCCAAGGTAGCCTCCTCCTCCTGCCTCATAGGACAACTCCGTCCCGCACCCCGTCTCATAGGCAGACATTAATGCTATGGTAAACCATAGTTTAAAAAGTAAACAGATCCCGGGTATGTAAGGAGCAATCCTTTACCAAAAGTTGTACCCCTCCTACAATGATCAGGTTCTGTTTCCCTCAGACTACAAGAAAGGGAAGTTTCCCCTGTTCGATGGCACAACCTCCCCACACCATCATATCGCTCATTTCCAAGCAGCATGTCGAGAGACAACGGCTAATGGGAGACTCCTTCTCCGTCAGTTTGTTGAAATCCTTGATGGCCCGACTTTTCAGTTGTATGCTCGGCTTCCCCCAAACTTAGTACATACTTGGGAGGAAATGGAGAAACTATTCCACCAACGCTTCTATGAAGTCGAGAGAGATGTCCAAACCATTGAGCTTCTCACTTTGACCAAGGAGCCCGATGAACCCGTCGATCAAATCATAGCAAGATGGAGACATTTGGATGCTTGCCATCCTAATCCTATGCTTGAGAAGGAAGTAGTTCAAACATGTGTGCGAAACATGCGACCTGAGATTGCTCTAAATGTTGAGGCCTCCATTCCGACCTCCATGTCAGAGTTGATCTCTAAGTCGGTCCGCATAGAAAGCATGTCACGCCACCATGGTGGGTCACGACAATAGTCTATAAGCTCAAGAAACAACCGGGGCAATGGTAGCTCTCGGACCAATACTTAGGGCAACCAACAGAAAGGACTAATTCGTGCAGCTGTCACCGTTAATGACCCAAAGAAGGCTCCTTCCCAAACTTTGGACCTCTCCGAAGGGTAAACGCAGTGAAAGCGCCTCAAACAGCAAACAACAACTGTCATACAACCGAGTACCCCCACCTACGAACCTTAATCGAGATGATTACTGGACCAGGCATAAGAATAAATTCTACACCTTTGAAAAGGAATGGGTTCCTGCACTACTCTGATTATTACTCGAACAGAACATGATCGAGCTGTAAGAGACGAAGTTCCTTGATTTAGCAGAACTCAATACCCATGCAAATTATTGTGCTTATTATCGGAGGATAAACCACCCCACAGAGGAATGTTACACATTAAAAGACATCATCGAGGCCCTGATCTAGAAAGGTCAGATAAAGCTTGAAGAGCTAAAGAAACCATTTGGGCCAGCAGAAACTTCTCACGTAGTGACAATCCAAGAGGAAGACGAAGCGCTCGATCTCCTTCGCGTCATGTTCGTTATGATGCTTCATGAAGGCCTCATCACACAAAAACCGGTAAGGAAACCTAGATGCCTTGCTCAGGGAATTGAGAACCATTGGTGCCTGTACCATCAGATATGGGGCCACGACCTGAGCGAATGCTCCAGTTTCCATGATATAATTGTGAAGAAAATACAGGGATGCCAAAATCCTTGTAATGTTCTAGAAAGAGATCCCCAAGTCACTGCTCCACGGGTGCAAGAGGGCCTCTCGACACAAGACCCGGGTAATGATGATTCAGATCCTGTTGAACCTTCAACTTCCCAGCCATGGATTGTCCACCACAGGTGGAGCAGACTCAAGTCCTTAAGGTGAGAAACAGTTCGTCAAGCTAGGGCTATTCATAAACCTAGTGAGAAGAATCAAGCGCTTCCAATGAAAACCAGGAAGAGATGAGCACCAAGGGCTACTCGTAGGAGAAACAAGACTGCTCAACCACTAAATGAGCAAGTATTTCTCAGACCTCTTCCCCCATTGCTGACCTTATAGGACTTCATCCCTGATATAATAATCCTCCCTTCTTCATCCCATCAAAAGGATGTCCTTGAGCCATCTTCTACTCAGAGTACGTCCAATGAGGGTGACGACGTTAAAAGAACTCCCCAATGGTCTAAGCAGGGGAAAGATATGAAAGACTCCCTGCACACGTCCAATTTTGGTGATGATGCAAAAAGCTACCTCGGTCTAATGAGAGAAATCACCTTAAAAGTGCCTCACCTACTGACTCTTCTTCTCCTTCTTCTTCTTCCCTTTCCTCTTCTATGTCTCTTACAGGTACAACCCAGGAATGTCCAGACTTCGAGGCTCTTGACAGAGAACTTGAAGGAATCAATATAAGCAGGATGCAATGGAGGCAGTTGAAAAATATGCTAGCCAAGGCAACTGGATTCTTAACAGTTACTGACATCGTGGCGGCTTGAGCTAAGTCAGATCAATCTTCTTCTACAAAGAAGCACAAGAGGTCAAAGCCAAAGAAACCCCAGTTGCCTCTTGAGCCCGACTTTGAGCAGAAGTTGGGAGAATCAAGAGGGCAGAGCTTCTATTCTCAGGAAGCTTGCCCTATGGTATGAGTCTATGAAGTATCAGCTAGCATGGGGCAAACACTGCAGACACCTATGCAAATACCGAGTGATTCATATGAGGGTGCCTCTAGCGCCACAATCGCTGAATCTCAACTTCCCTGTGACTTTCAAGCCAAACTCCTACAACCTGATATGTTGTCCGTGTTTGAGGTCGACCCTTCTATTCCTCTATTCGAGAAAGGTGCAGAAATCATGACCTACAATGGATCTCTATTAGAAGCAGAGATGTCTGGATCAAGGGTCACTGCACTTGAGGTTAATGAGAAGACTTCTGAAGCCAATGATGAGGAGTAGCAAGAGGCCTCAGAAGAATGGGAAGATGGTGGTCAAGCCACAACCTATGAACTCGAAGAGATAAATCTAGGGGATGAGGTTGATCCCAGGCCCACTTTCATCTCGACAAATATGTCTTCAGGAGAAAAGGAGAACTTTACTACCTTCTTGCGAGAAAACTGAGATGTATTTGCATGGCATTACCATGAGATGCTTGGTTTAGATCCCCAAGTCACAGTCCATTGTTTTGGCATCAATCCATCCATCAAACCAGTCAAGCAGAAATTAAGGAGGTTCAGGCCTCACCTCGAAATGCAGATAGATGTTGAAGTGACCAAGCTCAAGCAAGCGGCTTTCATTTGCAAAGTCAAGTACCCAAAGTGACTGGCAAATGTTGTTCCAGTCAACCTGAATATCACCTGCCCCAAGGATGACTTCCCGTTGCCATTCATGAAGAAGCTCATTGATTCTACAGCTCACTGTCAGATCTTCTCCTTCATGGATGGATAGTTCCGAGTATAATTAGATAGGGATGGCATCAGAAGATGAGGAAGCCACCATGTTCTTGACTCTGAAAGGGGGCCTCCTCCCCACAATGATGCCTTTTGGATTGAAGAATGCTGGTGCCACATATGAGAGGGCAATGACAACCATCTTCAAAGACATGATCCACAAAGAAGTGGAATGCTATGTAGATTACTTGGTGGTGAAATCCGAAGAGAAAGACATTCATATGAGAGACCTTGAAAAGGTGTTCGAGCAGTTACACCTTCATTAGTTCAAAATGAGCCCGTTGAAATGCACTTGTGATGTGCGTTCAGAAAAGTTCTTGGGGTCCATTGTTAGACACTGAGGGTTGGAAGTTGATTCAATCAAGATCAAGGAGATTCAGGAAATGCCATCACCAACAACATTACGAGAGCTGTGATCCCTCTAAGGACAGCTGGCTTATATCCGCAGGTTCATCTCAAACCTCTTAGGTCGGTGTAAGCCTTTTACACACCTGTTGAAGAAAGATACCCCATTAATCTGGGATGAAACATGTCAGGCAGCGCTTGATGACATCAAGAGTTATTTACTCAACCCTCCAGTACTCTCTACACCGGGGTTAGGAAAACCTCTCATCCTATATGTGACCGCTCTAGATGAGTCACTTGGGGCACTATTAGCGTAGAACAATGACGAAGGGAAAGAAAACACAGTATATTATCTCAGCCGCAAGATGCAAGGGACCAAAAAGAATTATCCCCCTATAGAGAATATGTGCCTGGCCCTAATCTTCATAGTATAAAAAGTTCCGCCACTACTTGTTCGATCATGAAGTAAAACTTATATCAAAAGCAGACCTTGTAAAGTTTCTCATGACACGACCACGTTTGTTGGGACATCTTGCTAAGTGGGCATTATTGCTGATGGAATTCGACATCACATATGCCCCACAAAAGGCCATAAAGGGCCAAGCTTTGGCTGATTTTCTCACAGCATATCCTATACCAGCAGAATCTCCTTTATCAAATGACCTCCCTGATGACGAAATATTCTGTGTAGAGCTTGCTCATGAGTGGGAGATGTACTTTGACAGAGCCTTCCAATTTGACCGAGGAGGCACCTGAGTGGTATTCTTGACTCCGAAAGGAGGTGTATTGCCTCTTTCTTTCTCTCTCACTGAAGCTGGTTCCCATAATGAGGCAGAATATTAGGCCCTTATAATTGGGTTGGAGATAGCCTTCAATCTAGACTTGGAGCAGCTCAAGATATATGACGATTCTGAGTTGGTTATTTGACAGCTTAAGGGCATCTATGACGTGAGAAAAGACACTTTGAAGCCCTATCACTATACTGTAAAAGCATATATGGCCCAGTTTGAGGATGTATCCTTGAGTCACATTTCTAGGAGGCTAAACTCGCAGGTCGATGCACTCACAAAACTTGGGGCTACAATTCAATTGTCCTCACCAGGGCCCATGCTTGTTTGGGTGGCAGAGTGGAGACACAACTGAGAACCAAGGTGGAAGTGGATGATGAGAGAAATCTCTTCCCCGAGTGCCCATCTTATCCATTTGGAGCACTTTTATCAGTCAAAGAAGTTATTAAGACCGAATACGAAATGGCACGGAGTCAAGGAGCCAAGGTTAAAAAATAGGAACCGAAATTCTTTACCCAATATGCATGAAAATCGAGCAGGTAAAAGATTGGAGAGAACCCATCATTAACTTTATAAAACATGGTAGTCTCCCAGAAGATCATCTCGAGTGCAAATGTCTACCAAGTATACCCTCCTTGAAGGAGATGCTCTCTTCAAATGGTCATTCGATGGTATTCTTCTTAGATGTGTGGACATGCAAGAAGCAAATAAGGTGCTGGAAGAAGTACACTCAGGCATCTGTGGATTGCATCAGTGCGGCCCTAAGCTCTATGAATGGATACACAGACAAGGGTACTATTGGCCTTCGATGATTGCTGATTCCATAAACTATGTCAAGAAGTGCCAAATACACTCGAGCCTTGTTCATCAACCTCTAGAGCCCTTACATCCTACAGTGGCAGCATGGCCCTTCTCACAATGGGGTATGGACATTATAGGACCTATTGACCCTCCTTTGGTTATAGATCATGTCTTCATTCTAGCTGCAACATATTCCAAGTGGGCTGAAGTGGTCCCCCTTAAGCAAGTTCATAGGACCACGGTAGTTAATTTCATGCGACATCACATTATATATCAGTTCGAAGTACCTTATCGTATTCTGACAGCGACCCTCACATCGATTGCTTGGTTAACCACTTCGATTTCGAGTGAAAGTACTTAACTATTTATCACCCTCGAGCCAACAGATTAGCTGAGGTTTTCAATAAGACCCTATGCAACATTTTAAGGAAATATGTATCGTAGACGAAGAAGAACTGGCATGAGAAGCTTTTGAAAGCCTTGTGAGCCTATCACACTACCATGCGAAATGCCACCGATTCCACTCCTTATTCCCTGGTCTAAGGTGGTGAAGCAGTTTTACCTCTTGAAATTCAAATCCCTTCATTGTGTGTCTCTATACATTAAGGACGAACCAAAGATGAGAGAGTCAAACTTCAGTATCAAGAATTGGATGCAACTTGATGAAAAGAGGTTGGAAGCTCAGCAGAACCTCGAACTCAACAAGGGGAGAATGAAGAGGGCTTTTGAAAATTCAATCAAAGTTCGCTCATTCACCCGTGCGGATCTGGCTCTTGCCCTCAAGAGGCCGATTGTTATGCATGGGAGGTGTAAAGGGAAGTTTGAACCCAAGTGGGAAGGTCCCTTTATAGTCAAGAAGTTCTCACCAAATGGAGCTTACTGGTTAAGTGCCTTGATCTCGCCCTCTGAATCAGGATGATACGGTGGCACTCGAACTCAAGAATAAATAAAATTTTATTGATGCTTCTGTGAAATGAATTGAAGGTCCTTTACAATTTGGCTTTGGATGTTTATATAGAATTGGGCCCAAACATGGGTGGATGCCTAAAAACTACCTAAAATTGAAGATAATTACAATTTAATTGAATTAAAAAAAATCTAAAAATGGGTGCAAAAGGATTGTATTGCCCCTGCCTAACAATGTGCGTGTGTGGAATTTCGGAACAGTCCCTGCTGCTGCCCAAGAACTTGCATGATCGTCCATGACTAATCCGGGGTTGCTTTTATGCCCGTTTGATTGAAAGATGATGGTTTTCTTGTAGGGCTCGACATGACAATTGATTTGATACCAACTTCTAGCCATGAATCATGTTTTTGAGCCATGATCCTGAGACTTGAATTTTGAATGAATCTTGAAAATTTTGGATCGATTGTCTGTTCAATCCTTGATGTTTTTCTTCTGTTTCTTTGCTGAATCACACTGAGCATGCGTCACGATCACGTTGCATCAAATGCAGCTCGATTTCATGTTCGGATGAAGATTTGTCATCTTGTGTTTTTGGCTGAAATCTTGAAATCTGGTGGCCAGAATTTACAGTAACTTTGACGCCTCCATGTGTGAAATCCAACCATTCATCATATGTGAGGTTTGGATAAGAGATAGCCTTGGACCTTACGCACATGATGCAATTAGTTTCATGCTGATCATGGGGTGTACCACATATCGAAATGTTCGTTTTGATTAGACGAACATGCTCACAAAATTTGAGAGAGATCCGTCTTGGAACAAGTGAGATATAGGCCCCAAAAGTCACTACTCGTGATTATAATAACAACCATTTTTAATGGTGTTTTGGTGCGGGGTGGCCACACAAGAGTAGTGTGTGGCTTGCCTCTTTTTAGTATTTTACCCATAATTTTATCCTGGAGTACCCGATTAAGCTGAAACTTGACTTATAGGGTCCAATGGCAGTGGTCGCACAGCCATTTGATGCACCAAAAATATAGTTCTAGTTATGGGGCCAATTTCAAGTGTTAGAGGCCGATTATGAGATTGTCAAAATTTCCATTGTTTTGTAGGCTTTATTGACCCGCTTCCTCTTGATTTTGCATCAAGGACCAAGGTCTTGAAAAATGTGTTCAAATAGCTTGTCCCGACGAATGTTGTGCTTTGAGAGAAGTGAGAAGAACAAAGATTGAAAAATTTCCTTCGGCTTTATTACTTTTTTCTTCATAGCCATAGGACCACGAGAACGTCGAGGAGATTCACGCAATGGTGCAACTAGGATGCTCAGATGTAGGGATGCATTGTTCGCGGGTCCATCCGTGGAAACTTAAGGGGGAGAAGAGACATTTTTAAGGTATCTTATGGAAGCTCTCACCCTCATGTGCACTGTTTGTGATTATGAAGTTTAGGATTTTGTACGAACCTCATCAGTCAAAATCAAGCCCATTTGGTAATTGAGTGCCATGTCGAAGGACAATGTTCCCATTTGATCTAGATTTGTTTGTCTTTGAATAGACATCCAAAGGGCCTTTGGTTTGCGATGTTTGGTACTACACTAGGTTTGCTTTTGATAAGCAGGGTACCTATATGGGTCCCATCCTGTTAAGTTCAGTCGGGGGCATTTTCTTAGCCGGTCCAAAAAGTCTGGGCTTGTCGGTTAGGGAGGGATTTTGGCTAGGCGTCACCCTGAAATCTTTGGTAGGTTTGACCCTGGCTTTGTTAGTTTCCTACCTTCGTGGGTGTCTTTGGTTTGTCGGAATGAGTTTCTTGTTTATTTGTTTTGTTGAAGAGCCTTTTGTCGACAGTCGTCTGCGTTGTGCACCAGTTGTTCCTTGGTGGGTAGGGTACCGCAGTTTATCAAGGTGATCAGCTCTAGGTATAACCCCTACCCACTCCCATGCAGGTCGTTACATAGCAGGTCAAAAGTCATGGCTGACTTGGCCTTCTCAAGGTGTCTCTAGCATGTTGGAGTACATTTGTAACCTCCTAGGAATGATGCTCTTCTTCATGAGACTTGTCTTGCTTTCTCAAAGAATCTTCTGTCCTTCGAGTCCTTTTTGCGACTAGGCTCAGACTGTCAAAGTTTTTTCCTTTAAAGGCTCATATTTTTGAGGCCTTGGTACGGTGACGCCAAGGATTTTTCTTTCTTTGAGTGTGGGTTGAAGCTGCCGGTTGAGGCGAGTGCTGCAGCAACCTGTTCATTGGTCCAAGCGTCCATTGTGGATTTTCACTTGATCTTGGGAAGTGGCGCCGTAGAGATAGTTTTCACCAACTTCCTTTTATTTGGGGCTCTTTTTCTCATGACCTTTCGACCATGTCCACCCTTATTCTTCCATTTTTACTCACAATGCCCTTTTGGGTTTTCACCGTGCTCGGTTTTTGTTCATGGAACTCTTTTACTCATGGTTTCGTGACCATGCCTATCCATCATTTTTACTCATGGCGTTCCCTTATTAAGGTATACACCATGCCCATTATTTTTGTGAAGGCGCGTTTAAGGTCATGCCTCTGGGACTTGTATAAAGCCTTTTAACGTCATGCAGCCAGGACATGCACTCTAGTTTAGGGTCATACAGTTGGACCGTTGTGGAGATGAATGGCAGTCTGTGGAGGCCATGGAGTGAGTATGGCAGTAATTTTTTCTCACTTTTTGGGAGATGGCATGAGGCTACCTATGAAAGATGGATGATGTACGAAAGGTGAGTGAAAAATGGTGACCCACTAGCTTACAATGAGTATGGGTGACGGGAAGGTTCACCATTTTGTGAGCAGAGGTGAGACTCACTGGGGAATGCAGGATGATGAAGTAAATGGACTCATTGAGGACGTAATGAAGGTTGTGCACGCGTAAGGAAGACGTGCATGAAGATGCACGTAAAAGGTGTGGCGTGTATGTGGGGGTGAGTTTATGGTCATACCTTAGGGACTTATGCAAAGCAATTTATCGTCTTGCGGCCAGGACATGCACTATGGTTTAGGGTCATATAGCTTAGACCGTGGTTATGCAGTTTTAAAGTCATGCCACTAGGACCATGTAGTTTAAGGTCGTGCAACTAGACCTCTGCTACAGTTTATGATCGTATAGTTTGGACCGTGGTGCTGAGCCTATTAACATCATGTGGCTAGACATGTACTATAGTTTAAAGTCATATAGCTCAAACCATGCAGTTTAGGGTCGTGCAGTTAGACCTTCGCTATAGTTTATGGTCGTATAGTTTGGACTGTGCCATTTAAGGTAGTGCACTTAGACTAAGGCTGTGCAGTTGAAGGTCGTGCAACGTGGATCGAGCCATGCAGTTTCAAGTCATGTAGTGCGGACCGTGGCCATGCAGTTTAAGGTCATGCAGCACGGACCATGGCCATGCAATTTAAGGTAATGTAGCGCGGACCGTAGCCATGCAATTTAAGGTCATGCAGTGCGGACCATGGCCATGCAGTTTAAGGTCATGCGGCACGGACCGTGGCCATGCAGTTTAAGGTCATGTAGCGTGGACCATGGCCATGTAGTTTAAGGTCATGTAGCGAGGAATGTGGCCATGCAGTTTAAGGTCATGCAATGCGGATTGTGGCCATGCAGTTTAAGGTCATGCAACATAGACTATGGCCATGCAGTTTAAGGTCATGCAGTGTGGACCATGGCCATGCAGTTTAAGGTCATGCAGCACGGATCGTGGTCATGCAGCACGGATCGTGGCCATACCATTTAAGGTCATGTAGCATAGACTGTGGCTTGGGTCGTCATGTAGGTTAGACTCCATGGGAATAGGTTTTTGGATGGCAATCTGATCCACTGGGGGAAAAATAGGTAAGACCAACAAGGAGTTCAAATAGGAATGTCGACCTCATTAGGGAAAAGGGGAAAAATGTGGGTCTTTTATATCCTTGAGGACGAAATAAATAAGTGTGAGGCAGACCACTGGGGGTCGCAACAACAAAAATGACCCTAACTCCACTGGGGATAATAAGCTGTAGTACGAGTATGACTCTCCTACTGAGAATGAGAAGTCATGACCTGAGTTTGAATGACCTGGATTCCACTTTGCTGGGGATAATAGGTCAGAGTCAAGGTGAAACTTCACTGGGGATAATAGGTCAGAGTTAAGGTGCAACTTCACTAGGGATAATAATAATAAGACAAACACAGATTTAGCATTGGGTGTGTGACAATGGACTGTTTATAACATAGTCGGCACCGGTCGCTGTGACCATTATTTCTTTTGACAGCTTAGTCAGCGACGAGTCTTCGAAAATGCAATCGGCGCTGAAAACGACCAACACACTTCTAAATGACACAGTCGGCGTTGAGAATGGCCCATGCTATCGTGTGAACACAGCCGGCGCTAAGTTGCTGCGCACTAAGCTGGCGCTAGGGTTGTTGAAATGCAGTCGGCGCTAGGTAACTTTGACCGCGTGGCAGAGCTCGACCCAGTCCTCATCTGTGCATCATGGCATTTGATGAGGTGGCAATATAACTTTACTCGGGCCTCTAGTCAAAGCCACCCAGTCTGGCCCGTTTGTCGCTTGGATTTCCAGGATACGGCTAGAATTCGTAGTTTGTGAGGGACAATTAAGGGAAAATTTTGCTATATAAAGGGGGTAAAAGCCCCATTTCCCCTAATTTTCACAGAAGGTAAAAAAGACTTAAGCAAAAAATTTTTAATGGTGAGAAGAGGGTTCCCGGTGGAAGCTTCGGTAAGCAGTGGGGTTCTGGCAACAGTTAGCAGAATATTTGTCAGCAAGCAGGGAACATTTCCGTGGGCACAAGAGGACACTTAGAAGAGAAGTAGCGAAGGATCCCTTGAAGTTGCCGGAGCTTCACAGCCGGCACAGGGGTTTTTTCAGGGAAACTCCAAGTGTGGTTTTCGAGGGTAGAAGAGGTGGGAAGTGTGGCAGTGGGCATTTTCACTTGTTTTGGGAATTTTTCAGGGGATTTTTGGACTGTTTCAGGTAACTTGGTAGCGTTTGGGGACATTTTCCAGCAGCGGCAGGGGAGTTCCGACAGGAAATTGAAGGGTCCAGGGAAATAGACCGTCACTAGAGGTGGACGGTCTTAGGGAAGGTGAACGGTTGTAGGAAGACAAACAGTTGACCATGAAAATCATGCAACCCTTAGGGAGGCAAAGCATCTTAGGCCTTGAAAAAGAGGGGTTTCGGGAATCAAGGAGATGCGTAGAAATGAAAAGTCATCGGGAGGTGAACAACCGAGGCTGCGAACACAACTGGCGCTGACATAAAATACGAAGTTGGCGGCAGACCTCAGTATCATAGCCAGCACTAGAGTTTAAGACACTCAGCCAACACTACCCTTTTTGGGAGCACAGTCGACACTGATCATCAAGAAAACCATCCGGCACGGGGAGTTATCAGTGCAGCCAGTGCTAGCTTTTAGAAGACAACCAGTGCTGACATGAGACGGTGCTCATCAGCGCATGGTCAGCATCATGATGCATCTTGTGTGGCTGGCATGTGACAGTGAGTCATGTGGTAATTATTACGCACGGTAATGAGCCATATGTGGTAGTGTTCATGCATGGCACTGACTTAGGTCAGTAAAGGGTGGTGGTCGGTGGTAAGGATTGGCTTATGATTCTCGTTGGAAGCCGAGTCCTCGAGCACAACAGTGAAGTCCATGTTGTTATGCGGAAGGGCATCCACTGTGAACAGGGTATGCTCTCCATCATAGGTTAGTTCCTTGCTAGATAAGTCTACTTTGTATGTTTGATATACCCATCAGATGAATTGAAGCTAACTCGGAAATGGTTAGCTTCTTCTTTTGGCATGTAACCGTCCTTTTATGGTGGCACTCGTCAGATGAATTGAAGCTGACTCTCCAAGTGGTTTTGCTTCTTCTTCATAATGAGGCTGCTTCTTTGGTGGGTTTGCTTCTTCTTAGGAGGCCAATTCTTTCGTGGGTTTGTTTCTTCTAGGAGAGCAATTCTTTGGTGGGTTTTCTTCTTGTAGGAGAGCAATTCTTCCATGGGTTTGCTTCTTCAAAGAGAGAAATTCTTTTGGCCTATAACCGTCTTCTTATCCTCAGATGCAAGAGAAAAACTACAGATTTTGGTTTGTAATCGTCCTCTTATCCTCAAATGCAAGAGCAAAACTACATATTTTGGTTTGTAACCGTCCACTTATCCTCAGATGCAAGAGAATTGTAACCTCCCTAATAATGGGCTTTTTGGCTTGTAAATTGTAACTCCTTTTTAATGCAATAAAAAGTATTTAAACTTTGTCTTGCTTTCTTTACATTGAGTTTCTTTTCTTGAATATGCATCATGGATATTATTTCTGTAAGTATCGCCCATCGATAGGGGGCAATGCCTCCTCTCCGTCAGGATGTGCTAGTATGTAAGCTCCATTTGGCGAGAGATTTTTTACTATAAAGGGACGTTCACACTTGGGTTCAAACTTCCCTTACATCGACCATCTCTTAACGGCCAGAACTAGATCCCCACGGGGGAACGAGAACCCTCTTCATTCTCCCTTGGTTGAGTTCGAGGTTCTGCTGAGCATCTAACCTCTTTTCATCAAGTGCATCCAATTCTTGATATCAAAGTTTGAATCTCTCATCTTCAGTCAGTCCTTGATGTACAACAGCACGTAATGAAGGGATCTGAATTTTGAGAGGTAAAATTGCTTCACCCCCACAGACCAGAGAGTAAGGAGTGGAATTAGTAGCATTTCGTGTAGTAGTACGATAAGCCCATAGTCCTTCGGGAAGCTTCTCGTGCCAGTTCTTCTTCATTTTTTATATCGATTTTTGAAGGCTTCTGCCAGGCCATTTGCCCCAGGGTGATACATAGTCGAGTATCTCCATTTGAAACTGAATTGGTTAACCAAGCGATCAATATGATGACTTTGAAATTGAGGGCCATTGTCAGAGGTAATTCAGTCGGGCACCCCAAATCGGTATATAATGTGAAGTCAGATGAAGTTGGCCACTATGGTACCAGGAACTTGCGTAAGGGGGACCGCTTCAGCCCACTTAGAGAAATAATCTGTTGCAACTAAGACATGACCCATTATCGAAAGAGGGTCAATTGGCCCTACAATGTCCATACCCCATTGTGAGAAGGGCCATGACGCCACTGTAGGTGTAAGGGCTCTCTGGAGGTTGATGAACAAGGCTTGATGTCATCGAGGGCTGCTTGACATGCTTCATCCCAGATGAATGGGGTATCTTTCTTTAACAGGTGCGTAAAGGGTTTACAGCGACCTGAGAGGTTTGAGATGAACCTGTGGATGTGTGCCAGCTACCCTTGAAGAGAGTGCAACTCTCATAATGTAGTTGCTGATGACATTTCTTGGATCGCCTTAATCTTTACTAGCTTAACTTGAAGCCCTCGATGTCTGACAATGAACCCCAAGAACTTTCCTGAATTCACACTAAAAGCATATTTCAGCGAGTTCATTTTAAGTTGATGAAGGCGTAGTAGCTCAAATACCTTTTGCAGATCTATCATGTGAGCATCCTTCTCTTCTAATTTTACCACCAGGTCATCCACATAGTACTCAACCTCCTTGTACATCATGTCTTTGAAGATGGTCATCCTTGCTCTCTGGTACTTGACTTCACGAATGAAGCATGCTTGTCTAAGTTTGGTAACTTCAACATCTATTTGTATTTCAAGGTCAGGCCTGAACCTTCTTGATTTTTGCTTGACAGGTTTGACAGCCGGATCAATGCCAAGACGGTGAATGGCGACTTGAGAGTCTAAACCAAGCATCTCATGGTAATGCCAAGCAAAGATGTATCGGTTTGCTTGCAAGAAGGTAGTGAAATATTTTTTCTCTTCTGGAGACATATTCGCTGAAATGAAAGTGGGTCTGGGGTCAGCTTTGTCTCCAAGAATTATCTCCTCGAGCTCGTCAGTTGTGGCCTAATCGCATTCTTCCCATTCTTCTGGGGCCTCCTACAACTCTTCATCATTGTTTTCATAGGTCTTTTGATCGACGTCAAGTGCAGAGACCCATGACCCTCACATCTCTGCCTCCGACAGAGCTCCAGGGTAGATCATTATTTATGCACCTTTCTCAAATTGAGGAACAACATGATCATCCGTAAACATGGACTACATCTCAGGCTGCAGGACTTCGACTTGGGGCTTACAGGGCATTTGAGATTCGACGATTGTGGGGAGAGAAGTGTCCTTGTACGAATCGCATAGTCTTTGCATGGGTGACTCCAGTGTTTGCCCCGGGGTGGCTAGTACTTCACAGACTTGTAGCATGTGGCAAGATTGCTGAGAATAGAAGCTCCACCCTCTTAATTCTCTTAATCTCTATTCAAAGTTGGGCCCAGGGGGCCACTGGGGTTTCTTCGACTTTGACTTCTTGTGCTTCTTTAAAGAGGATGTCTCGGCTTTGGCTCGAGCTGCTAAAGCGTCAACAACTATTAAGAATCCAACTGCCTATGCTAGGGTCTTTCTCAATTCTTTCCATTGCGTCCTGCTTATGTTGATTCCTTTGAATTCTCTATTGAGAGCCTTGAAGTCCGAACATTTCAAGGTTTTACCCGTAGGAGACATAGGTGAAGAAAGATGAGAAGTAAAAGGAGAAGGGTTAGAAAGTGGGGGACTTGTAAAGTCATTCCCCTCATCGGACCGATCCGGGCGGATTTTAATGTCATCCCCAAGATTGGACGTGTGCAGGGAAAATTTTAGTTCTTTCCCTTGTTTAGACAGTTGGGGAGTGCTTTTAACTTCATCACCCTCATTGGACGTGTTCTAAGGAGAATATGACATGAGAACGTCTTCTTGATGAGATGGAGAAGGGAGAAGGATCGTGCCTAGGATAAAGTCCAGTAAAGTTGACAGTGGGGAAAGGGGCCTGAGAAATTCATGCTCAACTAGAGGTTGAGCCGTCTTGTTTCTCCAGCCAGCAGCCCTTGGTGCCCGTTCCCTTCTAGTTTTCTGAGGTGGTGTTTGATTTCTCTTACTGGGCTTGTGAATAGCCTTAGCTTGGCGGACTTCTTCTTATCTTAAAGACTTGAATCTACTTTGCCCATTATGGACTATCTGTGGCTGGGAAGTCGAGGGTTCAGCAGAGTTTGAATCATTATTAGGAAGGTCTTGTGTTGAGAGATCCTCTTGCACTGGTGGAGTGGTGGTTTGAGGATCACTTATGCAACATTGTATAACTCCTGACATTCCCACATTTTCTTTGCGAATATATCATGGAAACTGGTGCATTCCCACAGGTAGTGGCCCCATACTTGGTGATACGAGCACCCATGGTCCTCGGTCTCTTAAGCTAGGTGTTGGCATTGCCTTGCTTGTTTCGGTGTGATTAGACCTTCCTGAAGCATTAACTAACTAATCAAAAATACAAGACTAGCTGAAAGAGGAAGGAAAGCCACCCGCTGCACCAAACTATCAAACCATTCTCAGTAACGTAACTTGTGGAGCCAAAGCCAACGAGAACGAGTGAAGTTTAAATGAGTTTCGTTCTACAATATGAAGCTCGTTTCTAGTAGCGATCAAAGAAAACAAGTTAAGTAGCCTAATAAACACAACGCAGTGATAGAGTCAGCGAGAACAAGTTAGTTAGGAAAAGACGCTTAAAACCCCTGCGAATCGACGATTTGATAAATGTTATTCATTCTGTAATGCCGACATTCAACTAGCAGCATAAAGCAGCCTTAGACATACGGTTAGACAACTACTCTACTTATTCCCCGTCTCTCGCTCACTCCCAGATGACTTCACTCGGGTAAGCTACTTGGTTCACTTCTCCATCATTACACTACCCTCGTTGACTATAGCAAAGAAGGCGTGAAGGACAGTTACTACTATCCCGAATGCCTTCTTTAAGTCCTCAAGCCTGATATGACCCTTCTGGATTAGGGCCTCGATAATAACTTTTAGCATGTAGAAGTCATCGGTGGGGTGATTGATCCTTCGATGGTAGGCACAATAATTTTTCTGAGTGTCAAGCCTAGCTTGTTCAGGGAACTTGGCTTCTGGAAGCTTGATCCTATCCCTGGTGAAATAATCATCACAATTAAGATTCGCCGGCGGGGGTACTCGATTGTACGACTATTGTTGCTTGCTTGCCTAGGGCATTGTTTTACTGTGCTCAACCCTTTGGAGAGGTCCAAAGTTTGGGAGGGAGCCTTCTTTGGGTCATGATTATGACGGCTGCACTGATCACTCCTTTTTGTTGGCTGCCCTGAGAGTTAATTCGAGAGCTGCCATTGCCCTGGTTGTTCATTGGGTTTGTAGATGATTTTCGTGATCTGACATGGTGGCGTGATAGGCTTTCTATGTGGACTGATTTGGAAATTAGATTTGATATGGAAGTCCGATTAGAGGCCTCGATGTGTAGGGCAATTTCAGGTCGCATGTTCCGTACTCAAGTTTGGACTCCTTCCTTCTCAGGCATAGGATTTGGATGGCGATTAGCCAAATTTCTCCATCTTGATATGAACTGGTCCACGGGCTCATTCGGATCCTGGGTCAGGGTGAGAAGCTTGATGGTATGAACCTCTCTCTCGACCTCGTAGAAGTGCTGGAGAAATAGTTCTCCATTTCCTCCCAAGTATGAACTGGGTTTGAGGGAAGTCAAGCATACCATTGAAAAGCTGAGCCGTTAAGGGTTTCAACAAACTGACGGAGAAGAAATCTCCTGTCAGCCACTGTTTCTCGACATGCTGCTTGGAAGTGGGCGATATGCTGGTTCGAGGATGTGGTTCTGTTGAATAGAGGAAACTTCTCTTTCGTGTAATCTGAGGGAAATGAGACCTTGTCAATGTATGAAGGGTACGACCTTTGATAAGGGGTTACACCCTGTATCCCTGAAATTTGTCTGTTCTTTAAGCTATGGGTCACCATAGCATCAATGTCTTACTAAGAGATGAGGTGAGGGACAGAATTGTTCTATTTGGCAGAGGGAAGGAGCTGCCTTGAAGGTGCATCATCAGAGTGATGGGAGTTGACCTCATGATTAGCTGATTGTTGTGTGACATTTATATGATCAATCTTTTCCATCATCACGTGCACCATGTCTTCAAACTTGTTCATGCGGTCTTCCTGAGAGTCACCAGACTCTTTCACAACAATCACACTGACTGTTTCTCTAGGGAGGTCGGCTTTAGTTGCAGTTGAGGGCTTACAAACTTGACGGGTCGTATGCGGTAGTTAGTTCAGCAGGGGTCGTCATGCCCTAATTGGACTCCGCTTTTGTATGCTGATCGCGTGAAGACAGGTTCTCAACAGTCTTGAGACCGTGGCTGCTGAGGTGCTGGGTCATCTTCTAAGACACTAACAATAATGCAGGGCTCATGGAGCCCTTCTTCAGGCTTCGTCATCTGAAGGGGGTAGAAGGGGTTCAGGCAAAGAGGATCATCAGAGCTGGTTACCCCATCGACTTTGATTATTTGCTTGGTCAGGATTCACAGACCCCTATCGCGTTTGCCCTTGAGGTTTTGATGGACCTCGTGTCAAAACTGTGATCGGGACATTCGCTAGTTGACTCTTCTTGCACAAGAGAGGGTTGTCTCAATTAGGTGCGGCAAAGGATGAGGGTCAGTGGCTGAAGTCATCTTGGGTCAGAGAGGATGAAGGACTTGATCTTCCATTTGGTCTTTCCCCCGAGCTCTCTTGTGGGCTCCAAAGACACGACCAAAATGATGGGGCTAGTTTAAGATGGTACTCTTAGAGATGGTCTTCGAGTACCATGGATGAAGATGCTTGCTTGAAGAAGGAGGAGAAGGAAAGAACGGGGTTGACTCATGAGAATGTCAGAGTTGACGGCGAGGGGCTGTCTGTGACGGTGACATGTGTATGCCCCTTGAAGAATGATCACGGGTAACCTGGGGGTCAGCTCAGGCTCGAGCAAGTGATCTGGCCTTAGGAGGCCAAGAGCTGCCAGCAAGTGTCTGTAAGAGAACAGGTGATTGCTTGCCCCTTACAGAGTGCGCTTGTGTGTGCTGTGTAGGAGGACGAGGAGGTTGTCTCCTGTGTACTCGAGTTAGCGCACTCACGGCATCACCTTGAGCAGTGAGATGCATATAAGCAGCTTATGCAGGACCCACCCTTGGAAGGTTAGATTTTGGGTGCTGACTCAAGGTAGCCGAAGGGTTGCTCTGAGGTGTGGCTCGGGTGGGTGACGCATGAGCCTTATGATGCGTGCAAGGGGTGGAGGCCACAGGGTTTCCGCCTCGATGTGTTGAGCCTCTAGGGATAGAGACTCGTTGTGGTGGAAGAATGTGGGGGGTAACCTTGCGATGACCCACAGAAGCAATGAAAAATTGCTTGCCTTTTGCAGAGAGGGACTAGGCAGCCTTTCAGTGTACCTCGGAAGCACGACCAACAAGAGACTTGTCGGTGGCTTGGTGCATGCTATGAGCGATGGTGTATGCGCCACCTATGCAGGGACCCTTGGTGGAGGTTCGACCAGAGCGAGGAGATGGGGAGTGAGGGACCTTTAAGTCCCCCTGCTCACACCGATCTAGGTTAAGACCTGGGAGCTAGACCTGAGGTATTTGCTCAAAAGGAGGGTTGGGAACGAAGTTGGAGGAACGTGTTCCCTGGGGACACTCAGGAATGCGGGGATGAGAAAATCCTTGATCCGGATGAGTGGGTTACAAAACTCAGCAGCCATAAGTGATGTGCGGATACATAAAATAAAAGGAGAAACTTGCCAAACAAATACGTCGATCTCACCCTTCCGATCAGGATGATCAGAAGTCATTCCTCTCAGGTTTTGATGTGACTCAGGACTTTTTGAGATCACTCTCTCGAGAACCACTTTCGAGAACAAGGGAAGGTATTACCAATCGATGGAGAGGAATTTAAGGTGGGTTTGAGACTTACTCGGGCTGGCTCTCATTGGAGCCCTCTTAGATCACAAAGAAAGTCCCCCCAGTCGTAAAACTGGTTCGGAATCACTTCCCTTGGCTTGTACTCTCTTTTTTTTTGGAATCACACATATATGGCAAATGTTATAAGACAGGTGGGTCAACAGACCTCACCTTGCCTTTTTTATGAACGTACACAAGCGTGCACATTTACAAGAAGAAGAGAAGAATAAGAGAAGGAAGATGGGAGAGAGAAGAATTTGGCCAGACGGAGAGATCAGCACAGTGGCTAGGCTGGTGGGCAACTAGCCTGACGTAATAATAAAATGGGCTAGGTAAATCAGACCGACTCAACAGAATTACTACTAAACATCAATAACGATACTGACTAGCAAGACATGATGGTTAGTCTGTCATGAAAATAAAGCAGGGACAGTAATTCTGACACAACAACATTATGGCTAGACGATAGGACTACCGTGATAGGCTAATCTCAACCCCTCTAAATCAAATGAAAGAATAATAAAAAGAGTGAAGATCATAAAGAAAGAATAAGAAGTAAGATAAGAGAAGAAGAAGAGGAAGAGAAAGAAAGGAGAAGAAGAAGAGGAAGAGAAAGAAAGGAAGAGAAGAGTGTGATAGACAAAAGAAGAACATAGATGGCCCTAAGCGTCACCGACTGTATTAGGCAAAGACGAGGAAGAGGACACAGTCGGCGCTGAGCGTCGCTGACTGTGGTAGACAAAGATGAGGAAGAGGACACAGTCGACACTGAGGGTCGTCGACTGTATTTGACAAAGATGAGGAAGAGAACATAGTCGGTGCTGAGCTTCATCGGCTGTGTTAGACAAAGAAGAGAGAGAGAACACAGTCGATGCTGAGCATCGTCGGCTGTGTTAGACAAAGAAGAGAGAGAACACAGTTGACGCTGAGCATCGACAACTGCATTGGATAAAGAAGAGAGAGAGAACACAGTCAGTGCTAAGCATTGCCTACTGTGTTAAACAAAGAAGAGAGAGAAGATGCAGTCGGCATCAAGCTTCACTGACTGTGCTAGACAGAGAAGAGAGAGAAGACACAATTGACACTAAACTTCACTAACTGTGTTGATTAGAGAAGAGAGAGAGGGACACAAGTGACGTTGAGCATCGTTGGTTGG
This sequence comes from Amborella trichopoda, assembly GCF_054954075.1. Lineage (NCBI taxonomy): Eukaryota > Viridiplantae > Streptophyta > Magnoliopsida > Amborellales > Amborellaceae > Amborella > Amborella trichopoda. The sequence goes on along the minus strand of NC_142336.1, from coordinate 19,471,542 downwards.
GTTAGGCAAAGAGGAAAGAGAGAGTGATAGAGATGAGAAGAAGAGAGCGAAAGGGAGAGAGAAGAGAGAGACAGAGAGACATGTGAAGAGGAGAGAGGAAGAGAGATATAGATAAGAAGAGAGATAGAGACAAGAAGAAGAAAGAGAAATGGATAGAAATGAGAAGAAGAGATTAAGAGGAAGAAGAGGAGAGATAAAGAGGGGAGGAGAGAGAAAGGGGAAGAAGAAGAGAGGAGAGAGAAGAGAAAGAAGAGGAGAGAAAAAGAGGGGAGGAGAGAGAAAGTTACTTACTTAAGGGTACCGATCCTTTTCTTCTCTCTCCTCTCTCTCTCCAAGACGCACCCACGAACTCAAGAAGAAATTGAAACTCTATTGATGCTTCTATGAAATGAATCGAAGGTCCTTTACAATTTGGCTTTGCATATTTATATAGAATTGGGCCCAAACATGGGTGGACGCTCAAACCCTACCTAAAATTGAAGATAATTATAATTTAATTAAATTAAAATAAATTCTAAAAATGGGTGCAAAATGATTGTTTTTCCCATGCCTAAGAATGTGTGGAATTTCAAAACAGTCCCTACTATTGCCAAAGAACTTGCGTGATCTGCAATGACTGATCTGGGGTTTCTCTGATGCCTGTTTGATCGAAAGATGATGGTTTTCTTGTGGGGCTCGACATGGCGATTGATTTGATACTAACTTCAAGCCATGAATCATGTTTTTGAACCATGATCTTGAGACTTGAATTTTGGATGAATATTGAAAATTTGGATTGATTGTGTGTTCGTTCCCTGATGTTTTTCTTTCGTTTCTTCGCTGAATCACACTGAGCATGTTGTCATGATCACGTTGCAACAAACACAGCTCGATTTCGTGTCGGGATGAAGATTTTGTTGTCTTGAGTTTTTGACCGGATTCTTGAAATTCAACGGTCGGAATTTACAGTAAATTCCAACCGTTCATCGTACGCTAGGTTGGGACCAGAGATAGCCTCGGACCTTATGCACATAACACAATTAATTTCATGCTGACCAGGTATGTGAGCATCGTGATTTTGCTGCCTGAGTGCGACGTGCTACTGTTAAATTGTCTACAACTTTCTTCACGGATCAACAACTTTTCTATAGTATTTCGCCCTATTTGAGCACCATCATGAGGTGTACCACATATCGAAACGCTCGTCTTGATGAGACGAACATGCTCACAAAATTTTAGAGCGATCCATCTTGGAACGAGTGTGATATAGGCCTCAAAAGTCATTCCTCGTGACTATAAAAATAGCCACCTTTAATGGTGTTTTGGTGCAGGGTGGCCACACAGGAATAGTGCGTGGCCTACCCCTTTTAAGTATTTTACCCATAACTTTATCTTGGAGTGCCCGATTAAGCTGAAACATGACCCATAGGGGTTTTCGACCATGTCAGATCCAATGACAGTGGTCCAATAGCCGTTTGACGTACCAAAAATATAGCTCTAGTTATGGGGTCCATTTCAAGTTGTTATAGGCCTATTTTGTCGAAATTGGTTTCTTTGTGTTCACTGCCCTAGAGATATCTGATTGTGATAAAAATTGGTAGGTGGTCTTTTGGAATGCTAATGAAGGTGTTGACAAATTCTGGCATCATTCTGAGACTATCAAAATTTCCACTTCTTTTAGGCTTTATTGACCTGCTTCCTCTTGATTCTACATCAGGGACCAAGGTGCTGAAAAATGTGTTCAAACACTTACATACTGGCACATCCTAATGGAGAGGAAGAAAATCCTCACATCAATGGGCGATACTTAAAGAAATACTACCCATGATGCTAAAAAAGACTTAATGCGCAACAACAAAGAGTTAAAAAGGACAATAAAAAGATGGCAAGAAAGACAGTTCAAACAAGGTTTAAATATTTTTATTGTATTAGTAGAAGTTACAAGCCAAAATGGCCCATCATTAGGGAGGTTACAAATATATCATCCAGTATTGCTCTCGCAAAGAGAATATCTGCGACGGAATGTCGCTCTTGCATCTGAGGAAAAGAAGACGATTGACCCCAAGTGTCGCTCTTGCATCTGAGAAAAAGAATACGGTTGACCTCAGTGTTGCTCTTACATCTGAGGAGAGGACGGTTACAAGCTAAAAATTGCTCTCGCATCAGAAGCGTTGCTCTTGCATCTGAGGAGAGGATGGTTACAGGCAAAAATTGCTCTTACATCAGAAGCGTTGCTCTTGCATTTGAGGAGGAGAGGACAGTTACAGGCCAAAAGTGGCTTTCACAATCGGAGAAGGTGGAAGCGCTTTGATGGAGTATACCAGTCATACAAAGCAGACTTCTCTAGCAAGGAACCGGCCTATGATGGACAGCATACCCTGCTCACAGTGGAGGCCATTCCACAAAACAACATGGAGTTCACAATTATGCTCGAGGACTTGGCTTCCAATAGGCTTCATAAGCCAGACCTCACCATTGGTTACCACCCCTTCCCAACCCAAGTCATCGTCGTGCATGATCACAACAAAACACGATTCACCGACGTTCATCAAAGGATCGAGCGAACAGCAACTGCCGTGCACCATTAATACCGGGCGCATCATGTTGCTAGCCACGTGCCACTAAGGCACTGACTAGCACCGCAAAAGACTAGAGCTGGCTGTGTCTTCAAACAAAAACTAATGGAGACTTTGTTTCTGAAAGCCCAGCGCTGGCTGTGTGGCTGTGTTTCTAAGACCCATGGTGGGCTGCGTTTTCCTAAAAGCTAACGCCGACCGTGTTTCTATGGGTTAGAGCTGGCTGTGTTTTCTCAAAGGCTAATGCCGGCTGTGTTGTCAGGACCCCTTGTCACCGTGACTCTTCACCTTTTGGTGACTATTTGCTACCGGTGACCTTTTGTCTCCCCGTGACTGTTCACCTCTTGGTGACCTTTCGGATCCCTACGACGGTTCACCTCCCAATGAAATTTTAGCTCCCTGTGACTGTTCACCTCTCGATGACCTTTCGTCTCCCCGCAACTGTTCACCTCCCGACGACCCTTCGTCTCCAAGTGATTGTTCACTCCTCTGTGACCTTACGACTACCCACCGAGAAATCACTTCACTCACCGAAATCCCATTGTTCCACCTTCCCCTCCTCGTTCAAATGGAAGAAAACCCTGTAAACCAATGGAAGTTTTCTGTCAAACTTGGATCCCTTTCGCCTTCTACAGATCCCCAAAACCATTGTCAAAATCTCTGAAGCTCCCCAACGAACCCCCTGTCTTTCTCACTACCCTCGCAACAAACTCCTGCAACCTCACGAATGCTCTTGCGTTCTCTTTAGTTCTCTTTATTCTCAAGCTGGAACCTTCTCCTGCTTGCCAGTAAACTCCTGCAAAACTTCACTCAAATACCATGTGTTTTAACCTGAGTTCTTGGAAGCTCTCTCTCTCTATTAAACTTAACGGTTTTACCTTCGATAAATGGTAAAAATGGGGTATATCTCCTTATATAGGCAAAGCTTCTTTGAAGTGCCCACCACAAACCAGGAATGCCAGGCATGTCCTTGAAGGCTAAACTACGATGGGTAGGACAGGGTCAGGCTCGAACCTGAGGCTCAAATGAAATTTTACCATTACTCATGAAAACTCAAGCACTAAAGACTAGGACGGGACCGGGTCGGGCTCGAGCCCATGGCCTGAACACTAACCCGTACCCAGCGCTAGATGTGTTCTCAATGACCCAATGTCGGCTGTGTTCTCAATGGCTATGTTCTAAGTGAAGTAACGCCTGTTGTGTTCTCAAAGACCCAGCGCCGACTGTGTTCTCAAGAATTAACGTCGGCTGTGTTTTCAAGTTTACCGCCGCATGTGTCGTCACCACACATGTTAGTGCCACATGTGTTACCTCCGCCCATGCTGATGTCGCACGCGTCAATGCTGCTACCATTCAACACCACCACTGTGTGCATTACGCTCCCCATGCTAGTGCTGCTCATGTCTTAGTGCTGTGTGCTAGAACCTGGTCACTGCCATGTGTGTCTTATCACTATCCCCAGTGGAGTTGCACCCAGGCTGTGACTTGTCATCCCTAGTAGAGTTGCACCCAAGCCGATGCACCCCGTCTATGACTTGATGTCCCCAATAGGAGTCACACCCATATTCCATTATCCCCAGTGGAGTTAGGAACATTCTTACCTCTCCAACCCCCAGTGGTATGTTTCGCACAAAGCTCTCTTACCCCCAGAGTTTGAGTCTCATCTTTTACCCCCTTGGAGTAACACTTACACCCTAATCCTCAGTGAAGTTCGCTTTTGTTAGCCACTCCTCGCAGGGTCACCATCTTCATCTAAGCCTTCTGCTTGTTTATGGCCTTAACCATTTCATCCCCAAGGAATTAGATTGTTATCCACAGACCTATCCCCACCTACACGGTGACCCACACGATAGTCCGTGCTGAATGACCCTAAACTGCACAACCATGGTCCGTTCTGCATGACTCTAAACTGAACAGACATGGTCCATGCTTCATGACCCTAAAACTGCATAGCCATGGTCCAAACTACATGACCTTAAACTGTAGCGGAGGTCCTAGTTGCACAACCTTAAACTGCATAGTCCTAGTTGTATGACTTTAAATTGCACACCCACGGTCCAAGCTATATGACCTTAAACCATATTGCATGTCCTTGCCACATGACGTTAGAAGGCATAACACTATGGTCCAAACTATATGACCTTAAACGCTCGTGGAGGTCTAGTTGCACGACCTTAAACTACATGGTCCTAGTTGCATGACTCTAAACTGCATAACCGTAGCCCAAGCTATATGACCTTAAACCATAGTGCATGTCCTAACCGCATGATGATAAACTGCTTTGCATAGGTCTAGGAGACATGACCTTAAACATGTCCCCACACACTCGCACACGCCTTTTACATTCATCTTCATGCACTCCTTCTCTAACCGACCCTTTCATGTATGTGCATCACCCTCACAATGCCCCAAAAAATCCATCTTCTTTTGTTACCATTCATCATTCCCAGTGAGTCTTACCCATGATCACAAAATAACTACGGGCCATCCCATCATCCATACTCGTCGTCAGCTAGTGGGTCACCACTTTCCACCATCCATAGATAATCCATCTTTCATTGATAGCCTTGTGCCATCTCCCAAAAGTGAGTTAAAACAACCACCATATTCACTCCATACCTCAATAGACTGCCATTCATCACCACCATGGTCTAGTTGTATGACTTTAAACTGTAGTGCACGTACTGGCCACATGATGTTAAAAGGCTTCGCACAAGTCCTGAAGGCATGACCCTGGACACACCTTCAAAAAAAAAAGAAAAAAGAATGAAGGGCATGATGTATACCTGGACAAGGGAACGCCATAAGTAAAAATGACGGACGGGCATGGTCATGAAACCATGAGTAAAAGAATTATGTGAAATAAAAACCCGGGCATGGTTAAAACCCCAAAGGGAACCGTGAGTAAAAATGGAAGAAAAGGGTGGACATGGATGAAACGTCATGGGTAAAAGAGCCCCATATAAAAAGGAAGATGGTGAAAACCGTCTCTACGGCACCGCTTCCCAAGTCCAAGTGAAAACCCACAAAGGGATCTTGGACCAGTAAAAAGATTGATGCAGCGTTCGCCTTTATAGGCAGCTTTAGCCCACATTCAAAGAGAAAAATCCCTAGTGTCACAATATTAGGACCCAAAAATATAAGCTTCAAGCAAGATTCTGACAGCCTGAGTCCATTCACCAAAAGGACTCGAAGGACAGAGACTCGTCATGAAGGCAAGACAACTCTCATGAAGAAAATTACTACTCCCACGAGGCCGCTAACGCACTTCAAGATGCTAAAGACCCCCCAAGAAAGCCAAGTTAGCTAAACCTTGGACCTGTTATGTAACAACAGGATTGAGCCCTCAGGGATGCCTTAGACAAAGAAGGGAGGTACCCTGCTTGTTGAAACTGCTAGCAGTGGGCAGGGGTTATACCCAAAGCTGGTCACCTCGATAAACTGAGGTACGCTTCCCGTCGAGAATATTCTGGTGCACAACGTAGATGGACGCCAACCAAAGGCCCTTCAGCAAACCATTCAGAAAAAACAACAAAACAAACAAACCCAAACTAAATGGGAAAACTTCCCTTCAGCATGAAACTCGACTACTAGACATGCTTGATTCTGATCAACAAGGTTCATGAGAGGGTGAGGACTTTGATAGGATTGCTCAAAAAGTTTCTTACCCCCTAAGTCTCCATGGATGGACCAGTATATTGCATCTAAATGTCTGAGCATCCTAGTTACAGCATTGCGTGGATCTCCTCGGTGTTCACATGGTCCTATGGTTAGGAAGAAAAAAATAATAAAGTCGAAGGAAATTTTTCCAATGTTGTCCTTATCGCTTCTCTCAAAGCATAAAATTCGGTGAGGAAAGCTGTTTGAGCATATTTTTCAGCACCTTGGTTCCCCGATGCGGAATAAAAGAGAGGACAGTCAATAAAGCCTTGACATATAGTAAAATTCATGAAAGTCTCAGAATTTCCCTAAAACAGGTCAAAAACTTCCTAAGCACTCTAAAAGGCCACCACCAAGTTTCGTCGCAATCCGACATGTCTAAGGCAGCGTGGACAAATTTACAATTTTGAGACAATCAACCTTTAGCACCCCGAAACGGACTCCGTAACTGAAATTTCGGTGCGTCAAAGAGTTGTGGGACCACCACCATTAGATCTGGTACAGTTGAAAACACTTATAGGTCAAGTTTCGGCTTAATCGGGTGCTCCATGGCAAAATTATGAGTAAAAGATCGAAAAGGGGTAGCCCGCATAGTATTCCCTTGCGACCTTTCTGTACCAAATCACCATTAAAGGTGATTATTTTTACAGTCTCAGGCAGTGACTTTCAGGAGCTATATCTCACTTGTCTTGAGTCGGATCGAGCTCAAATTTGGTGAGCGTGTTCGTTTTGTCAAGACGAGAATATTGATATGTGGCACAACCCATGACGATACCCGATCAGGGAAAAAAATAAGAGAGAATTTGGCGATTCGTAATGATAGTTACAGAAAATTCAGCAGAGACAAGCCTCTCTCGAGCGGCCATATCACGATGCTTGCATACCTGATCGACGCGAAACCAATTACATTATGTACATAAGCTTGAGGCAATGTCTGGTTCAAACCCCACATATGATGAACAGTTGGATTCGGCACACGAAGGCATCAAAGTTGTTGCAAATTTTGGACGCTAGATTTTTAGATTCTAGCTAAAATCTTCGTCCAGACATGAAATCGAGTTGCATTTGTTGCAACATGATCGTGACGGCATTCTTAGTGCAATTCAATGAAGAAATCAAAGAAAAACGTCAAGAAACAAGCACACTATCGATCAGAAGTTTTCAAGATCTATACGAATTTCGAGGTGCATGATCGTGACCTAAAAACACCATTCATGGCTCGAAGTTGGTATCAAATCGATCATCATGACGAGCTAAAAAAGAAAGCAATAATCTTTTGACCAAATGGATGCTAGAGAAACCACAAATCATCCATGGAAGATCACATAAGTTCTAGTGCAATAGAATGGACTCTTTTGAAATTTCTTCTATTATTGGGCAGGAACAAAACTGTCCTTTTGCACCCCATTTTTAGAGTTTTTTTAATTCAATTAAATTTTAATTATTATCAATTTAGATAGTTTTTGGGAGTACAAGCATGTTTGGGCCCAATTATATAACTACATGCTAAACCTAAATGTCATGGACCCCTCATTTCTTAATCTTATGAATAAACTTTGGGAGTTTTCATGTTGAAATTGCAGGCACATATTGGAGAGAGAGGAGAGAGAAGAAAAATTTCAATACCCTTTAGTGAAGGTAACTTTCTCTCTCCTCCTCTCATCTCTCTCTCCTCTCATCTCTTTCCTCTCCTCTCTTTCAATCTCCCCTCACTTTCTCTCTCCTCTCATTTTCTTCCTCTTTTTCTCTCCTCTCTTTCTATCTCCTCCCCTCATCTATCTCTTTCTCTCTCCTCTCATTTATCTCTTTCTTTTTCCTCTCTCTTTCTTGATCTTCTTTATTCACTTTCCTTCTCTCTTTTATCTTTCCTTTATTTACTCACTTTCCTAATCTTTCTCTTCGTCCTTTCTCCCTATTCTCTTCTCTCTCTTCTTTGTTCATGCATGATGGAGCCTATCACCGGGTATGATGTCTTCCTACTCCTGGGGCATAAACAGTGAGCTGGTACTTAACCCGAGTAGTGGCCGGGCCTCTGTCAAAGTTCTCTTCTTACTCCTTTGTCATGGATGTTGGAAGCTCATTGTCTTCCATGTTTTCTCTCTCTTTTTATTCCTTTGTCAAGGACAGTGGAAGCTCATCGCCATCCATATTTTCTCTCTCCTCTTACTCATCTGTCATGAATGACGGAAGCTCATCAGTGTTCATGTTTTCTCTCTTCTTATTCCTCTATCATGAACTGTGGAAGCTCATCACCATCCATGTTTTCTCTCTCCTCTTACTCCTCTATCATGGATGGTGAAAGCTCATTACTGTTCATGTTTTCTCTTTCCTCTTACTCCTCTATTATGGACGGCGGAAGCTCATCGCTGCCCATGTTTTCTCTTTCTTCTTATTCCTCTATCATGGACAGTAGAAGCTCATCGCTGTCCGTGTTTTCTCTCTCCTCTTACTCTTCTATCATGCACAGTGAAAGCTCATGTCATGCATGTTTTCTCTCTCTTCTCACTCCTTTGTCATGGACAACTGAAGCTCATCTTCATCCATATTTTCTCTCTCTTCTCATTCATCTGTCATGGAAGGCGGAAGCTCATCGCCGTCCATGTTTTCTCTCTTCTCACTCCTATGTAATGGACAATAGAAGCTCATCACCATCCATATTTTCTCTCTCCTCTCACTCCTCTATCATGGATGACGAAAGCTCATCACCATCCATTTTTTCTCTCTTCTCACTTCTCTGTTGTGGCGGTGGAAGCTCATCGCCATCCATGTTTTCTCTCTCTTTTCACTCCTCTATCATGGACGACGGAAGCTCATCACCATCCATGTTTTCGCCTATTTCTCTCTCCTTTGTCATGAACGGTGGGAGCTCATCACCTTCCATGTTCTTTTCCCTTTCTCCCCCTCCTGTCTTGGACGACGGAAGTTCATCAACGTCCATGTTTCTCTTTTCTTTCAACTTCTTCTTACTCCTTTATTCTCTCTCATCCTTCCCCCTTTTCTCCCATATCTTTCTTCTTCTTCCTCTTTTCCTTCTCCCTTCTTCTCTCCTCTATTCCTTTATAATTTTTCTTTTCCCTCTCCTTTGATCAAGGGAGGCTAACACTGCCATGTTAGTCTCGTCATCTAGCAGTATTGTCATTGTGCTGGTCTTAGTTATCGTGCCCATCATACTGCCACGATAGGCTAGCCATAGTGCCAAGTTGGTCGATGATTGTTCTGTCGTCTAGTAGTATTATTGTTGTGTCGGTCTAGTTACCGTGCCCGTCTTGCTACCACGCCTGGTCAATCACTTGGTAGTCTAGCTATTGTGTTAGTCTTGCCACTAGGTCAAATTCTTAATTCCCCATTCCTATATTCTATCTCTTTCTTCTCCTTTCATCTATCCTCTTACCTTTTTCTTCTTTTGAATGTGCATGCCTATGTGCATTCTCCCAAAGACAAAGAGGAGTCACTTAGCCCACTTGTCTCGTAAATTAACCATGTGTGTGATTGCAGAAACAAGAGAGTACAGGCTAAGGGAGGCGATTCTGAACTAGTTGTAGGACTGGGGGGATTTCCATCGTGATCTAAGAGGGCACCCGACGAGTCAGCCCGAGTGAGTCACAGACCCAGCTGAGGTGTGTCCTGCCTCACATTGAAATTCCTCTCTCATCGGTTGGTATACTTGCCCTTGTTTCCTAACAAGGTTCCCGAGAAAGTGATCTCAAGTCCTGGGTTCCACTAAAACCAGAGACACGTGCCACAAGGTCATCCCAAGCTGAAGGGTGAAATCGACGCACCTAACCAGTCATGGGCTGGAAACCATATACTTGTAATCATTGAGTCTAAGGATCAAACCTTTGACCAGAGCCATAAAGGTATTCCTCGTAGGATGGAAATCCCCAAACTCAAGATTTTTATTTCCAAGAGCATCTTTTTAACATTGGATTTTCCTACTCAAGTATCATGTTGTCCAAGACCTTCCCAATTAGTGGTGAAAATTTGCGAGGCTAGTGTTTGAGTATCAAGTTTCTCCATCATGATCCCATGTGTGAAGATGACAACCAATACCCGACGGAGCTTTAGTGGCCTGTCTCTATCACTGTTTTGGTAGACTCCATGGAATGTGGAGAAATTACATATCAATCCCATCATGGTTTAGGCCGAAAACTTATGCTTCTTCACTTTACACATAAGAATGCAACTGTTTCAGGGTCCTTCCTTATTTTAGGCCACTTGATTTATGATAAGTGATATGTTGTTAAGAGAGATTTTGATGCGAACGGGAGACTAGTTTCATTCGGAGCTACAACAGCAGACAGGAGTGGTTGAGTCTGATTTTTCTTTCGCGTGTATGGCCAAAAAAATCCTCTCTCAAACAACCGCGGAGGGTCCGTGCGTGTTGCACATTTATGAGTATGCGCACACGTGCTCTCCTATCCGTAGTTAGGAACCAACAAAGAGGGAGATTTTACGACGGGGGTGTGTTTAGGAGCTTACCTCGTCGTTTTGGCGTTCAAGACACACCCTGGCAGTTTGCCCACTTGAAACAATTACGAAGCCCTCTGGCAGTCTACCAGCGTGGCTTAGACACAGACTCTCCTCAAGCTTTTAACTCGTAGCTCCACTCTCTCGTGCTGGAAACTGCAATGTGGATTCGGTTGTACTCCTCTATAGTGGTTTGCTCGAATGAGGGCTGACAGACAAAAAGAAGGGTGGTCAGGCCTAATTTTACTTCATGCGAATGGTGGGAAAAATCCTCTCTCAAACAACTGCTGAGGGTTCATGAGCATTGCACACATGCTCTCCTATGTGCGGATAGGAACTAACAAAGAGAGAGATTTTACGACAGGGGGTGTTTCAACGCTTACCCTGTCATTTTGGGATTTGGGACGCCTGGGCAATTTGCCTTCTTAGAACAATTACAAAGCCTTCTGGATGTCTGCCTGCACGGTTTGGACACGGACTCTCCTCAGGCTTCTCAACTCATTGCTTTGTTCTCTCTCACTGGAAACTGCAATACGGATATGGTTGTACTCCTCTATAGTGGCTCGCTTAAACGATGGCTAGCTGACGAAAGGAGGGGAAAAGGGAAAGAAGTGATGAAGATTCCCCTTTCTGCGTCGATGCTATACGCTCAAGTGATTAGAGTATTCAAAGGATTAGAGCCCTCTTGATTTTTTGACTCAGGAAGACTCCTCCCTAGACTGAGGGAGAGAGTGTAGGCATCTCTCGCATCTCAACTAGGTTGTACAGAAAGGAAGTTAGAGTGATGATATGAGAGTTGGAAACCTTTGGTTAACTTTGAGGGGTATTAGGCCAAGTGTACGTACAATAACATGATGCTATACATTACTGCGGGTATTGCGGAGTTTACGCTAGAGATGAGCGGGGAGGGAGAAAGGCCGTGGGTTCACGGAGCAAGTAACAAGTGAAGAGAGAGAAGAAAGTAAGAAGAGGGAGATAGGGTTTTGAGCCGTGCGATTAACAAAGGCTAGTGGTAGTTTCTCTCTTTGAATGTTTTCTCTCTCTTTGGCGCTAGATCTAAGGGTGGTTAGGAGCAAAAGACGAGCTTAATTCCTCTATTTCATTAATGAATGATTCATCCCTTTTACAATTTCCCTATGTTTATATTTATAGAGGATCCACAAAACAACATTGGGTGCTCAAAATTAAACCTAATTACAATTAAAAGAAATTACAATAAAATTTCAAATTTAGGAATAAAGATCAAAATGCTTCTTAAACCTTTTGTGCTAATGACAAAACCATCCCTCTCTAAGGAGCCTTTCACCATTGTCAGATCTTGGAAGCCTTTTTAGATGTTTGTGATAGTGTTTAAGATGATCGATCATGGTAGTCTTGATGCTTGTTTGTTTCTGAAGATTTTGATATCTTTTGATCGTCTTGCAGTAGACTCTTTCTTGAGCGGTGGAAACTCGGTTAGGTCGTGAACTTTTGGCCTTTGCTACAACCCAATCTATGGTGTTTCGAGTCTTTATTTTGATTGTAGATTAAAGAGGATACTTCCACAATCATTTTGCACCAATTTTTATCCGTTTTGGTCCTTGCTTGAAGTACTTTATGTTTTTGGGAGATCAATGGAAAAAGAGATTCCAGTGACCAGGCGGTCTTATTTTATTCTTTCTTGGATGTTTTGGTTTATCCGATCTTGGATTGAATGTAACAGTTATACCAGTTTGTACCCCTTCGTGATATGGTCCCATCGGGTCTATATTTTTCGATGATCTAATGTACAGTTCTTGAGTTTTTTTAGATGCCTTTTTTTTCAAAAAGCTCTGTTTTCTATGGTTTCGGGCTCATCTTCTTTCTAGAAAAACCTTTATTGTGGTTCATGTGACGAAGCATTCCATATATCGAAATGACCGGGCCATCAAGGCCTATCTTGTGTCCGAATTTGGGCTTGATTTGACTTCAATCGAGCACCAAGGGAGTGTTTACAGGTCATCTTGAGAAGTGAAGGTCACGAACTCCATGATTGGGGACTTGTTTTGATGAGAGCCCACCGTACCCTTTCGAGTTAATTTGGGCCCAAATTGTTCTTAGGAGGTTTGATTGAACCCAAATTTGTGGGATTTTTTGACGTTCTGGATGCAATGATGGTGGTATGGTATTGTTTTGAAACCCATAGCATAGAGCTGTAGTTATAAGGTCTCTTTGTGACGTGTGGTACATTTTTCAAGGTTGCATAGTGTTAACCTTATTCTGCAGTTTTCCCTTGGTCTGGCGGTGTCTTGGGCACCAGCAAGGCTAGGATTTCATTAGCTCTCTTCTTATTTTGTGTTAAGGATGCAGGTATATCAAAAATGACGTACAACAACTTGCCCCGACGGATGTTGCGCTTGGCGAGAAGTGCAACATTCAGAATGTAATTTTGTCGCCGAAGTTCATCTTTTGAATCCTTACCAAGACGTGTTTATTTCCTCTCAATGAAATATTTTTCTTCTTGATCACCGACGTTAACATGATCCTTGAGGAGGAGACCATACTAAGCTTCTTCCTAAGGGGTGACCGAAGTGGATGGTTAGATGCCTCGATCTCACCCCCGAGTTGGGTTGACCTGGTGGCACGTGTATCGGGTTTCAAAGAGAACCCGAGACTTGAGATCACTTTCTCGGGAAGCTTGTGTATAAAACAAGGGCAGGTACACCAAGCGGTGAAACATGAATTAATGTGTGAGGTGAGATATACCTCACCTAGGTTCATGACGCACTCGGGCTGACTCACGTGGGCACCCTCTAAGATCCCAATGGAAAGCCCCCTAAGCTTATGGCTGGTTCTCAATCCCTCCCTTGACCCGTTCTCCCCTATTTCTATAATTGCACACGCACATGTTAGTATACAAGACAAGTGGGTCAGAGGACCTCACTTTACCTTTAGGTGAATGCACATGAGTGTACATTCAAGGGGTAGAATAAAGAGATGGAGACCAGTCTAATGCTCACCTAGTCTTCGAGATGCAAAAAAGAGAGTAGAATAAAGAAGAGAGGAAAGAAGGAGGGAATGTTAGAAAATGAAAGATTAGTATGAATTTTAACTAATCTCTCAAAGAGGAGAAAAATAAACTCTTAGAGGCTGGTCTGCTTTTTACCCAGTACTCCAAGGAAGGAACTCTAAAGACTAGTATGGCTTTCAACCAACACTTTAAAGAAAGGGCTTTAGAGACTGGTATGACTTTCAAACGACACTTTAAAGAAAGGGCTTTAAAGACAGACATGACTTTCAACCAACTCTTTAAAGAAATGGCTCTAAAGACTGGTATGGCTTTCAACCAATAGTTTAAAGAAATGGTTCTAAAGACTATTATGGCTTTCAACCAGTACTCTAAAGAAATGGCTCTACAGACTGGTATGGCTTTCAACTAGTACTTTAAAGATGAAATGTGTGTATTTAGAAATGAATGAAGGTTAATATGGTCAAGAGAGAGAAAGAGAGTAGGAAGAAATAAAATAAGGGAAGAGATGAGGAGAAAAGAGATGATAGAGATGAATGAGAAAGAAGAAATTTAACCAGGTAGATAGACTGTCGTAGGGGCAAGACTAGTGCGATGGCTAATTTTGCATGGTAGCTAGATGGGCATGGTGGCTCTGACTGGCATGACGACTAAATGACTCAATGACAAAGCCAACACATTGATTAATCTGGCACCACGGTTAGCTTAACTTAGCAGTTATATGGACACGGTGACTCAGACCGGCGCTGTGGCTAAACTGCTTGACGACAAGATTAACTTGTCAATGCAAGGCTTAACCTGTTCTTTGGTCAGACGAGAGAAGAAAAGTAAAGAGAGAAGAGAGAGAAGAGAAAAGAGGGGAAAGAGGAAGAGTTAGAGAAGCGACAGAGAAAAGGAGAGAGGGAAGAAAGAGAGGGAAAAAGAGGAGAGATAAGAGAGATAGAAGAGAGATAAGAGAGAGAGGTCAAAAGAGTGAGATAAGAATGAGAAGAAAGGAAAGAAGAGAGATAAGAGAGAGATGAGAGAGGTAAGGGAGAGAGGAAACAAAGAGAAAGAAGAGAGAAAAGAGAGAGAGTAGAGGAGAGGGAAGATGAGACAGAAAAGAAGAAGAAAACAAGGAGAGAAGAGAGGGAAGAAAAGAGAGATGAAGAAGAAAGAGAAGAAAGAGAACATAGAAGATGAGGAAGGAAGTCATGGATGACATTAAGCACTCCGTTCATGACATGAGAGAGTTGAGAAAGGAGTCATGGACGATAATGAGCATTGTCGTTCATGACAAAAGGGAGAGAAGGAGAAAAGTCATGCACGACGGAGAGCATTGCCGTGCATGACAGGAAAGAGAGAGATGAGTGACAGTCATGGACGGCGATAGGTATTGCCATTTATAAAAGAAGAGAGAGAAAGAAAGAACATGGATGGCAATAGGCTTTGTCGTCCATGACAAGTGAGAGAGAAAGAGAATGAACATGGATGGTGATAGGTTCTGCCGTCCGTGATGGAAAGAAGAGATGAGTGAGAATGAACATGGACAACGATAGGCTCTGCCGTGCATGATAATAGCGAGAGAAAGAGAAAGAACATGGATGATGATAGGCTATGACGTCCATGACTGGGGAGAGAGAAGAAGTGACATGCATGGCAATAAGTACTATCGTGCATGACAAGTGAGATAGAGAGAAGAAAAGACATGCATGGCAATAAGCATCTCCGTGAATGTCAAGAAGGACTTAGACACGACCCGGTCCGTTGCTCCAAAAAGAGCCTAGTTTAGTGTCCTTTGCCAGAGAATAAGGAGAGACTCATCATGCGCGGCGATATGTACTATCGTACACAACAAGAGAAGGAGGAACTTAGACAGAGGCCCGGCCCACCACTCGAGAAAGGGCCTGGCTCACTGTACTCATCCCAGGAAGTCTAACAGAAGAAAGGACGTCATGGTCAGTAACAAATACCGCCGTGCATGACAAAGGAGAAAGAAGATAAGGAGAGAAAGGAAAGAGGAGAGAGAGAAAGAGAGAGAAAGAAAGAAGAAGAGAGAGAAGGAAAGAGGAAGGAGAAAGAAGAAGAGAGAGAAAGAAAGAAGAAAAGAGAGAAAGAAAAAAGAGGAGAGAAGGGAAGAAGGGGATAGAGAAAGAAAGAAGAGGAGAGAGAAAATTACCTTAACTCAAGAGTAGCATACCTTTTCTTCTCTCTCCTCTTTCTCTCTCCAAGACATGGCCCACAAACTCAAGCTAAAGCCTTAGTTTTTATTCATTCAGTTGGGGTCCATTACATTGAGATATCATGTGTATATATGGATTTTCCACTGATGCTGCTATGGTCATTGATTTTAACTAACCAAACAAAGTCCATTTTTGGTCAAAACGCAACCATTTGAAAGATCTTTGAATGGGATAAAATTTCCATGAGAAACTATTTTGAAATTCTTCTTAGACTAAAAGTTATACTTAGTTTTATGAAGGTTTTTCATTGTGGGCAGTGTTGATAAAATTTAGAACTATCACCTTGATTGGCATGATTCTTTGAACCACCAAATGGAATCCAAATGCTTTCAAATTAGCTTTGTTAGAAAGATATACGTCTTGAGTTAAACTTTGATTTTGGAACTACCACAAGTTGCTTCACAATTTGAGAATTATAGTTCAAGGTCTATCGCTGTCCCCAGTGCATCGCAGGGTGTAGCTAGTAAACCATCACCTCTTTGAACCTTTAAGTCGTCAAACGGGGTCCAATTGTCTTCAAACTAATCACCCCACCTCATTTGAAAGATAGGTATGTTTAGTACAAAACTGGTTTTGGAACCGTCTTGAAACTCTAAATGGTCCAAAGGTTATGACTCTAATGCTAAGAGCATGTCATTGCCCATGATGGCAGGAAATTGAGCGGTAAGGCTTAACTGACATAATGTTATTGTTACTTTGGTACTGTCATTGCGATACTGTTAGAATGTGAGGTGCCACTACCAAAATGTGATATTGTTACTATCATGATGAGATACTGATATCGTCATAATGTGATACTATACTGGTTATGTGATTTGTGAATGGGCACCTACTGTGTGAATGATGGTGTTGGCAGCTGAGATCTTTCCCTAACTCCCCATGATAGGGCAGAAGTCACGATGTGAATGTGATTATTTGGGAGGGTCATGCCCCCCCAGATTTATATGGGCACTATGCATTGGGTCACTCAATAGTAGTGTAACGCACTCTCGTCGGAAAGGCACAAGGCGAGGGTCGTGTCTTGCAAGGCCACTACCTATTGCCCTACAGCATGCTGGGGATGTGTGTGTGTGTGAGGGCATTACGAAGTGGGACATCCACCTATCATTGTCCTCCCTCCTGAATGAGGGTAGAGGTTTCATGCGACATGATTGGCTTAACCTGAGCAACAGAACTTATACTTTGAGAGTAGGCTTTACTAGTTCTGTAACTATGTTATGTTGCCCCTACTATATTGTCGATAATTGTATATTAGACTGCTTAATCATAATATGTTAGTTGGAAAGCATATTGGAGGACTCCACTTAGTACTTTGTGAATATATGTACACTGCATATTGATATCACTGTTATACTAGTTGGAATGCAATGGTGTAGATCTACTTACTGGGTTGTTAGCTCATTCCATCTCATTTACATAATTGTAGAGTGAAGGGTGTTGGCATATGTGCTAAAGGCGGGTGGCCGTCTGGGGGTTTGAAGGTCGAAGTTGAGAAGTTTGAAAATCCATCCTCCGAAGACTTTCATAGTATGTTTTGGTGGTATCAACAATATGATGTATATTTTATTTTGTGTATTTTGGGTCAGTAGTGCCTTGAAGGAATTGTAAGAACTTTTCGGATATTGAATGTATGAGATGGCTGTACATTTGAATTGATTTTTGTCTGTTGAGTGAATTAATTCTAGTTTTCTCTCATAGTTTGCTCTTGATTCAGTGTTTTTATGCGTTGAGCTACTCCCACCTGAGTGACGTTCGTGACCTCCAGTCGCGATTCTCATGCTTTGTCGCGCTCCGGCAGAGGTCAAGGGGCGGGGTCATGACAACCCATTCAAGTCAAACTATGGTCCCAAGGCCTTAAAGCGTCAGGCTCGAAAGCAGCCCGGCCTCAAGGTCGTATAGAGCTGGTACTCACATGAGCTGCAAGGAAGTCTCAAGCTCAAATGGGGTAAGCTCAACCTCTAGTGCTTGGAATGCCGAATCAAGGCGCAAAGAGAACCAGGATTGCTCCTCTCGAATTACCCAAATCTGATGAGCAAGTTGAGGTAATGGCTGTGAGCCATGACGAGGATGACTGAAAACCTGATGTCTCACTTCAAGATAATCTTGAATAACATCTTGGACAGGATCAAGGGACTTGAGGATGCCTGACTCGTGGTCTCCTCTCTTCAAGAGGTGAAATCTCCTCTCAAGCTGCCACACGGAGAGGAAGAAACACCTCAGCCTCCCACTATGGCCCAAACCCTGAGGCCTCCAAACCCTCCTATCTCTTTTGAAGACCAGCCCAACGTAGCTTCCCAATATATGCCATCGCTGTTCAAGGAAGAAGTTGTGTAGCAAATGATCAATAAAATCATCCAAGACTTGCAGGCGTAAAAAACATAAGAAAGTGTTTCATACCAGAAGCCCTACCCTCCTTTTATTGATAAGATCCCGTTCCCTATCGGATACCAAAAAGGGAGATTACTAGTCTTCGATGGCACGGACTCGCCTCAGTACCACGTGGCCCATTTCATGTCCGCATGCTAAGAGTCAGCTTCGGACCCTAGACTGCTGCTTTGGCAACCCGCTTTCTAATAGTACACCAGGTTGTCACCCAACTCAGTCTACTCCTGACGAGAAATGGAGTAGTTGTTCTATAAACATTTTTACGAAGCAGAGCAGGATGTCCAAGCTATAGAGCTCCTCACAATGGCTCAAAATGCGAATGAGTCAGTCGGCCAGTACATCCAGAGGTGGAGAGATCTTGCTATGTGCCGGAGCAACCCCATGCGCGAGATTGAGGCTGTGCAAAAATGCATAGGAACATGAGGAAAGAAATCTCCTAAAATGTTGAAGTCTCCAACCCCACCACTTTCTTTGACACAATTACAAAAGAAGCTAAGATCGAAAGCTTGCTAAGACATTGTGGAGGAGATCAAGCCCAAACCTCAAGGGAGGTTAAGATCGTAGCAACCGGTTTAACCCTCGTGTTAACTTACAAAAGAATCTAATCAGCACGATGGTCACGATCACCTCTTAACCTGTACCTAATGTTGCTCCTCTGCCAACATTAGATACCTCTCGGGGCTGGTTAGGTGCCTCGATCTCGCCTCTGGATTTGAATGATCTGGTGGCACATATCTCGGGTTTCAAGGGAACTGGAGACTTGAGATCGCTCTCTCGAGAACCTTGCTCAAAAATAAGGATACGTGGACCAACCGATGAGAGAGGAATTTAAGGTGGGTTTGGGACTTACTCAGGCTGGTTCATGTGGGCACCCTCTTAAATCACGAAGAAAGCCCCCCAGTCGTAGAACTGGTTTGGAATCACCTCCCTTGACCTGTATTCTCCTATTTCGACAATCACACTCACATGGTAAATGTTACAAGACATGTGGGTAAGGAGAGAGAATACACAAGCAGCATTGTACTTCTGCTGATTGTGACAAGAGAGGAAGGAGAGAGAAAACACAGGTGGTGATGTGCTTCCATTGGTTGTGATAAAAGAGAGGAAGGAGAGAGAAGACATAGGCGACGATGTGCTTTCACCGGCTGTGACAAAAGAGAGGAGTGAGAAAGAACACAAGTGGTGATGTGCTTCAGTCAGAAGAGAAAAGGGGACTTTGATAGAGGCTCAGCCCACCACTCAGGCTAAGACCTGGCTCACTGTTCATGTCTCAAAAACAGGAAGATGTCACACAGACGATAGGTCCGCCATGTGTGAATGGAGAAAAGAGAGAAGTGCAGGCAAAGAGAAAAGTGATAAACTAAAGGATGAAGGGAGAGAGTGATAGATGTGAGGGAAGGAGAGGGAAAGAGAGAGATAAAGAAAGAAGAGAGAGATAGAGATGGAAAAAGAAAAAAAGATAAAGATGAGAGAGAAAAGAGGAGAGAGAAAGTGAGATAGAGATGTTAAAGAAAAGAGGAGGAGAGAAAGTTACCTTATAGAGGGGTACCGACCCTTTTCTTCTCTCTCCAAGATTCACCAACAAACTTAAGTATGAATTGAAATCTTTATTGAATGATTGACGAATGAACCAAAGGTCCTTTTACAATTAGGCTTTGCATGTTTATGGGTGGATGCACAAAAATTACTTAAATTGATGATAATTACAATTTAATGGAATTAAAATAAATTTTAAAATTGGGTGCAAAAGGACTTTTTTGCCCCTGCTTAACAATAGATTGAATTTCAGACCAGTCCTTGCTGCTGTTCAAGAACTTGCATGATCTTCCATGACTGATCCAGGGTTGTTTTGGTGCCCATTTGATTGAAAGATGACTGTTTTCCTATAGGGCTCGGCATGACAATCAAGTTGATACCAACTTCGAGCCATGGATCGTGTCTTTAAGCCACGATCATGAGACTTGAATTTTGGATGAATCTTGAAAACATTGGATCTATAGTGCACTTGTTCCTTGATGTTTTTCTATGATTTCTTCACTGTAGTGCACTGAGCATGTTGTGACGATTGCGTGGCAACAAACGGGATATGATTTGGAGCCCAAACAAAGATTTCACAACTTTTGGGTTTTGGCTAGAATCTAGAATCGGTGGTCGAAAGTTACAGCTACTTCATTTCCTTCGCGTGAAAAATCTAATCGTTCACCATATATGAGGTTTAGACCAATGGTAGCCTTGGACGTTATGCACACGATGGAATTGGGTTTGTCTCCATCTGAAGCACGATCGTCGTGATTTGGCTACTAGAGAGAGGTGTGTTGCTGCTGATTTTTTTGCAACTTCTTCACAAATCGGTAGCTTCTCTCTAGGTTTTCTCCCTGCTCGGGCATCATCATAGGGTGTACCACATATCAAAACGCGCGTCTTGACGATACAAACATGCTCACAAAATTTGAACACGATCCAACTCCAAACGAGTGAGATATGGGTCTCGAAAGTCACTACTCATGACTGTGAAAACAACCACCTTTAATGGTGTTTTGGTGCAGAGTGGCCACGTGAAAATAGTGTGCGGCCTACCTTTTTTGGTATCTTACCCATAACTTTGTTTTGGAGTGCTCGATTATGATTAAATTTGACCCATGAGGATTTTCGACCGTGCCGGATCCAATGGCACTGGTCTCACAGCAATTTGATGCACAAAAATATAGTTTTAGTTACGGAGTCCATTTCAGGGTGCTAGAGGCTCATTTTTCTGAAATTGTATCTTTGTGTCCACTGCCTTAGACATGTCTTATTGTGACGAAACTTGGCAGGTGGCTTTTTGAACTGCTTATGACGATATTGACCAATTTTGAGACCATTTTGAGACTGTCGAGAATTCCACTATATATTAAGGCTTTATTCACCTTCTTCCTCTTTATTCTGCATCAGGGACCTAGGTGTTGAAAAATGTGTTCAAATAGCTTGCCCTGTTGAATGTTGTGCTTCTAGAGAAGCGAGAAGGCTTTATTAATTTTTCTTCCTAGCCGCAGGATCATGTGAACACCGAGGAGATTCACGTAATGCTGCAACTAGGATGCTCAGACGTTTGGATGCAATGTACAGGTCCATCCGCGGAGGCTTTAGGGGGAGAAGAGACTTTTTTGTGGGATTCTATCAAATTCCTCACCCTCAAGGGACTAATTGTGATTCTGAAGCTGAGGATTTGGTACGGGCCTTGTTAGTTAGAATCTGGCCGGTCTAGTGGCCAAGTGCCATGCTTTCAGGGCACTATTCCCATTTGGTCTGGGTTTCTTCGTCTTGGGTGGACAACAAAAAGAGCCTTTAATCAGGCTCTCATCTGTGTTGTGCATTAGATATTCCTTGGTCGGCAGGTTACCTTAGTTTATCGAAGTGACCAGCGTTGGGTATAAACCATACCCACTATTAACAGTCTCGTGTAATAGGTCCAAAGTCATGGTTGACTTAGATTTCTTGGGGCGTCTTTGGTTTGTCGGAATGACCTTCTTGTTTGTTTGTTTTGGATGGTCTGCCGAAGAGCCTTTTGTCGGTGCTCATCTACATTGTGCACCAGATATTCCTTGGCGAGTAGGGTACCTCAGTTTATCGAGGTGACCGGCTTTGGGTATAACCCCTACCCACTGTTAGCAATTTTACGTAATAGGTCAAAAGTCATGGCTAATTTAAACCTTCTTAGGGCATCTCCGGCATCTTGGAGTCTAACCTCATGAGAATAGTGTTCCTCCTCATGAGACTTGTCTTACCTTCTTGGCCAATCTTCTGTCTTTCGAATCCGTTTTGCGAATGGACTCAGGCCGTCAAAATATTTTCCTTGAAGCTCATATTTTTAGGTCCTGGTATTGTGACACCAGGGATTTTTCTTTTCAATGCGGGCTGAAGCCACCTCTTGAGATGAGTGTTGCATCAACCTGTTTATTGGTCCTAAGCATCCTTTGCGAATTTTCACTTGGACTTGGGAGACGGTTTTCATCAACTTCCTTTTTATTTGGGGCTCTTTTACCCATGACCTTTCGGCCATGTCCACCCTTATTCCTCCATTTTTTTTTTCACGATGCCCTTTCACGTTTCCACCATGTCTGGGTTCTCATTTTTACAGAACTCTTTTACTCATGGTTTCGTGACCATGCTCGTTCGTCATTTTTACTCATGGTGTTTCCTTGTTCAGGTGTACACCATGCCCGTTATTCTTCTTCCTTTTTTATGTGAAGGCGTGTTTAGGGTCATACCCTCAAGACTTGTGTGAAGCCCTTCATTGTCATGCGGCCAGGACGTGCACTACAGTCTAAGGTCATATAGTTGGACCATGGTGGTAATGAATGGTAGCCTATGGAGGCCATGGAGTGAGTATGGCGTTGGTTTTGACTCACTTTGGGGAGATGGAACAAGGCTACTTGTGAAAGATGGATAGTGTATGAATGCAAAGTGGTGACCCCCTAACTGACGGTGAGTATGGATGGTAGAATGGCTCGTCGGTTTGTGAGAACATCTCTCAGGGGAATGATGAATGGTAATGGAGTGAACAAACTCACTGGGGAGGTAATGAAGGTGGTACGTGCACGAATGGATTGGTTGGGGAAAACATGCGTGAAAATGCATGTAAAAGGAGTGTGCCCGTATGTGGGGGCGAGTTTAAGGTCATGCCTCCTGGACTTATGCTAAGCAGTTTGACGTTATGCAGCTAGGATGCGCACTATGGTTTATGGTCATATAGCTTGGACCGTGGCTATGTAGTTTAAAGTCCTACAGCTTGGACTACGTAGTTTAAGGATTGTGCAACGAGACCTTTGCTACAGTTTATGGTCATATAGTTTGGACCAGGGTGCTGAGCCTTTTAACGTCATGCTGCTAGGACATGTACTTATAGTTTAGGCTCATATAGTTTGGACTGTGCAGTTTAAGGTCATGCAGCTAGACCTCCACTACAGTTTAAGGTCATATAGTTTGGACCATGCAGTTTAGGGTCGTGCACCTAAACCAACGTTGTGCAGTATAAGGTCATGCAGTGCGAACCATTAGTGGGTCGCCATGTAGATGAGGCTTCATGGGAATAGGTCTTATAGACAACAATATTACTCCCTGAGGAACAAATGGTTAAGACTAGCAAAGGATTCAATCTGGAAGGGCAACTTCATTGGGGATAAGGAGACAAGTATCACTCCCTTAGAGGTGGAAAATTGTACTCAATAGCGAACAATTTCATTAAACATGATAAAACTCCTTAAGGATAGGTGGTTAGGTGCCTCAATCTCGCCCTCTGGATCAGGATGATCTGGAGGCACACCTCTCTGGTTTCAGGGAGACCCAGGACTTTAAGATCGCTCTCTCGGGAACCTCATTCGAGAGAAAGGGTAGGTATTACCAAATGATGAAAGAGGATTTTAAGGTGGGTTCGGGACTTACTAGGGTTGGCTCACGTGGACGCCCTATTAGATCACGAAGAAAGCCCTCTAGTCATAAAATTAGTTCGAAATCGCGTCCCTTGGCTTGTATTCTCTTATTTTATGCAATCACACACATATGAAAAATGTTATAAGATAAGTGGGTCAATAGACCTCTCCTAGCCTCTTTGGTGAATGTACACAAGCGTGCACATTCATAAGGAGAAGAGAAGAGTAAGAGAAGGAAGATGGGATAGAGAAGAATTTGACCAGGTGGGGAGATCAGCATAGTGACTAAGCTGATGGGTAATTGGCCTAACGTGATAGTAAAATGGGCTCGGTAACTCTGACCGGCTCAATAGAATTTCTACTAGATGTCAATACCGATACTGACTAGCTAGACATGATGGTTAGTCTATCATGACAATAAAGCAGGCACAGTAATTCTGGCACAACAACATTAGGGCTAGACGACAGAACTACTATGATAGACTAATCTCAACCCCTCTTAATCAAATAAAAGAATAACAGAAAGAGTGGAGATCATAAAGAAAGAATAAGAAGTAAGATAAGAGAAGAAGAAGATAATAAAAAGAAAGAGAGGGAGAGAAAGAAAGGAGGAGAAGAGCGTGAGAGAAAAGAGAAGAACACAGACGGTGAGAGCATCACCGGCTGTATTAGGTAAAGACGAGGAAGAGGACATAATCGGCGCTGAGTGTCACCGACTGTGGTAGTCAAAGATGAGGAAGTGGACATAGTCGACGTTGAGCATCGTTGGCTATGGTAGAGAAAGAAGAGAGAGAGAACACGGTCGGCACTGAGCTTCGTCGGTTGTGTTAGTCAAAGAAGAGAGAACACAATCAACATTGAGCGTCATCGACTGTGTTAGAGAAAGAAGAGAGAGAACACAGTCGGCGTTGAGCTTCACCGATTGTGTTAGACAAAGAATAGAGAGAACACAGTCGACACGGAGCATCGTCGACTGTGTTAGACAAAGAAAAGAGAGAAGACGTAGTCAGCGTTGAGCTTCACCGACTGTGCCAGATAGAGAAGAGAGAGAAGACACAATCGGCATCGAGCTTCGTCAACTATGTTGATCAGAGAAGAGAGAGAGGGACACAAACGACACTGAGCATTGTTGACTAGATTAGGTGGAGAGGAAAGAGAGAGAGATAAATACGAGAAGAAGAGAGAGAAAGGGAGATAGAGATGAGAAGAAGAGAGAGAGAGAAGAGATGAGAAGAAGAAAGAAAGAAGAGAGAAGAGAGAGAACTATATAGAGATGAGAAGAAGAGAGAAATGGATAGAGATGAGAATAAGAAAGAAATGGATAGAGATGAGAATAAGAAAGAGAAAGAGAAAGAAGAGGAGAGAGAAAGGGGGAGAAGAGGAGATAGAAAAGGGAGAGAAGAGGAGAGATAAGAGAGGGGTGGAGAGGGAAAGAGGAGGAATAAGAGAGAAAAGGGAAGAAGAGGAGAGAGAAAGAGAAGAAGAGAGAGAAAGTTACCTTATCAAAGGGTACCGACCCTTTTATTCTCTCTCAACTCTCTCTCTGCAAGATGCACCCATGATCTCAAGAAGAAATTGAAAGTTTATTGATGCTTCTGTGAAATGAACTGAAGGTCCTTTACAATTTGGCTTTACATGTTTATATAGAAATGGGTCCAAACATGGGTGGACGCTAAAAAACTACCTAAAATTGAAGATAATTACAATTTAATTGAATTAAAAGAATTCTAAAAATGGGTGCAAAATAATTGTTTTGCCCTCACCTAACAATGTGTGAAATTTTAGAACAGTCGCTGCTGCTGCCCAAGAAGTTGCACGATCTTCCATGACTGATTCGTTTGATCGAAAGATGATGGTTTTTTTATAGGGCTCGGCATGGCGATTGATTTGATTTCTACTTCGACCCATGAATCATGTTTTTTAGACATGATCTTGAGACTTGAATTTTGGATGAATCTTGAAAACTTCGAATCGATAGTGTGCTCGTTCCTTAATGTTTTTCTCTAGTTTCTTCGTTGAATCTCACTGAGCATAACATCACGATCACGTTGCAACAAATGTAGCTCAATTTCATGTCCGAATGAGGATTTCATTGTCTTGGATTTTTGTTGGAACTTGAAGTCCAACGGCTGGAATTTACAGTAATTTTGATGTCCGTGTGTGAAATCTAACCATTCGCCATATGCAGGGTTCAGATAGCCACAAACCTTATGCACATGATGCAATTGGCTTTGTGTCGATCGGGTATGTGAGTGCCATGATTTGGCCACTCAAGTGAGGCGTACTGTTGCTGAATTTTGTGCAACTTTCTTCATGGATCAGTAACTTCTCTCTAGTTTTTCTCCCTGCTCGCGGATCATCACGGGGCGTATCACATATCGAAACGCTTGTCTTGATGAGATGAACGTGCTCAATAAATTTGAGAGCGATCAGACTTGGAATGAGTGAGATATAGGTCCCAAAATTCACTGCCCATGACGGTAAAAATAGTCACCTTTAATGGTGTTTAGGGGCAGGGTGGCCACACGAGAATAGTGTGTGGCCTACCCTTTTTCAATATTTTACCCATAACTTTGTCCTTGAGTGCCCGATTAAACTGAAACTTGACCCATAGGGGTTTTCGACCTTATTAGATTCAATGGAGGTGGTTCCACAACCGTTTGATGTACCAAAAATATTGCTCTAGTTACAGGGTCCATTTCAGTGTGCTAGAGGCCAATTTTGCCAAAATTGTTTCTTTGTGTTCATTGCCTTAGAAATGTCTGATTGTGATAAAACTCTGCAGGTGGCCTTTTGGAGTGTTGATGAAGTGTTGACCAATTCTGGGGACATTCTGAGTGTTGGAGTGTTGATGAAGTCTTGATTTCTCATCAGGGACAAGTTGCTGAAAAATGTGTTCAAACAATAGGATAGCTAGGTGTGAAGCAGATCCACTAGGGTTGTAGTAATAAGAATGACCTTGACTACTTTGGGGATAAGGGACTATAGCATGGGTATCACTCCTATTGGGGATGAGAAGTCACGGCCTAGGTGGAACGACCTGGGTACCACTCCATTAGGGATAGTAGTTCACGATCAAGATGTAACTCCATTGAGGATAATACACATGATTTTAACATGAGGCATGTGGCAATGAACTGCTGAGAACACATTTGGCACTAGGCACATCCAACATTACTCCTTGGACACACAGCTGGTGCTAGGTCGTTGAAAACATAGCCGGTGTTGAGCACAATCAACATCACTTCTTAAAAACTCAGCCGACGCTGTGCCTTTCTTTAAAAAAGCAACGGCACTGAGAACGGCCAACATTGTTCCTTGAGCACTCAGTCGGCGCTGGGAATTACCAACACTGTTTCTTGAACACTTATTTGGTGCTGGTTGTTGAAAACACAACCCACACTGAGTTGTTGACAACGCAGTCGGCCCTGAGTTGAGAACACAACAGGCATTGGGTATGGGTAGTGTTTGGGCTTCGACTCGAGCTCAACCCGATCCTAGTCTCTGTTGCATAGGATTTCATGGGAGGCGATAAAATTTTTCTTGAGTCTAAGGTCAAAGCCCAACCCGATCGGGCCCATCGTCATTTGGCTTTTTAGGATGCGATTGACATTCCTAGTTTGTGAAGGATATTTATGGGAAGTCTCGCCTATATAAAGGGGTAAATCCCCTTTTTTATTATTTCACAAAGGGTAAAATGACTTAAAAGAAATTTTAATAGAGAGGGAGAGATTTCCAGTGAGAGCTCGGGTGAGCAAGCAGGGGTAGGTTCCAAATAAGAAAGAAGAAAATGCCAGTAAGCAAAATGCCGAAGTTTGCAGGGGTTTCAAGTGAAAGAGGAAGTTCACCAGGGAAACATTGAACTTCAGTCGTGATTTTGAGGGTTTTGACAAAGGGGAGTAGGGGGCGAAAGTTGCAGTAGAGGTCTGCAGGTTTTATTAGTTTTTTAGTAGTGCAAGTTGTTTTTCAGTGACTTGGGAAAACGAATGCAGAGGGTTTCCAATAGTGAAAGGGAGTTTCTGGCAGGAACCCGAAGGGCACGAGGAAACGGACCATCGCTGGAGGTAGACCATCATGGGGGAGGCGAACGGTCATCATTAGAAAGTGTGCAATCATCAGGGAGGTGAAGCATCTTAGGCCAAAAAACGAGAGGTCTCGAGAACTGAAGAGACGCGAAAAATGAAGAGTCACCAGGAGGTGACCAGTCATAGCATGGACGGAGCTGACTTAGGATATGCAGTCGGTGCTGGGCATTAAAAGCACAGTTCGAGCTGACCTTTTTAGAAACACAGCCAACACTAATCCTCAAGAAAGACAACCAACGTTGGGAGCTAGAAACACAGCCAGTGCTAGCCTTTGGAAGACACAGTCAGCGCTAGCCTAACACAATGGTTATTTGTTCCTAGTCAGCCTCATGATGCGCATGATGTTGCTCACGTGCAGCAGTGAGTTGCATGTGGTGATTGTTGCGTGCGGTGATGAGTCACGTGCAGCGATGTTCATGCACGACGCTGACTTGAGTAGGCAAAGGGTGGCGATCAATGGTATGGCCTGGCTTATGATACCCATTGGAAAACAAGTTCTCCAGCACAACAGTGAAGTCCATGTTGTTCTGTCGAAGGGCATTCACAGTGAACTGGGTATCCTCTCCATCAAAGGCCAGTTCCTTGCTAGAGAAGTCTTCTTTGTATGTTTGATATACTCGTCAAATGAATTGAAGCTGACTCGAAAATGGTTGGCTTCTTCTTCTAGCCAGTAACCATCCTCTTTGAGAACACCCTTCAGATGAATTGAAGCTCACTTCCAAGTGGTTTTGCTTCTTCTTCATGATGAGAGCATTTCTTTTTGGGATATACCCATCCTCTTATCTCAGATGCAAGAGCAGCACTATGAGTTTTGGTTTGTAATCGTCCTCTTATCCTTAAATGTAGCAACAACACTTTTGGTGTCAACTTTTCTCTTTTCCTCAAATGCAAGAGATTTGTAACCTCTCTAATAATCAGCTTTTTGGTTTGCAACTTATAACTCCTTTTTATTGCAATAAAAAGAGCTAAATTTTTTGTTTGGACTGTCCTGCTTGCTTTGCATTGAGTCTCTTTTCAATATGCATCATGGGTAGTATTTCTTTAGATATCGCCCATTGATATGGGGCATTGCCTCCTCTCTGTCAGGATGTGCAAGTATGTAAGTGGTTAAGTGCCTCGATCTCGCCCTTTGGATCTGGATGATCGGGTGGCACGCGTCTCGGGTTTCAGGGAGGCATTAGACTTTGAGATCGCTCTCTTGAGAACCTCGTTTGAGAATAAAGGCAGGTAGACCAACCGATGAGAGAGAAATTTAAGGTGGGTTCGGGACTTACTCCGGCTGGATTGAGTGGGTACCCTCTTAGATCACGAAGAACCCCAGTCATAAAACTGGTTCGAAATCACCTCCCTTGGCTTATATTCTCATGTTTTCTACAATCACACACATTTGGCAAATGTTATAACACAGGTGGGTCAACAGACCTCACCTTGCCTTTTTGGTGAATGCACATTCAAGAAGAGGAAAAAAGAATGAGAGAAGAAGGATGGGGGAGAGAAGAATTTGACCAAACAGGGAGATCAACACAATGACTAAATCGGTAAATCTACCTAACGTGGCAGTAAAATGGGCACGGTAACTTAGACTAGCTCAATAAAATTTCTACTAGATGATAGTACCAATACCGACTAGCTAGACACGGTGGCTAGTCAGTCATGGCACTAAAGCAGGCACAGTAACTCCTAACTGACACAACAACATTATGCCTAAATGACAAGACTACCATGGAGGGCTAATCTCGACCCTTCTTAATCAAACGAAAGAGTGAGAGAAAGAACGAGAAAAAAGATTAGAAAGGGAGTGTAGAGAAGAAAATGAAGGGAATAGAAATAATGGGAGAGAGACAGGAGAAGAAGAGAATAGAAAGAAGGAGAAGAGTGTGAGAGAGGGTAGAGGGAAGGACCAAAGACAGATACAGACGGCAATGAGAGAAGGAGAGAGAATGCTTAGTCAGAGATGTGCTCTACCGACCGTGACATGAAGAGAGAAGAGAGAGAAAGAAGGAGACATAAGCAGCCCTGAGCCTTCACCGGTTGTGGCGGGAGAAGAGCCATGAGAAGCCATAGCCGGTGCTAAGCCTTCGTCGACTGTGTTAGACAAAGAAGAGAGAGAGGACATAGACGATGCTAAGCCTTTGCCGGTTGTGTTAAAAGAAGAGGAGAGAGAGGACATAGGCACGCTAAAATTCACTGGCTAGGTCAGAAGAAGAAGAGAGAGGGGACACTGGCAGCGCTAGACCTTCAACAGCTGTGTCAGAAGGAGAAGAGAGAGGGGACACCGGCGGTGCTAGACCTCCACCGGCTGTGTCAAAAGGAGAAGAGAGGGAAGATAAGGTTTTTAACAGAGGCCCACCATGGGTGAATAGAGAGAAGAAACAAAAGCACGGGAAGAGAGACATGATGGACTAGAGGATGAAGAGAGAGAGAGAGAGATAAAGAGGAGAAAAAGAGAGAGCAAGAGAAATAAAGATGAGAAGAGAGGAGAGTGAAAGAGAGATAGAGATGAGAAAGGAAATGAGAAAGGGATAGAGATGAGAAAAGAGGAGAGAGAAAGAGATAAAGATGAGAAAATATGAGAGACAAAGAGAGATAGAGATGAGAAAAGAGGAGGACGAGAGAGATGAGAGAGAAAAGACAAGGAGAGAGAAAATTAACTTATCGAAGGGTATCAACCCTCTTCTCCTCTCTCCTCTTACTCTCTCTAAGATGCACCCACGAACTCAAGAAATAAGCGAAATGTTATTGAATGAATGAAAGTTCAACCGAAGGTCCTTTTATAATGGAGCTTTGCATGTTTATATAGAATTGGGCCCAAACATGGGTGGAAGCCCAAAAAATACCTATAATTGAAGATAATTACAATTTAATTGAATTAAAAAAAATTCTAAAAATGGTGCAAAACAACTATTTTGCCCTTGCCTGACAATGTGTGAAATTTCAAAGCAGTCCCTGTTGCTGCTCGAGAACTTTCGTGATCTTCCATGACTCATTCGGGGTTGCTATGATGCCCATTTTATCGAAAGATAATTGTTTTCTTATAGGGGTCGGCATGGCAATCGACTTGATACCAATTTCGAGTTATGAATAATGTTTTCGAGCCATGATTATGAGACTTGAATTTTAGATGAATCTTGAATGTGTTTGATGGATAGTGAGCTCATTCCTTGATGTTTTTTTTTTTTTTCTTCACTGAATCGCACTAAGCATGCAGTCACGATTACGTTGTGACAAACGCAGCTCGATTGCGTGTCAGGATGAAGATTTTATCGTCATGAGTTTTTGGCTAGAATTTTATAATACGACAGCTGAAATTTATAGCAGCTTCAACACCTCCATGTGTGAAATCAAAACGTTCATCATACGAGAGGCTCAGACCAGAGATAGCCTTGGACCTTACATATATAATGCAATTGGTTTCGTGTCGATCGGGTACGCGAACATCGTGATTTGGCTGTCGGAGTGAGGCATGCTGCTACTGAATTTTCTGCAACTTTCTTAACGGATTCTTCTCTCTAATTTTCTCCCTGCTCGAGCATCGTCACAGGGTGTACTACATATCAAAACTCTCGTCTCAACAAGACGAACACACTCACAAAATTTGAGCACGATTCAACTTGGGATGAGTGAGATATGGGCCTCAAAATTTATTACTTGTGATTGTGAAAATAGCAACCTTTAATGATGTTTTGGTGCTGGGTGGTCACACGGGAATAGTGTGCGGCCTACCCGTTTTTGGTATTTTACCCATAACTTTGATACGGAATTCCTGATTAAGTCAAAACTTGACCCATAAAGGTTTTTGACTGTGCCGGATGCAATGGCAGTGGTCTCACTACAATTTTACTCACCCAAAATATTGTTCTAGTTATGGGGTTCATTTCAAGGTGTTAGGGGCCAATTTTTCCAAAATATTTTCTTTGTGTTCACTGCCTTAAACTTGTATGATCGTGATAAAACTTGGTAAGTGGCCTTTGGAGTGTTGATGAAGATCTTGACCAATTCCAGGACCATTCTGAGACTGTCAAAATTTTCCACTGTTTTGTAGGCTATTGACCTGCTTCAGCTTTATTTCGCATCAGGGACCAAGGTGCTAAAAACCTGTGTTTAAACAACTTGCCCCACTGAATGTTGTGCTTCGAGAGAAGTCAGAAGGATAACATTTAGAAAATTTCCTTTGGTTAGATTACTTTTTTTCTTCCAAGCCACAGGACCACATGAACGTCAAGGAGATTCACGTAATGATGCAACTAGGATGCTTTGACATTTGGATGCAAGGTACAGGTCCATCCATGGAGACTTTAGGGAGAGAGGATATTTTTTTATGGATCTTATCGAAGTCCTCTCCCTCATGTGGACTGTTTGTGATTATGAAGCTGAGGATTTTATACAAACCTCGTCAGTTAGAATCAGGCCCATCTGGCAATTTAGTGATGTGTCAAAGGGCATTGTTCACATTTAGTCTGGGTTTCTTTGTCTTGGATATACAATAAAAGAGCCTTTGATCGGTGCTCATCTACATCGTGCACTAGTTATTCTATGGCGGGTAGGGTTCTTAAGTTATGGAGGTGACCAGCTTTAGGTATAACCCCTACCCACTGCTAACAGGTCATTACATAGCAGGTCAAAAGTCATGGCTGGTTCCTTAGCGAGTAGGATACCTCAGTTTATCGAGGTGACCAGATTTAGGTATAACCCCTACCCACTACTAGCAGGTCGTTACATAGCAGGTCCAAAGTCATGACTGACTTAGCCTTCTTGGGGCATCTTTTAGTTTGTCGGAATGATTTCCTTGTTTGTTCTGGATGGTTTGTCGAAGAGCCTTTGTCAGTGCTTGTCTATGTTGTGCACCGATTATTCTTTGGCAGGTAGGGTACCTCAGTTTATCAAGGTGAGCATCTTTGGGTATAACCCCTACCCACTGCTAGCAGGTCATTACATAGCAGGTCCAAAGTCGTGGCTAGTTTCTTGGCGAGTAGGGTACCTCAGTTTATCGAGGTGACCAGCTTCGGGTATAACCCCTACCCACTGCTAGTAGGTTGTTACATAGCTGGTCCAAAGTCATGACTGACTTAGCCTTCTCAAGGCGTCTTCGGCATCTAGAAGTCCGTTTCGTAACCTCCTATGAATGATGCTCTTCTTCATGAGAAATTTCTTGCTTTCTTAGTGAATCTTTTGTCCTTTGAGTCCTTTTTGCAGCTGGTCTCAGGCTGTCGAAATCTTTTTCTTGAAGCTCGTATTTTTGGGGTCCTGGTTTTGTGACACCAGGTATTTTTTCTTTTAAGTGTGGGCTGAAGTCACCTGTTGAGGCAAACACTGCATTAACCTATTTATTGGTCCTAAGTGTCCTTTGCGGATTTCACTTGAACATGGGAAGCAGCGCCGTAGAGACTGTTTTCACCAACTTTTTTCTATTTGGGTCTCTTTTACCCATGACCTTTCGGTCATGTCCATATTTATTCTTGAATTTTTACTCACGATGCCCTTTCAGGTTTTTACCGTGCTCGATCTTTATTCACGGAACTCTTTTACTCATGGTTTCGTGACCATGCCCATCCGTCTTTTTTACTCATGGTGTTCCCTTGGTAAGGTATAAGTCATGCCCGCTTATATATTTTTTTTGTGAAGGTGTGTTTAAGGTCATGACTTTGGGACCTGTGTGAAGCCTTTTAACGTCTTGCAGCCAGGACATGCACTATGGTTTACGTCGGAAAGTTGGACCGTGATGGTGATGAATGATAGTCTGTGGAGGCCATGGAGTGAATATGGTGGTTGTTTTAGCTCACTTTTGGGGAGATGACACAAGGCTACCAATGAAATATGGATGATGCATGAAGGTGGTTGAAAAATGGTGACCCACTAGCTTACTGTGAATATGGGTGACAGGATGGTTTGTTGTTTTGTGAGCATGGGTGAGACTCGCAGGGGAATGATGGAGGATGATGAAAGGAATATACTCACTGGGGAGGTAGTGAAGGTGGTGCGCGTACACCAACAGATCGGTTTAGGAAGACATGCATGTAAAAGGCATGTGTGCGTATGTGCGGGAGAGTTTAAGGTCATGCCTCCTAAACCTGTGCAAAATAGCTTAACGTTGTGCGGCCAAGACGTGCATTATGGTTTAGAGTCATATAGCTATGACCGTGGTTATGCAGTTTAAAGTCATGCAACTAAGACCATGCAGTTTAAGGTCGTGCAACTAGACTTACACTACGGTTTATGGTTGTATAGTTTGAACCTTGCAGTTTTTAAGGTTGTGCACCTAGACCAATCCTACAGTTTATGATCGTATAGTTTGGACCATGCAGTTTTTAGGGTCGTGCACTTGGACCAAAGCTATGCAGTTTAAGGTTGTATAGTTTGGACTAGAGATATGCAGTTTAAGGTCATGCAACACTGACCGTAGCCATGCAGTTTAAGGTCATGCAACGTGGGCCATAGCCAGGTAGTTTAAGGTCATGCAGTGTGGCCCAAAGCTATGCAGTTTAAGGTCATGCAGCATGGACCATAGCCATGCAGTTTAAGGTCATGCAGTGTGGATCATAGCCTTGTAGTTTAAGGTCATACAGCGCGGACCAAATGTGAGTCGCCATGTAGGTGGGGTTCCATGGGGAATAAGCCTGTAGATGGAAATTCGACTTCCTAGGGATAAAATGGTTAAGGCTAATAGAGGGTTTAGATAGAAGCTAACTTCACTGGGGGTTTAGGGGACAAGTATAAATGGTCCAATCAGGAAGGGCTTTGGCTTCTCCTCGAGGCACATTCACTAAAAGTTCGTCATAGCTCTTGGTCTCAGGCACGAACTCCTTTAGATGGTCTGAAGCGATACGCATAACCTCCAATTGAGTTTGGAGACTGTGAACTTCGCTTCTTAACTCTGCCAGCGGATCCTACTCTTGAGGGAGAGAAAGTTGTCTCTTCTTGAATTGCTCCCCTTCCATAAACTCAGGGGAGCACAAGACTTGTAGCTGACTACTGGCCTGAACTGTTTCTGCGGTGGGACCATGCTTATGGTAACTGGGGTTTGGAGTACCGTCCGTGGCAGCTGACGTGCCAATTCTGCTCTCTAGAGTGCAATAGGGACATGCAGGACTTTTTGATGGTCCGACGTGTAGGTGAACTTTGGAGCCGGGAGTTTTGTCCCCATGACTTCCTCAATCTCAGGAGTGGCCTTTAGTTCACCTTCTTGTAAAGGTGGTTCTGGATTAGAAGCAGAGGGGGAAGCCTCATCTTTAGGTGAAGATGGAGCCTCCTCAGGGATAATGAATTAGATGCTAGGATGAATGGGAGTCAAAGGGAGGATTTTTCCTTGTCTTTCCTCTTCTTTGAACATGTTCACCAGTGTTCGCCCATTGTCCTCAACATCTTCATGAGACGAAGACTGTCTCTTTCTCAAAGACTTGTGATCACCATCATTTAGCTTTTTGGGTAACACCAAATCTGTGAAGTAATACTTGGCATCACCATAGTGAGTTTCGGCTACATGAAACGGTCTTTTATCAGCATAGACTATATACTGTTTCCCATCTTGACTATACTTGAAGAACTGGTGTAACGTTGATGGAGCCACCCCCGGGTCATGGAGCCACGACCGGTTGAGAAGGATACTGTAGGAGGTGTCGGTGTCGATTACAAGAAACTGAGCATAATCCTTTATATCACCGATTTTAGGATGAAGGTGAACTGTGCCAGCAGGCTTCTCTCCTAACTGGTTGAATCCCTAAACTATGATATGAGTCGGAGTGAGGTCCTCAGACCCTAGTCTCAATCGAGTGAGAATCCTCCTTGGGATAAGGTTGACTGTTGACCCTCCATTCAACAAAATTTGGTTGATGGGGCATGCATGTAATTCACCAGTTACGAAGAGAGGGAGATTGTGAAATTTTTCTCCCAATTGCAAATCATCCTCTGAGAAGGTGATCACCATGCATCCATTCAAGGT